>NC_087517.1:5050820-5377727 GCF_963921805.1 Phalacrocorax carbo
ATGTCTGGATTCTTTGAAAGGAATATTGGTACAGAAAGCCAAGGGTGGCTCATAACCAGGTCTGGGAAATAAGGAATGTTAAGGTGTTGTGGGTGTATTGGTTATAATTTAAATCTAGTTTTAAAGCAGTGCATATAGTCCTGCAGGTTCTTTAGTCACAAAGTCTAAACAATAGACCAAGTTTGGAAGCACATAATTTATGTAGGCTTATAGATCCAGAAGTCTGCAGATATCCAGCCGCAGTCAGTTATCATCGTTACACTTCTGAACATTAGCAAGAATGGGCTTTTTTTGCCCTCTACTTTTTTCTCTTTTTCTTTTCCCGCCCCCGCATTTTTTTCCTGGCCTGTGGAAATTTAACTTGAAATAATTGTCAGACATTATTGTCAGAACAATCAATTTGGTCCTTACAGATGTAATTGTGGAAAAAAAACCCTTGGACTTTTCAAAACAGGTACTATACGCTGCAGCTGTGCTTGGTACCTCCTTCTACAGATGCCCATGGTGCTTAAAAGAAGCATTTAGGTCCTGAGGTTATTTAAAGATTCCTAATTTTTTAACTTGCCTTTTAGACTTTATTTAGCTATGCAAGATATCACCATATTCAGTATTTTTTATAATAAACATGTCTAGTCAAAGAAAGCATTAATGAAGCAATTCCCCAAATAAAACAGCCCATCATATCTGAGTTGCAGCAGAGAGAAAGTGTGGTCTTTGTAGTTTAATCAAGATCACAAGACTTGTTTTGAGCGTCTGTCATCTTTAATTTTACGGCACTTCATTTCAGAGTGGGACTGCCAGGGTCACATGCAATTAAAACACAGGCAAGATTTGTCTTGTGAAATCTTAACATAAAAAGTAATGTGTTACTCTATTTTAACTTTTCTACTGAACTCTGTGAACTCACTAATTACTTTTCCCCCTCTTGTCACCTTTTTGATATGACATGTATTTTATAAAGGAGATAGAAGTTTGGAATTTTTTTTCTATCATGCATATGATTGAGGATAACAAAATTAAACCGGAGAAAAAAGGAAATGTATTTTTCAGAAATACGTTTTTAGAAATATCTGAGTGTTACTGCTTCAATTACAAAGGGACTGGAGGATCAAATTCTAGGAAATAACTATTAATCTGCTTAACTAGGGCAGGTAGAAGCGTAATAGCAGACCAGGGATTTTAGTGAGGCCAATCACACAGACTGGAGTTTATTCTCTTGAGTGGGGTGACAGGGGAAGGGTGAAGGGACTTTAATGTGGTGGGCCATGAGAAGCACTAAAAGCTGGTATCTATGTAGCTTCTTTATAGCTTTAGCCCAGTTGTTGCGTCGTAGTGATCGGTAAATTGCATGGACCCTTATTAACCTTATTGATAAGGAGCTTAGGGAAGTCCCATTCAGTCCAGAATATATTCTTCTTTTTGTTCTCCTGTCTGTCTCGGTTTGCAATCCCGGTCTCTTTGTACAGAAATCCTTTATGTTGCACCTCAAAATTCTGTGCAAGTACTCTGCTCATTTAACTTGGAGCAAGGGAACTGTAGAGCAGAAAGGGTGGGAGTACGCATGGGGCCATGGGCCTATTTAAATATAGCTGGGACACCTGGAGAATGTTTGAAAAATTTCTTTTAAAGAATCTTTTATATTGTTCTTCTTTCAGTGCAGCTGGGGTCTGTGGGGATCAGGGGATTATTTTTGATACCTGTCTAAAAGAGTTATGTCTACACTGATTTCCATCCCTTGCTACTAATTAACCTTATTGTATACAGGAAACAGTCTATTTAATACCTGCATTCTTTCTGTAATGCCAAGTAAAATGAAATCTAGTGTGAAATCTAGTTAGCATTTGCCTTTTTGAAGTCATTTTTGAGTTTCCAGTCTGGGTGACTGTGACCTCAAAACTGAAAGCTATAAAAATGCTCCCAATTTCAGCTCAATGGGAGTTTCTTGAAGATTCCCTGTTCACCTGGACTTGCACGTGTAGTAAATTGCCCATCTTGGCACTTAACAGAGTTTTCCCAGGAACCATCTATTTCTGGGTCACTCATAGCCCTGCAAAGCACATATGTTCCTGCAGTTCCTCCTAAGTAAAGGTTTCTCCTCCTTTCTGCTGGAAAGATCACACTTTGGCTGTTCCAGTACACAGAGACTTATAAAAATTTAAATAGCAATGGTAAAAACAGATACATTAAGGAGAACAAGGAAAGATGTTTTAAAAATGTCACCAACAAATGTAGAGGATGCTGAGGGCTAGCTAGGTGACCGAGATGAACTTAAACTGTAAAATGGAGGGCAAAAATGTGGATGATGTTTAAAGGACCTTTAAATCCTGCTGAACAACACTGATTTTGATGGTGTCTACTTCCACTTGCAGATACAGAAGTCGTTACCATACATCTGTGAAAAGACTATTCGCTAAAATGAATTTTCTCATGTGTTTGATGAAGAAGTGTTGCCCTGGACGTTGTAAGGCTGAACTGAGCCCTGTGGCCCTGCTTTCTCCACAGGTCCTTGATGAAGAGGGGACCAGAGGTGGGGTTTGATTTTTTTTTTCTTTTCTTTTTTTTTTTTCCCCAGGAGATGGGTTCAGTTTCTGAAAGAGGGCTCAGGTGAGGTGGCTGGGTTGTTCTGCTGGGGACAGGCCAGCTGCATGACCTTGAGAGTCCTTAACAACAAAACCCTGAAGAAAGAGCCATCACTCAGTACTAAATTTGCTTCATTTAGTACAAAATGATGATATCAAGAACAAAGGTAGTCAAAACAAAGGACGACAAGAAAAAAAACCACAACCTTTTAATACTGACTGTGCCCCAATATTGACAGCATAGATACTACACAAAGGTTGCACTTGCTTGTTTGATTTATTTGTTAGTATTAAAGCTCAGTGGAAACACCAAAGGAATAGAACATTGATATCTGTTTGGGAAGAATAAGAAGTATTGTTTTTGGTCCTGCTGGGGTTTGTCAGATAGCTTGGTTGTTGGAAATTGCTTGATGGCAGAAATATGGTCTTATGGGCTTGAAGTACTGAGTGCGTGTAGGTGTCCATGTCCGTGGCAAAGTGGCCACAGTGAGGATTCAGGATTTGGTTTAAGGAGCCCAGAAGGTGCCTCTGGATCGCTCTGTATAACTAATCCACACGGAAAGGGAGAGAAAATTTTTCATGTGTTGTTATTCTTCCATTTCCTGTATTTTATACTTATTTTGTTCAATAAGGCAATGTTCATTTATTTTTTACACCATTCTCAAGAAAACACATTTCTTGCAGTGCAGCCTTTCCAAAAACAACAGAAATAATCTGGCTTAACTATAAAATATTTTATTATTATTATTATTTTTTTCCTTCTGCCTTTCCTACTAAGCTCCACTGCAAAACAGCTAGAAATTTTCATTTTCAAAACATTAGTACAGCAAATTGCCATCTTTCTGTGCACGGCATTCTCTGTGTACTCATCATCTGAATGATTCCGGATCACTCTCTGGCAGCGTGAGTCACAGCATGCCCTCATGCCTGCCTCTTTTTCAATTATATCTAAGAGGAAGACTGCTGGAGACCCATTTTTTTCATCTTGCACAGGACCCCAAAAGTGCCAGATCTCATTTCAATATAATATTATGACAGTATGATAAAATGGATGTTAACAGGACACTGACTAATATGATCTGTAGAGAAATGATAGAACAATACAATATCGGGCAGATGGTATTACTAATGTGCATTTTATGGACACGAAGTTCATTTTATAAGCAGGGTCCTAAGACTTCCTCTTATATCCTACGATCCTAGTTAGTGTTCTAAGATATTCTGCAGCAGCACTGAAAATTTTGCATTCTTAAATGAAATACATGTATTTTATTCTATCATAGGGCCTCCTATATCACTCCCAATTTACTAATGAAACTTGGCATTCAAATGACTCATCGGCATGTTCTGCAAAGCATAAAAATAGATTAATGTGGCATACGTTTCTTTACCCATAAAAACACACCTTCAGATAATCTCAGTGCTGTCTTATTCAACAAAAAGTATGTCATTTCCTTCCCCTGGCAGGTTGAGTTAAAAATGAGCTAAATGTGTGAGAGAGCCATTACTGCACTAATGAAAACCTTGATACCGTTTGAATTTTTCATCACAGGATATTTGTTCTGTAGCACACAGCACTAATATTTACTGTCACTGGTACAGTAATTAAGTTACAGTCATCGACATGGTGGATGTTAAGCAAAGATGTTCTGGTGCAAGCCTGGACCTCTTTTGCAGATATTTCACATGAAACAGCCCTTCAAGCATTTGTAGGTTTGAATGATGAAGTGGTGGGGAGACAAAAAAGGTTAAAAGGATATTTGTGTCTTATACAACCTCTATACCTGCCTCCCTATGTACGCCTATAACCAGAAGGATGGTAAAAGCCATCTCAGGTCCTTTCTGACTGGATGGTGACTGTGTGAGGGAACTCAGAACCACTGTGACTGCTCTCACTCTAGATAACAGGCTGAAGTTACAAAACGACGCCTTAACCAAAATCATTATCCTCATTCAGAACATGGAGTGATCTCACCTGCTTCATCCGTGGTGGCAGGATGGTGCTGAGGGTGCTCTTGTTTGTTCCACGTGAAGCTCGGCAAGAGGCCAATGTAGCAATGCAAGCCGGCTGGCTACCTCCCTCTCTTCCCTTGTTAATAACTTCAGAAGCGTCTTATGTGAAATTAATGAAATAAACTTAGGAACAGATGCAATTGTGGCTATAGTAACACATTCCCCTCCATTGTTCATACAGGAGATGCGCTAGGGCCAGAGCATGAGCTTCAAGGGCGAGACTAGTTTTTTCATCAAACTCCAGTCTAATGTTTTCAGGAGACTTCTTTCCATAAGCACAGACTCTTTGGAGGGCACCAGAAAATCTGGAATGTGCCAAATATCCCAAGTGCTCCGGCTTTTTCCTGCCAAACTGTCTATCCATTTTGACAATGTCCTCCCATGCTCCCTTTCCCCCCACCACTTAGTGACACAGGCCACATCTGGGCTCTCCTTGACACAACCTGGCCATGGCTTCCTGGAGATAAGTGTCAGGCACATCTGTTATTTTGTAGATGTACCTGTGTTTTGACAACTGGGCATGATATCAGTTTAAATAAGTAAATCAGAGACGTGTTCAGAGCTGTCTAAACCTCCGGAACCTCTGGCGTATTTATGGTCGGGTGAACTTCTGACAAATCCCACAACTTCCTCATCATTAGGTGAGCACAGAAAGTCCCGAGACCTGACTGTGAGGCGTCTGTCACCCGCGCTACTGGAGTCAGCAAGTCCAAAAGGAGCAGTTTCTAATAGCAGAAGATTTGCCCCCCCACACATTATGCTTGGCAAGTGGCCTGAGACAGATGCACGCTTGCTTCTTAATTAGATAGCTTTTTTTTTCCTCCTATCCAGTAAGTTCTCCTGGTTGCTTCCACAGGAGACTGGCCATAGGAGAGGCAAGGAGCACAACTTATGACCCCAGTTTCCAAAGCGTGCTTGAATTAAGGCAGAAAAGGGCATCCTAACCTGATATGCGAGTGATAGAGTCCTTCTGTGCTCGAGCGTGTTTGGAGTCAAATGTTCAAAATCTTTTATGAATGAATCCCCAACTGTAGAGATAAGAAGGGTTTAAAAAAAGTTTTGGCCTTTACAAGGTAAAATCTAAGGCCTGACTGCATAGAAACTATTTGGGATATAAAACAATTAAAGCCTTATGTAAGTAAATAGGAAATTCTGCACCCTAGAAAGATTTTTTATTTTTTTAAAGGCAGTTTCTTGTAATGCCAGCCATTGCAGTGTGCCTGAGCAGAGTGTGCAGCACTGTCCTGGCTTGGCCAGCAGCTGCTTAGGCCACAGATCTCAAGGTTTGCCTCTCTTCACTACTTGTTTCAAAGCAATGTTTTCCTAGTGAGTGCCTGCTGATGATCTTAGGGGAAAATGGCATTGCTTCGGAGGTGAAGCCTTCATCTTTCTTTGTATTTAACAGGATCACAGATTTCTCTAGCAGGACCTATTTCTGTAGCAAAATCGCTATTTGTACATGTAGGCTATCCAAAAAAACCAAAACATAAGTGGTTTTCCACAATAACATGGGTCATATACAGCGGCAGAAAATGGAAGAGGAAATTTCCTTTAGGCTCTTTCTGTCTTAATACACCTCATGCCCCTGATCCTCTTCCACTCCCCACCCCGCCGTCTGCCTAGCTTCCTTAAACCCATCTGGGATGTTATTTGAGAAACTAGTTTACTGAGGACCTATACTCTAGGAAGAGTATTGCCAAAGAGGTTCAGATTATCTGAAATACAGGCTATGTGCAAGGGAAAATTATATCATGGCAAAGAGTGTAAAATAAGGGCAAACTTTCTCTGGAGGATTACCCTTCCCTGGACCTAGTCACTTGATATGGGCCAAGCCTGAGGGCCTGGACGCATGCTCAGGTGGATGGTATCTAGAGGACACATCTCTCTCTTTTATCCATTACTGGGACTTCTACTTGACAAGCAATGCTGACTTAGATTAGGAAAAAAATCATTTTTCCGTGGCAGTAGCTGCTCTGTTTCTTCCAAAAAGAGGAAAAGCAGGCCTCTGTCCTCCCTCTTGTTCTGTCTTACATTCTGTCCAGCAATCAGAGAATGAGTAACTCGTAACATCCCACATCTTTTCCATCAATGCTTGTGCTGAGTCTGCCTAAGCCACTTAAAAGGACCAAATTTTAATCTATTAGCTGGATCTAATGTGCTCCACGGCAGACTCTTGAGAAGTGGCGAGTCTTTGTGCCTGTGCCAGGGGCCTCCTAATGGCAGAAGAGCACCTGGGGTGGGAGAATGCAAACCCAGAAATGGCACCAGCTCTCAGTTCATCTTCTTGTGTTTCAGGGAGGATGTTAAATTGTCCAGCCAATGAAATGTTTTGATTTCCAAACCTACTCCTTTTCTTTTTTCTTTTTTTTTTTTGTCCCCCTTTCTCCCCTTTTCCCTTTGTTTTGGGAAACGAGAAAAATATATAAAAGCAAGTTATTAATAAAACATCTATTATGCCCATGGGACAGAGGTCCTTCCGTATTGTTCAGATGGCATGTTTGTTGTTGACATCTCTCTTTTCTCTGAGTATGCACAGAACCCTGAAATCCTTTTACATTTTTAATAAGATTATTTCTTTTTTCAATCTAGTGCAAGAAAACCGCATCTGCAATATGCATAATACTCTCAAAAACTGCAGCATCAGAGGGAAAGCATTGCCAACGTTTTTGGCTATCTACACTTCAAAGAGACATGACGTGAAAAAGAATAGTACTAGAGTTCTCAAGGAGGTACTTGTATTTTGCATCTTAGGGCAAGATTTTTAAGGTAGCTGCCTTATCTTTCAGCTCTCACATTTGAGGTGAAGCATATCATAAGCACAAAAGGAAATTTGGTCTGCTTTCCAACCAGCAACACTCAGGAAACCTGGAATAACCAATATTATTGTGTTGTTTTGTCTGAACTTGAGTGTCTTATAGAGCAGGGTAATCATCAGCTCTACATTCCTGCAGCACCGCGTGGCCTGGGTCTGTGTGGTATCTGTGAAATTGCTTTTGACTCACAGCTAAATGTGGATCTCATACTGAAAATCAAGTATCTGTAAAGTATCAGCTACGTGCTTCATCTTCAGCCTATGATAATGCAACCTGAGAGTGCAGCTGTCTTGAGGGAGCTGATTCACAGCGTAGCATCCCAGCTTCTCTTGCAGTAGATCCCAGGTCCACATCCCTGTGCTGACATAGGCTTCATTTTAGTTTTGAAAATCAAAAGGCAAAAGCAGTCCTTCACGCTGGGGCCCTGTGGCTAAGCGAGTATCACAAGGACTGCAAAGGGCGCAGAAACTAAGCTGGAGGTGTTCAGGCAGGTGCCAGGTACCTTTAGTCGGATCCCCACAGCACTTATTTTCCTCCCAGGCTGAATACATACTTATACAGCAGAAGATCTGTGACAACGTAGAACTGTCTGGCTCTTACCAAGTGGCAATAGGGGCTAGATTTGGATTGCATTTTGGGGTTAGAAGACAGGCTTTTACCATTCAGACAGCTGGGAAGTTGCCATTAACCATCAGCCCTACGGAACCACGTCCATTGGAAAGAGAGCTACAGAGCACACATGTAGAATGTTTTCCTTTGCTAGGGGTATGCCAGAGGTGGATGCAGAGCATACGGCATGCGTGTTGTCATTGCTGTTACTATACATACAAATACATTATTATTAATCCTATGGGAAGGCTGAGCCCTCCGCAGTTGCTCCTGCTCCCAGAGCTTTGGGTCAGAGTGCAGGAGCAGACCTGCTGCTGGGCAGTCTCTTCCCACCCTGCCTCCCCTCCTCCTGCTGGCTGCCAGGGTTGTGTGGCTGAACCTGCTGATGCAAATGTGGATAGCTGCAAGGTGAGATAGCCACGAGGTAGAAACCAGCAGCACTGGTATGTTGTGTGTTTGGACCAGAAACAGCATTTAATTCCCTAAATTCCCTTGTGAATCTCTTCCATGGGCAACACTAAGGACAATTCGGTTCTTCAGTGCAGGGGAGCAATCGGATACAAACAAGCTACTTGTTTCTTTTCAGAGCTGAAAAGAGATCAATAATGAAAATATTAAGGATCCTTTCACCTTGAATACTTAGGGTTTTGCTCAAAGGGGCAGAATAGATACACAGAGCATCCAGCGAAAGACAGAGCAAGTTATAAGAGGTGTGGCAGATCTTCCATAAGAAAGAAGGTTAAATTGATTAAGAGACAAATGAGAGGTGATATGTTAGTGGTATATAGGAGAGTGAATTGCCAGAAGAGGTCAGTCAGGCAATCCTATTTAGCCTTTCCCATAAATCAAGAGCAAGTAGAGTGCTATACAATAATGCTAAAAGCTAATGAATTTAAAAGTGATACAAGTAAAATATTTTCTTACATGGTGCATAATTAACCTGGGAAATTCATCAGATACCATTAAGACAAAGAGCCTAGCAGGATTAAAAATGGATAATAAGTGACAGAAACTACATAAAGATAGAAATGTATACAGGGTTTTCAGCCATTTACTTAAAGCCATTTGCTGCCTGGTGCTGCAAAGAAATACCTCCTGTGGGAAAGCAAGATGTAATGATTGGACTTCTGGTACCTTCTTGACTGCAGTGGGTAGTCTGGAGGCTGAGCAATGGACCGGCCAAACCGCTTTCAGTACGGTTGCTCTCATTTTCCAGAGCAGAGGACATAACGTCCACCTTCCCAAAACTGCATCCAGAAAATACTCAAAAAGCTTCTGAGCTTCAAGACAATATAGAAATCACTGGTGGGGAGGTAGCCCCTCCTTTTATCTCCCAGACACACAGTCAAGAAAGTTATGGATAGGAGCTGGGCATAGGAATTGTATTTTGACGTAGGCGGAGGAGAATCGTGAAATTTATGAGTCTGCCTTTTATTAACTGAAATATGGTCTAAAATGGTGGTGTTTTGTGGGTAGCTAATTGGCATGCATTCTGAACTTGCAGTGTTTTATGGGCCCTCTTAAACTTATTAAACAAAGCTGTAGCTTCTCCTGAAGGTGTAAGATATCGCTCCAGGTTTTACAGCCTGCACAAGGCTTTTTGGAGGTGTGCGGACAGGCTGCTTTGCCACGTGTTGGTGGGTTCCCTGCGCTTCTGAAGTATTTCTGAGAGTTTAAGAATCAGCTTCAGAAAGCCAGCAAATTTCACCACGGTTTTGAATTTGGAAGGCAAATTTCTACCTGTTACTGTTGCCTCTGAGGCTGCCCTGCCCTTGGGCTGCAGGGATGAGCCAAGGTGAGTGCTTACCACAACCCAAATACTGGATTACATGGGTAAATTGAGAGGAAGCAAGGATGTAGAATACAAAGTTTCTGGGGAAAAAAGAATTAATAGGGTCAAATAAAATCAGCACTAAAATCAGTGCTTTCTTTTGCCACAGCTGGCTGTGTGCCTCAGGCTCTCACAGCACTGATGTGCACTGGTAATATGTCCCCATTTCTCACACCTTGAGTTTTGAGCGCAGGTCTCCAACTCCAGTATATGGTTTGTGTGAAAAACTGAAGCGATGTCTCGTGTTTTGTAGCCACTGTTCAACCAGATCTCAGTAACAAGGATCTATAAGGAAAAATGGACATTAATTCTCATAGTATCTCAGGTATGTTTGGAAGTACGTAATTGCTGAGTGTAAAAATAACCTGCAGTATATAAGTAATGGCAGAGTATATTCATTTGCTGTGCTAACACATGGTGAGTTGGCACAAGGATGAGGTTGCTGCTTCAGTAGCATCCTGCAAGCATTCCCTAGATGAAGCCTACTGACTAACAAGGGCTATAGCTCTCAAGCAGTGAAGGGTTTCGGTACAACTCAAACCTCAGCAGGCCACTTGCTAGAGATATTTCTCATGTGTTGCCCTTGGTCCTTAGCGGGAAGGCTTGGATTTTTTAATCCGAAGTGAGTGCTAGGGAAGGTTCCTGTGTTCTGCAAAAGAAGTATTCCCCTGGGTGCCATTTATGCGTCCTGCAAAAATCAGGATTTGTGATCGAGACCTGCACCTGTGATTTTGCTCAGCTTCCTTATGCTCCATGTTTCCTTTCCGAAGCAGGATTGCAATGCAGGGGAACCTGCTGTGCCGTGATAATGTGTGCGTTCCCCGAGGCTTGTCTTTCAGCCTCTTCTGAGAATGAGCCATGTAAAATCTATACACTGCCTGATTACAGCGGTGATTGTCGTCCCAACTTACTTTCCAGCTTTCTTCCAAACTCCACCCATGGTCTGTATACTATGTAGTAATTGATTAGCTGAACTTCCTGAGTGCCTTGGGCTGAATGGCAGTCTTTGGCTCTATTGCAACATGGGGTGCTTATGAAATCAGGCTGAATGTTACCTGCAATGTAGTTGTCCTGGCAGAGAATTAAAGAACTATTAAAATGCGTGTTGCTCTTAATACGTGTATGTGTATATATGTAAACAAAAAGAGGGATGAAAATTTCTTCAGGGCAGTTTACATGTCCTTTTTTAGCTGTAGCTCAGCAAGCCTGTCTGTCTTTCTCATCGTTTGTTCAGAAATTCTGTTTTGCAGTTGAATTGTTTGAGTTGAAAACTGACAATTTTTCTTGCAAAAGTTTAAGGTTCAATAAATTGATTTTTAATTTTTACTTGAATGAGAAATATTTCTAGCTGGAAATGCCCTTTTCAGTTCCATTACAAGCCTCTTTCTGATGTCTCCTTTTGCTATAGTAATCTCAGTTACTAGGACAGCTGTCTTTTCACATGAATTTGAGTAGAAGTTACTCTGTATAGGGAGAAGATGCAGATAAATGCACTGATTCTTGGACACATTTGTGTCTGCTGCATTCTCAGCCTTCATTTTTCTGATCATTTACCATTAACAGCAATAGGTCCTTGCTTAACGTATCTGTTGTCTTTCTCAAACTGAAGCTAGCTCCTGGAAAAAAGGTCTTCTGCACGTCTAATTTTGACTCACTAAAAATTTATCGAAGTTTGAGCAAAACTTCTACCAAGTCATAGTAAATATTCTTATAAGTAACCATTGGAGGAACAACGTGGTGGCGATATAGGCCCAGTGAATTGCTCGTGCTGGATGGAGGCCAAACTTAGACAGTTTGGGGATTTGGAAATGTATGTGGCCAGCAACAAGAGAGTCTGCTGGAGCCCAGGGCTGTGAGCTTAGTTAACAAAGAGCAAACAACCTGAGCAGGAGGAAAAAGAAACCCCGCTGCAGTTAAGGCTTGCAAAATTTTTTGCCTTTTTCAGTCTTACCATCTTTTGTCCGGCTCCTTCCTGCCCTGAGGGGCTGATGGCAGGAGCTGTGGGGCTGGCTCTGTAACGGTTGAGTCAGTAATTTTGCCCACTGAACTCATGTAGATATTAAGGGTATGGGGAGCAGGCTGGCCTTTTGGGGAAGGGAGCAGCTCGGTAGCAAGGCGTGGCTAGTCCTTTCTGTTGTAGGGACAAGAAGCAATAGACACCTGCTGTTCACCCCAGATGTATATGCTCCTCTGAGACCCACTTGTGTCCTCCCAGCACTGGCTACCCATGTATCAGGCTTCTTTCTTTAACAAAGCAATTTGTAGAGAAGTCAGCACATTTATACAGCATTCATGTAAGGCACCCTTCAAAACCAAAGAAAGACTTATGTGTCCAAAAGTTTGCTTGTTTCTCCACAAGCCCCCAACAAAACCAGTTGATCTTAAGAAAGATACCGATTCATTTCATAAGCCTCGTCTTGCTTACAAAAACAAGAAGAGAGGAGTCTCCATGCTCCAAAGAAAGCTTAAAAGAAGATTAATTAATTAATTAAGAATCTTTTCTTCTGAGTGCAACAGGATCCAAGTAACAAGTGAACTTTTCATTTCCAGTAATAGCAGAAATTACTTCAATAGCATGATTGTGAGCACCCGTGGGGCCATAATGTGAATGGTCTTTATTAAGGAATAGACTGAACTTCTGACTATCTTTCTTCCAGTCATTTCCACAGGCTATAAACAGCGCCTGGTTTGTTGCTATTAAAAGAGTCTAAAGACGGCGATGCTGAAAAGCATTACTGTTTAAGTACTCATGGCTTGACATTAACATGAAAAATATTTTCTTGAAAGTAACGTGAACTTGGGTTCTCTAGAATGTTATAGTTTTGTTGGGAAATGATTATGTTGAATACTTTTGATATGGGGGAGATGTTTGTTTGGTTTTGTGTGTTTAATTACTGGTTACTACCCCTCTGTTTCGCTTGATGTTGCAGATGTGTATGAAGTCAGAAGACATCTTGGGGCCAATTTTTATGTTTTCTTGGTGTTACTTTCTGCCTGCGTTAGTACCCAATGAAAGAGCCTGGTCTTCGTTAACAATCAGGCCTCATTACATGTTTGTTCCCATAAATGACCGCTCTGAGGAGCAACCTTTCCTGAATACCATGGTATTTTGCAGAAAGACGCTAAGTAAAAACTGAGTAATCCATGATCTGCTGAGGTGATAGTGAAGACATATCTCTTGCGCACAGCAGACCTATGCATTAATCCTATGTTTTGGGGTCTTTAATTGCTTTAAATATTTGCTTCTAGATCTGTGTTTCACACATCTTATTTACATGGTTTATTTTTCATTTTATGAACAAATCGATAACCAGACAGACTCTTTACCACACTGGATTAGTTTTATTTATTCTCTTTGAACTTGATTAAAAAGCTGTCAAACATAAGTCTACATTTTATCAGCAGAATACTTTTACAAAACAGGGTAGGAGATGTGTATAGCTGGAAACATACATTTCAAAATGAAACAATATTTGATATATTCTAGACAGTTACCCTTTTGTTTATCCATGACAACTGAAACTAACCATCAAATGCATAAATTGATTCAAGTCTAGCCAAGTAATCCTAAGGGCATGTGAAAAGGCTTTTTTTTCTTAAAGTTCTTTCTAGATGAATTTAATGTAGTTCACCAATAAAGCATCCTCAGGAGCACAATACAAACGCTACAGAACATGAGATAGCTGGGGAAAGCGGGCAGATGTACAGTGTGATGAAGAATCGAAATGGATGTTACGTTAAAATGAGCAGTCACGCAACGTCTTCATTTCATGTACTGCATTTAAGTAAAAATGCCAAAGTTCCAATTTTGTTTTAAATTTTTGTAGGCACTGTTATGCAAGTAGTGACTTTCTGGTGGTGTATTTTTTTTATTTGTTTAAAAGTATTAAATGTAATCTTCTTTTTGAACTCTTGGGTAGGCAAATTGATTATTCATCATGTCTTTAACTTTCAATATGTATCAAAGAGAAAGGTAAATTATATTCGGATTAGCTACAAATGATCTGGTATCACTGTTTTAATTCTTTGCCTTTAATATACATATTTTAATCCATCTCCCACAAATCTCTTCAATTACTATTTGTCTTTCTGTGCCATTGCATATGTTAGTAAACAGAATTTTCTATGGTCTTTGGCCATATGCTGTATGCTCAGCTTGCAAAAAAAAATGACACTTGGAGTGCTAGCATAATGAAACTCTCAAAGGGTTAATGCAGAATACATATAGGCAAATGTTGACAATATTTTTTATTCCAATGTTTGAAAATTAAACACAAAATCATCATTAAGTTTTCACAAAATGAGGCATCTGTCACTTGAAAGAAAAAGAAATATTTCAGAAATATGTTTACAGAAATGTAAAAATATTAGACATCAAGACAGATGTGAACGTTTTCAATAACAGGCCCTGTCTGTCAGTCTTCCTCAGAGCCGAAGATCTTGCTGTACTCACTCAACATAAGTTCAACTATCTGATTTTGGTACAGCATGTGGACTGCCATGTTCCCTGTCTCCTTTTCAGGTCTAAGGAGTGTTGGTCCAAACACAATTCCTAAGCTTTGTGTTGACATAAGATTCACGGATTCCTTGGCTGCTATCCTGTTGACGAAAGGAAAGAATTGGTTAAAAAAGAGAGATGTCAAAGGAGTCGCTGTTGCATTTGAAGTACATAGAGGCACTTTTTACTGATTCTCCAAACAGGGATGTTTGGATAAGCTATCAAAAAGAAAGGAAAGAAGGATGGAAGAGACAACTTCTGCCAACCTGACAAAGAAGGAAAGGCGAGTCGGCCCCCAAGACCAAGATGTGTGCGGGGTGGAGGTCTAGAGGCCCATTTACAGTGCTCTTACATCAAGGCACAATTATATCTGGTGAATGAGCATTAGCTGGTATGTGTGCTATAAGGCAATAATTTCTGGGCTCATACATTTAGATACCAAAAATAGGGATTGCTCTTTCTGCTGAGGGAATTGAGTGCTTTTGCTGTCAACAGTTTTGGTGGCTCCAGGGAGAAGCTTCCCTGCTTCTCTTAACATGGTCTCCAGCACTGAAAGAGTTGGGAAAACAAAAAAAGCCCCTTAATAGAGAGCTCATATGAAACACATTCCTTCTGCTAATTTAAATCCAATAAAGTTAGTATGGTCTGAAATGGATTGTGAGATTTATAGAACTAAAGACTTTTGCATGCCTTATCCTGACACAAAGTTTCTTGAAAGACACGGAGACCACATACCTTAATGAGATGACTTAGGAAATAATGGCAAGGATTATAACCTTTGATATCTTTATTACCCACAAAATTACAAGAGGACGACTATTATTATTAAAAGTTGATCTTATGTCTGCATTAAGACTTAATATTCTTGTGGAAATGGCATTAAGGATGGAGAAGTCTGGTCTAAGAACAACATAGGTTTAACGGATGGAGTTTAGGTAGGCAATTTCACATAAATCTCGGCAGCGGTGAGTATGAACTAAGTAGAAATCCATTTCCTTCCACCCTCCAGAATATATAACATATCCTAGCTTGGAAAGATCAGTAAATGAAGATACATATTTTATAAATAAATTACACAGCTCTACCAAGGAATGTGAACTAAATGTAACTTTAATATGTAAATGTTTGAATTTATGGATGCCTCCTTAATCTGTTAGTTTTAGCTTAAATATTCCAAGTGGACTGTTGAAGCCAAGTTGCTCTTCCCTCCCACCGCCCCCTCTCATTGTCACTCATTTACCTTTATAAATCCAGACAGTAATTTAAAAATCATCATAGCTGTGTATGTTTTCACATACCCATTCCTGAATTTACAGCGAGCTGCACTATAAGTGAGACAAACTTCATGCGACATAATGGGTTCAGTCACTTTAAAAAAAGGTTTCTTTCATGTTAGCAGGTGGGTCACGCAGCAAAGAGCATCTACTTGTGGATTGCTGCCAAGCTTGTCGTTTACCGTGTTCCTTGAACATCAGCACTCGTGTTTTTTTCCCGTATATAAATAGGAAGCATTACTTAGTTCTGGCTCATGCTTGTAACTGTGGTGTCCATTGCACAAAACACACTCCATATGGCATTAATCAGATTGGCTTAATTATTAGTTTCTTAAAATATAGCATCTTTCTTATAAATAAAAAAAAATAATTATCTTTCCTCTATGGTAATATTACCATATCATCTCTTCTCTTAGAAGTTCAAGAAGTCTCAAAAGTTAGTAGTTTTGTTGCCAAACGACTGTGTGGGCTTACTGATGGACATCCCACATCTTCATCACAATTAAAAATGTTTGTTACGGGGTGACGAGGTTGTTTTGCTTAATGCCACTTATGCAGAACCACATATACCAAGCTTGGGGCCTCCCTGTGAGAAGGACTTGATTTCTGTTGAGCTTGTTATGTGCTGGAAGCTGGAAACCTTAAAAAGTATTTGCAGATGACATCAGTATGGGTAGAGGTGCTAGTTCACTGGGGGGAAAAGGCCATGTTCGGCAGCTGTACTTTGCGTAACTTTGGAGGTCACCAGTTTAGCATCAGCCATGGCTTTGCAATGAGGTGGTGTCGATGATGGACAGCATCAACACAGCTAGAGGAGAAAAGCCTTGTGGGAAGCAGGAGTCAGTGACGCACGGATGAGCAGAGTCAGGGTGAAGACCGGTGTTGGCAGAGCAAAATTTACTAAAAGGAAAGGAGGGGTTTGACTTCCTTTATCTGTAAAATTTGGAGCAAGATATTGAGAACCTATATTTTTGATGCGGGCACAGGAAATGGAAGGTGGCTGGCCAGCCTCTCGGTCACTGTTTGCCATCTTTCTGAAGCAGAATAATTCTCCTCATTTTTCCTGAATATGCCATCCTGCATGCAATGTCCTGTTTGAGTCCAGGCAACATGGGAAGTCTGAGTAGTTAAATAATCTGCGGTAACATACAGCTACTTAATTATAAGCTTATGACCTTATGTCTTTTTAAATTACAACTATTTACCAATGAACTTCTATAACTAATATTTTTTTCATCTGTCCACAAAAGAAAAAGTCGAAGCAAAATAAAAACAAATATGCACAATTTAAGCTATTACTGTAGCTGCTAAGCGAAATTCAGTTGTTAAAAGAGAAAATCCCTAAAAATGGGCAAGAACTCTCTTTCTGGCAAGAAAAAGAGCAGAAAGAGTGATACACCATTTACAACATAAAAAGTGAAAGGAAATGCCAGAGCTACTTTTTGTCAAGCCTAAATGAAAGGAGCAATGATCCATCAATTTAAGATTATTTTAGAAACAATCTATAATCCAGTGCCACAGATGTTGGAACCATATCAAGAAATTGTTGGGCATTATGCTGTGCAAGATATCCACCCCCCCACTCCCCCCCCCCCCCCCCCCCCCCCGCCGAATAAGTGAGCTGAATTGCAAACTTCAAGAATGGCTTCAGCCCTTTAAGATCACAAGTCAGGAGATATACAGAAAATACAGTTCCCATTATTAATAGTAATGAAATTAATGATGTCTTAAAGCAGCAAAAGCGTCTGATAGGAGGGCTCTAGAGTCAATGGCAGATATATAAGCAAAAATACTCGGAATTTATGCTTTGGCTGTTGCCAAGGCAACTGTAAGCTGGAAAGCATGTTCCTGAGAGCAGGGCAACTCTACAGCTAAGAGGGTCATTGTATGGTGAGTTTGGCTCTCTAGCTCCATTAAACCCACACTTTTCAAACTCTCTAAATAAAATCATTATTAATTTTGACAGTCAGAAAGCACATTGGATTATTACTTCAAACACCCTAGGTGTTAGGAAATGTTCTTCATCCATTTTTACTCCATAATAACTGCTGAGGAGGGGAAAGCGTTTCAACAGTGACTCTGATTCCTCACCATTATAATGGTCCCAGTGCACGTTAAAAATTAGAGGGAGAAGTCAGTATATTTAGGGAGGAAAACCCCATTGGAAAGGGCACTGTTTTACGGTAAGCTGGAGAGTGTTTGAGGGTACAGCTCTCCTCTGCTAGCTGCACTGAGAACTGCCTAGTCTTGCTTTCTCAGACCTTTCCAGCCTACAAGGCTTTAAGTTTGCTCAATGTTAGGGGCATTTCTACCCTTAGCAGAACATGGTTTTAGCCATGCCTCACTCTCTTTTACTATTTTAAATTATATCTAAGGGTAGCTTTTCAATAAGAAAATCATTCTGCTCTTCCATGAACTGGTACTGTAGGCTATGACTAACAGGCAACACATTACAAAATGAGGGGATAAGAAGAGAAAGAGCAAGTCATCTGGTGAAATATTATGGGCCAGAATGGCAGGTGTAGGAAATGCCATCCACTGACTTCAGCAGAGGACCAAGGGATACAATTAGGTTTTGATCTTATCAGAATCCTGTCCACCAGCACTATGCACAACATTTTATTTAACTAGGGAAATCACTGCCATGAGAGACAGAAACCAAGATCTAAACAGAGGCCAACAAAGATTAAAGATGCATGGGAATAAAGAAAACTCCCCAGGAAGGAAAAAAGTGATTTATTTGTGACATCTGTCCTCTTTGTATAACAACTAACCTTACGGAATTAGGAACTGACTCCTCTCTAAGTAGATTATTCCATGATAGCCCATTTAGGTGGGTTTTGTGCCTTTGCTGAACTGTGCTAGCGACCACTGTCACAGCCAAGCTGCTCATCCTGTTGGACCATTGGGCTGATTTGATATGTAAGTTCCTAGGAACTGCCTTAATGGGTCAAAGTCTGCACATCCCATTGCTTTCCTTCACCAATAACTATGCTAAATTAGGTAATATCTGCTTCTTATACCTATTCAGGCATATGTAAATGTAATGTTTTAGCTTAAGGACTCTGCCCTGGGAACGGCTCAGCTGCCTTCTCAGCTGAGTTGACTCACCTCACCTATAGCCCTGTTAACAGGTCTTCTCACTGCGCTGTTATGGGACAGTTTTTATGCAGCAATTTTCTGAGTTTTGCTATTGCAGAGCTCCAAATGTGTTTGAATGTGTTCAGAGTTGACTCTTACGTTGAACAGTTTCTAGCTCAACATTTTATGCTCTTCTCCTTCCCAAATGCTGGTTCACAGGAGTTAAAAAATAACAGGTATTACATCCTTTGCTTTAGTGACAAGACATTGGGGAAGGAATCATCCAACCTTGAAATAAAAGCTTTATTGAAAGCAATTCTACATCCATGCCAGTCAGATACATCGTATGATCAGAAGAGGTGTCCCAGGGGAAAGCTCGGCACAGTAGACAGGGTTGATTACTTGGACCTCCTGTCAGTTCTTAACTCATTGACAATGGCTGAGACATTCAGTACAACTTTGTTTTCTTTATTTGGAAATAAAGTTAATATACTTACCTTAACTGTGCCAAATGTACTGGAAAATAACCTGATAATAAAACGTACCATCCTACGAAGTGATAATGTCTTGTGTGCATAAGCACATTTTGGCAGGGCTTTTGCAGATGGGTTTTTCAGTGTTAGGAAGGAAGCACAAGTACAGAATGATGCAGAAGATAAACTATCAGGTTTCTTCTGAATGTATTTCCTTTCCATTTAAGGCCTGTTACATACTTTCCTGAGATACAGCATATTACTGCAGCGTCATTTTCTGTTGAGAACTTAGTTCAGTTCCGCTATAGCGGTTGCTCTTCAGGAAGAACTTAAGTGCTTTTTGGTACTAAAAAGACAACTGAATTACGAAGTTTGGCTTTGAGAGTCCTCTTAAAACACAAACAACAATAGGTGTCCTTTTACAACGGGTCAAAACCTTGCAGAGATATCCATAGCCAGCTGGATACGCCAGCTTAGGACAGACAGCAAAATACACCTGCTGTGGAGGAAGGGTGCGGGGCCTGTGCACTGCTTAACCCCATCTTGAGAGACTTGTGGAAATAATCGGTGGTGAGCCCCTGATACCATGAGCGCTATTTGTGTAAACTCTTCAATTCATTGCACTGCAACACAGATAAATTTAAAATTTAGTAATAAATTGGGATTCTTGACATTTTATGAATGCAAACTAAACCTCATTATTATTTATGTACTGGCTTTATGGATGATTTGCTCAGTTGCATTACAGTGGTATTCACCAGCTGATGAAGCTAAGCAAATGCAAACATTATCAGTTGAATCCCCAGCTTGTTGTTTATGAAATCTGTATATCGTGTTGGGAAGGGGGAGCTTTGCGCATATGTAGCTACGACCTGAGCTTCAGGCTTATAGAGGAGCTCCAAAACACTACGCCTTTCCTTTTCAAAATACGATCACAGTGGTCTAATACAGTTTTAAGCCACTTTCTTTTTGCCCGTGTAAAATGCGAAGGTACTTTAAATTCCTCTTTGCTCCATAGGTTGAATTCGAAACAATAGCTATCCAAGGCTGGTAATAGAGAAACCAGGTCATGGCGCATGATATGTTACGAGAGGGGTCAGAAATAGTTCAGACATACTTAAGAGCTTGCTTTTGCTGAAAATAGCCTCCATGGCTCCTGGCCTACAGAAACTCCATAGGCTTCCTGTGCTCTGCAGCTGCGGGTTCATATTACAGCTCTTTGGGAAAAATCCCTTCTCTTCAGTTGCTCTGGGACACAAGAACAAGCACTTGATGCTGTCGTCTTCTGCAGACTAGCCTTTAAATCTGACCGTTGGATGGCTATATATAGTACCTGGACAGCTGACAGGGACCCGGTGGAGAATGGGCTTCCTCAGGGGATCCCCCACATATCTCGCAGCACGAGCCCTTCCCTGGATGAACTGCCTTGGAGTCTAGCCCTAAACGAAAATAATAGCTAAACTAACTCTGAACATCAGTTCACAGTTGGCTGAATAGACTCTGAAAGGCTGAAGCACAACATTTATTCTGTCTTAGCCTGGTTTAATAGAACGGTTAAAAATAAAATCTTCTCACCGTTGGGCGAACTTTGCTACCTGTATGACTTCTTTTCTGAAGAGCACGTGTGCTCTTGCCTTTGCACACACCTCACCCACCGCCTGTCTTGTAGAGAAAGTCATCATTTTCCAGGTGATGGAGGCCAAGATGTAAAAGCACATTTAGGTATCTAAAGGGACTCAGGCTGCTACAGCGGCTTCGTTCAGGAATGTGCTTTGGAGAAGTTCTGCTTGTTTTTCTGCAGAAGGAGAGCTGCGCTCCTGCCTCTGCCCCCAGCTGTGGCTGTGTGAAGAGGGCAGGGTAACGCGGTGCCTGCATCTCAGCCTTGGGGTCGTTTCTTTTTTCTGGCCATCTCCTGTGTTAGAGGAGCTCCAAAGGCAGAGGGTGCACAACGGTGTCCTGGCACGGCGTGGACAGCAAGGGCAGGAGTTCATCCCCGCCCTGTGGTGGCTTCACTGAAGAACCCAGTGTGGGCAGAGGCTCAGGTGCTGTTCCCCAAAACCACCTTGTATGAAAGAAATGGATTCAAAACCTTTTCATAAAATTTTCCCTTTTTTACTGCAAAATTTCCAGGTCTCCCTTTTGGAAAACCGACCCAAGTGGGTGAGCTGCTAAGGTCTTCCACTTACTGACAACCGCAGCACGCCGCCCTCCCGGTTTGGCTTGCTTTTTAATTACTTGTGTGTGAATGCAAACGGGTTCGGACTGATACTCGTAAGATCAGAGCAGGGAGGAGATCTGGCTAGTCCGTGTTATCACAGCTGAAGTTTGTCTGTTTGGGGACAGCCACTTGGAAGGAGTCACCTGAAGGCCACAAACGTCCTTAAGAAGCATCGCAGACGCCTCTGGCTGCAGGTCCGCGCACAAGGCATTCCTTCTTGCCGCCCCTAACAGCCCTGTAGCAGCATTATAGCTCAAACAACAGCGAGCCCCTCTTCAATAGCCACGCTACCCCTGCAAGCATGAGCCTCTCCGTGGGGAGAGGATGGGAGAGAACAAAACCACCCATGGCAGATGTTAGGCAGATGCTAATGCACTTCTTAGAGGTGTTTGGATAGTAGAGTGATAAAGGCAGTGCGAGACTACATAGAGTAATATATGTTCAGACAGAGATATAACACATAGAGCCCTTAACTGTATTTTTGGCTGGTGGTGTAGTTTTTGCTATGATTGATTTTTTAAATTTTTTTAAAAAAACCCCTCTATTTCTGATTTTTTCCTGCAGAACACTTGCTTAATGTAAAGACCAACCTCTTAGGGGTCCTAGATCTGTACGCTTTTGTGGCCTGGGTGGCTCAGAAGCAACAGATAATTTTACATGAATAAAGCTTTAACTTTTTAGATTGTTTAAATATTTTTGTTTAAGAATGCCTGAAGCTACATTTCCTTCTAACACTAAAAAAAAAAAAGCAGTTAGCAACAATCTCCCTTAAATCAAGAATTGTAAATATAAGAACCTTTATCATCAGCACAGCACATCCAAAAATGTCTTTGTAAAATAAATCAAATTATATGAGTTAATTGATTCCAGGCAACATCAGCAACTGCAGGTGGAAACTGAATAACAGGATGTTTATTAATGAAGGACTATTAATCAAAATTGACAATATCAATTCCTGTTTCTTTTGTTTGGATTCTACCTGCAAAATCCACAGACATACTTTTGGAATTTTTAAATAAAAATTTAAAAGTAAAGAAAACGCTAACACTTGGGATTTTTTCTTTAGATGTAGGGCTATTTGTTTAAACAGCGAAAGGATATCCTAAATCCAATTTGACAGGCAATGCCAAAGATGCCAGTGGTAATTAATTAGCACTTAATTTAGACCACAGAACAACAGGATATGGAATTGGTGCTCAGTGCCATTTCCCCTTAGGCTTCATCTCATGAGGGTCAGGAGTATGGCTGTCGCATTGAAGGTCAGTAAATAAATTGGGAGAACACATTGACACTGGACTTTTCATGATAGATATCCTTCACCCTTATTACTGCCTCTGGCTATTGCTGATGAGAAAAGGACTGCAATTGTTCTGTGAAGAATGCCGTACACAGGCTCGGCTCGAGCAAGGTAGCGTTTGAACTCACGCGCCGTACAGTAGTGGTGCTGGGTGCTTCCTAGGGGCAGAGAGCCGCCTCAACTTTGTATCTGGGCTGGAAATAAACTTCTAACTGTAGCCTAGGAAGCTTGAGGAACTCTGACAGGCGAGAAAATTCACTTAAAAGCAGTCCTTAAGTTTGCTAGATTTGTGAGCTTAGCTTTAGATTAAGCATAATTAAAATCAATGGAAGATTTTAAAAGTAAGGTTAGAAACTAGGTCAGTGAGGGAAAAACCACGTTTCCTTATTATCCTCTTGTCTTTGTCTTAATAATACTCGGTATTCCTTTATAAAGCTAAAGGCTCTTAATAAAGGTGGATTAATGTTATTAACAGCATTGTTTTCTGATGGGGACACTGAAGATTTGATGTGCTTAGTGATGGACAAACAAAAAGTACGTGGTAAAAAAGCAGAGCCACCAGTTCTGCTGGTAACCCAGCTGTTTTCGAACTGAGTGAAAGAAGCCACCCTTCTACAACACACCCAAAGCAGCGGCTATGTGGAAAGCACACAGGAAAAAGAGACCCCCATGGAGCCTTGTTCACAGATGCGTATAAATTGCATTCTTTAGCTCAGATTTACCGGTGAAAAAAATAGAAAAGATTATGAGACTTGGTATTATAATATAATCCTCCGTCTCCCAGTAAACTTTGTGCGTCTGCCAGCCACTACTATGCTCTTTCTTCCAGTAAGCTCTACCCGCCTTTCAGAAGAGCGGCTCAGGTGGAAGGGTGTCAGCGCTGGCACTGATACTCAGCCACGTTACAGCTTTCTGAAACTGCGTCTTACAAACCGTGCCCCACTATGCTTAAGCAGTCCAGTTCCTCATGGCCCGCAGGACGATGAACAACGGGAACTTCAGCAGGGAAAATCTTGTTGCAAATCCTAGATGTACTCTACTAGCACAGTTTTATCTCCGTGGTCCCCAGAAGGGCTGCCTGCATTGCTGCAGCAGGAAAACACTGAGTTAGGCAGCAGTCTGTGCTCAGAAAATGTATTTTGGAAGCCCCAGGTTAACAGCTATTTTAACTTTCACTTCATCACACCCTTTGCATCATCTCCCGCGACAGTGAGTGAAATTTTGATTACTGTTAAAAGTCACTGACAAAACTCCCAGCGACTGGGAGCCAGAATGGAGTCAGAATTTCACTTTATATAAGCTTAACTTTTCTCATTTTGGATGATATCTACTTTTACTAAGTGGAATTACTGCTTTTGACTATGTTCAGTCTATAACCTCTTGCAGCCTTCAATTATAGCCCTTTTGTGCTACGGTAATCCGGTTGACAGCAAATAACTCAGCTCTGGATGTGACAGGCTTACTTTCTGACTTAAAGCCCAAAAGTGGCAACTGACCGGAATTACAACCTGGGATGCTGAACGGTAGGCACCTTGCTCAGAAATGCATCTTGGCTGGGCAGCCTTGAGCTTCTCATGGAACCCATTGTTTTTGTCCAGCATCGTGAATAAATTATTCACTTTTGTGAGACAAACAGTAATTTTTGATGTTGGCATCAGAGAACGTGGCAAAGAATTCTGCGGAAGTTAGAGAAGAAACTGTCACCATTTTTCTTTTTTCTGTGAGCTACAGGTGTAATTATTTCACAGATTGTGTTGTTTCAAGTCTTTTTTTAATAACGAAAACCCTTTTAATATTGGCCTATTAATTGTCCCCAGTAAAAAAAAATCTTTTTTTTTTTTTAACCTATATTATCACCATCTTGTTGTTTAAAATAAAGTCTTTTTGCAGTGGCTTGCCCAACAGAGATGATTTCATATGGGCTCTGACCTCAACTCCTACTCCTACTCAATTCCTACTCTTTCAGGTTCAGTTCCGAGCTCTCCACAAGCTACTACTGCAGTACATAGGCACTGCATTTGTATCAGATTTGAAAGATGCTTTAACATGCCTCCCAGCATCACGATTGTTTCAGCCCTGATATTGAACATGAGTAGGATGAATGTATCTCTTAAATGCACTAGTGAGTATGTGCCATGAGTCTTTGATTTCTTTAAACTTATTTACATTTTACTTGCCCTTGAGCAATGAATTTACTATGTCAGCATTGTCTTTTCTACTTACACTTTGTCTGTCTTGTCCACTCACCTTAGCTTGATGTTTATTTTTTGTGCACGTGTATAGTCCATTGCACTAAATGCACGAACTGCCTGGAGTGGAGGATTTCCCATATATTGTATCTTTCTAAGATGCACCCTTTGTAATACTGCAAGTTCTGCAGTATTTCCTAGCTTTAAACTAGCCTTGAATTTTCTCATTAGTTCCTTTCTAAGTCAAATACCCGTTCACACATGTACTGGTCTCAGATGACTGTGGTCTAACCGCCTTAGACACTTTAGAAAAGTCTTTCTTCTCTATGCAGACAGCCCTGCCTCTCTCAATAGTTGTGTTTCTTTCATCTTTGAAGCTTCAAGTGACCAGACTTGCCAATATCTGCTTTTGTCTGACCCTGATCGAAATCCACAGTTAGAAAATCTGGTGAGAAAACATACATGAATCTCTTGGACCTCCTAACTGAAATCATATTTGACAGACATTGAAGGATTTAGGAACAACAGGTACAATCTTGCTGTAGATATCAAGGCATACGCATCAGTCGTGGGACAGCTTATTCTGTAAGCAGCTTCCAGGTCACCAAATCTCTCAGTCATAGCTTAACTGAGTAAAATGCCTCAATGCACCTAATAGATTTGCAGAAAAGCATTTCTCATAGTGCCCTTCTGCCAAATGGGCCTGTCCCTGTACGGCCTTGCTTGTTGATGCACGCGTACGCGTGCTGTCCTCGCAGATGAAGCTTAAATGCCTTGCATATGATCTTTTTCATTGCCTTGAACTCCAGAAGACCACTGACACTGCGCTGCCTGGCTCTCCGATAAGACTACATTTAGGATACTTTTTTGTAGGTGCTGCATGGCTCTTCCCCGACAGCAGAAAATGTTTAACCTTAAGTGAATGGTTGTAAATGGGTTTACAAACTGAGAAGGTGCCTCTTTAGGAAGCAAATATCGTAGTTTCAGGATATGAAGCTGTATAAATGTAATTTAATATGAAGAGATATGGAAACCTGTTAGCATGTGACCCAGAAAGTTTAAGCAGTTCCTCACCATAGTGGTCAGGTGAGATCCAAAATGTATTCATCAAGATTTGAAATTTGCCCTGAGAGAGAAATCTCGGGGCTGACACAGAGTCCATAGCAACTGCAGTGACTTCCATGGGGCAGATGCTCTGAAGGAATGGAAACCCCATTCTTTTGATGACACTTTTATGAGGCAGTAATCCAGATATGGCAACGTACCTGGGCTGTCCTAGGAGGTGGTCTTAAGTTGCCTGTTACTACTAGTGCCACAGCCCTACTGACAAGCCTCTCTGGACTGAAATGGACAAACCGGTGTTCACAATAAACTTTACTTACTGGAAAGTTTCCATATGCTATAGGGTTGTCCCATATGCTATATGTTACTGGGGTCTCCAAGACTGTTGACAGCATTTGGTGAAGGCCTGGGCTTGGCAATGTGGACGGCACTGGTCTGGGGAGCGGGAGGGGTTTCAAGGCAGGTGAAGCGCTGGCCTGAGGTGGTTTGGTGAGGCTGAGCCCAGCGCTAACACAGAGAACATAGTGCAAAAAGTTTGCACTTTGTCCATGAAGGTGCTAGGAGAGCTACAGGAGAGAGAGTGGTGGGATCTATAAAAAATACAGCACTTTTCTGAATTCCCTTTTCTTGGCTCCCCTCCACAGAAAGGGATCTTCTTTCAGAAGCCCACAGCAAAGCTCTGGAGAGGATGTGGCAATGGCGTCTAACGGAGGGGCTGAGATGGGTGGAGAAACCCTCGGTTTAGAGGAGGTAACCAGTTGCATCTTGCAGACCAGGGGAGAAGGCAAGTTGTACACTTGGCTGGAGTTAGCCGCTCCACAGATTTATGCTTTTACATTGTACCATAATGCGTAATGTACGAAAAGATAAATATTTTCCATTCAGCAACATCTTGCTGTATTTTCATCTAACTCTATAATTTTAATTATAAAGTGAACATAACCTGTATCAAATTATGATTTTGTTAACATATTGAATGAGGACAAGAAAAATAAATACCAGATTTTATACTGTACAGGCACATGAAGGTATAGTGAAAAAATCTGGTTTCCTTGACCACATTGTCATAATATGCATATATAACTGCTTATTGAATCCAGGCTGTGTAGACAACAGAAAGAACACTGGCTCCATACCATCACAATGCATGCCCACAACAAAGAGGAGAAAAGAACAGGCTCTTTCATTGTGTGTTTCTAAGTATTACCAACATAAGGGCTAAAAACATTACCTCTGTCTGAAGTGTATCTATATATCCATGCATAAGTTATTAACCGGGCTCCCTGAGCACAGTTGCTGAAAATATTAATATATTCAAATTATATTCTAGCTACTGCAAAAACAGTAGATCAGACAAATGTATTAAAATCTCTTCAGACAAAAGGAGTCATGTTATTTATAAAGTTCCTTCCCCCCCCTTACTGGAACACAAACCTTCATTGTATACAATATATGAGAACGCAAGATGATCCTTCGATGTCAAAATGTGGCTCAAAGTTTGAATGTAATCATAAAACAGTGACTCTAATGCTTGCCATAAACAAATTGTCACTGGCATTATGTAACTTAGACTATTCACAAAATATAAAAGACGGGAAGAATAAAAGGTGGCTGCCAAACACCATGGGCCAAATCCGAAGTTTGTGCCAAACTGCGCTAGCAGACTGGGAATTGCAAACCCAGCTTGGAATTCGGCTTTGCGCTCCCCCGTGTTGGGCTGCTCCTATGGCTTAAATTAGAGCAAGATAACGGCTATTTTTTTATTTTTTTTTTTAGTTTGTCAGTTTAGACTCTAAAGCAACAAAGCAGCAACCCGTCCCTTCTGCAGCCTCCCCCCCCCACCCCGCTCGCTCTTTTTGGGAGGTGGGCAAGTGGGATAAAATTCCCCTAATTTCCTCAGGACCCATTTTTGTACAAAGTGGCATTCAAGGACACAAACAGGCATGGTCAGATAGCACCAGCAACGTAGCCCAGAAGGGAAGCACTGCTCTCAAATCCGGTGGTCTCCAATTTTCCATGTTCTCCAGCGCGTAGGGTACCACCTCATCGGGCTGAGACCCTGCTCTTTGCTCGGACTCGTTAGGAAAGCTGGCACAGAAAACCATAGATCAGGGCAGAAGGCCTTGTCTGTGAACAACAGCTAATCATTCATAGATGCTTTCCTTTAGTCCGGGCTTCAGGAGTAATGTGTATCTGATAATACGCGCGCTGCGTGGATTTAAATTGCAGCTAATGGATGTGTTAAGGCTGTTTATCGGGGACAACAACCAAACTGGTGGTCTACCGCCCCTTTATTTCTCCCGTTTCCTCTTAAAAGTAAAATGACTTTTTTTTTCACAGCCTGAAATAATTGTTCAAGCAGAGATACTGGTTTAACTCATTATGAATTATTAGTGGAAAAATGAGTCTCAGAAGTATGTTACATCTGAAATATTTTTCGTCACTTGAACATGTGCCGTCCAGAACTGGCCCTAGTCTACCAGTCACTGGGAACAAACACTTCGCATTCACAGATGCTCCTAATTTGGTGTGGTTTGGAGTGTAATTTAGATCAAACGTATCCATGTAAATGAGTCGGGGTTTCTTAATTAGGTGCCTCTAAAGAAAAAACTTGGACCACATCAGTAGGTGTGGGTGTGGTGCCCACAGTACTGGAATCTTTCCTATAGATGAAGCTGAGTTTTGTTCAGGCATACTGTAGGTTTTTCTTTCTCTCTCTGTTTTTTTTTTTTCCTAAAGCACAATAATAAATCTGCAGATGGCATAGACATAAAGACGCTACTTCAGAGGAGCTGTCTAAAACACTGTCTCTTTGGCAAATGCCTTAAAGTAGGTCATTCTGCTGTGATTTAGGTTTATATTTCATTGCCAGCTTTTTGTTCCCATTACAAGTAGGGTGCATTCCAGTCCACAGATTTGCTCTTCTCTTTTTTTTTTTTTTCCCCCAGATTGGTTTTTATTTACAAGAATTTGTAAATCTTCATAAGAAAATGGCCAATACCCTGTCAGAAGTACTAATCATGCACTTGACCACAAAAAGAGATGTAGGAAGGTGATAACCTGCAAACGTTGGAATGTAAAATACAATTCTCTGGAAGCAAAAAAAATGTATTGATTCTCTTAACATGGTGATTGAAATGATTGTTGCATCTTTTGCAATGTGTGAAAAATGGTTTGATCTAATGTCATTTCAGAAGTCTCACAGCGCTGGGGCATCCGTTACCGTAGTTGTTCAGGTAGTTGCTTTTCATTTTATGTATTTGCCACTGAAAACATGTATTTTATAGCTTATAAAGAAAACTAAAAAATCATCAGGGTCTGTTTTCCCATCAAAGCGCTGGGGGATTTACATGCCAAACTCCCACTAACCTTAATGAATTACCTGCATAAATTCCCTTTCAATCGATAGTAGAATAGATCCTATTGTGTTATATTAATTATTTTGCACAGAACACTGACACTTTTGTATTAAAGTCTTTTTTTGTTTTGTTTTGTTTTTAAGTTCCAATGAATATCTTAAGAAACTCCGAGCCTATTATTTATTTAACAACCTTATTCCGAGAAAAAGCTCATATCTTTAGTCAGAAAAATGAAAAGCATTGCAATTTACCCTTTGGTGACCTGGTCCTGGACATTAATGTGTTAGGGCCCAATCTCCCAAAACAGCAAAAAAAAAAAAAAAAAGAAGGGGAAAAAAAGCTGTTTTGTAATGAATTGAGCATTCTTAATTTTCACCAACAAAAACATTTGAGTTGAAAAGAACGCTAACCCCAAGCAATATTAAGAGGTTACAAAATCACATAAATTAACTCCGCCAGTGATATTTTACTAAAGCTTATGTGAGTGCAAACCAGAAGCAGGACTCTCACATGGTCTTTATTAACTGAAGAGTACTTAGCAGTAACCGGCCTTCCCCGAGATGTGCTGCCCATATGCACACGTACGCCCACAGTGCCAATATGCACATGGAGGAGCCCTCAGAGGCGTGGGGGGCTCAGGGTGGGGGATTGGGAAGCAAGCAGAGAGTAGAAGTGAGAATTGTTTGTTGTGTCATCGTGGGCAACTGCACTACCCTCTTCATTCCTCACTTTCTCCATCTACACAACTAGGATAATAAAACTTACTGACCTGAAAAGGAAGTTCTGAGATTTAATTAATGTTTGAAAAGATTTTTTGAGATCGTTTGATATTGAGTAATGTGGGATGAACAATAGGAGCTCTTTGAAACAGGGGCTCTATCTATCTGTGTTTGTGTACTGCACCTAGCACAATGGTGCCGTACAGCCACAGAGTCAACCGTATCATAAATATTTAAATTACAACTATGTTAATTATTTTTATCGTTCTGTTATTTGCTGATACACCAGTTCGGTACATTTTGAAGCTTGGTAGTATTGAAAAGTACCAAGTGTAATTATTTGCCTGATTGTTATGAAAATCAGGGTTTATATTTTTAAATACGGTCGTGGAAATAGGAAGTACATGGAAACACAGGTGAAAACGTGGTTTTAATTACTTGTCATTCTTCTCGTCAAAAACACTAAGCTGTAAGGTATTCTTCAGGGAAAAGGTGAACTTTGTAAACTCTTATTCTGCAAAAAGAAAAAACTAAGCATGACAGCAAAAACCTCGGTAGCAGGTCACCCCCACCCCAAAGTGAATAAAATAAAAATGCACAAAGGTGCTTCTGGAAGACTGGATTTCTTTTTGCCTTTAATCCAAAGCCTATTATTAAGCCTGTCCTGTGCACACTTGCACCTGGCACACATGTTCTTGTGCCCACTAATTTACAAGGGGAGAGTTTAGTAGACCAAAGTGTACTTAGCTGAGAGAAATGAGTTAAACTCTTCTCTTTCCCCCAAAAATGAGCCCCAGGAAGCTACAGTAAAAGGGACAAGCATTGGCATTGCTCCAGCTCCTTTCTAAAACTCTTCTATAGCTGAAAAAGAGAAAAGCTCGTGTGCAAGACCATGTCTCAAGGTATATTTGCCCTTCTCAAGCTCAAAAGTGATTAATTCATTTCACGTAAAGCTTAAAAAGCTAGTCAGAGATGCCTGAGTCTCTTATGTCCCTGGCCAGTCACATACTCACTCTTATGGTACAAGAGGATGCTTTTCCTCCTCACATTTCCCGTAGCTGCTCCCCAGGCTTGTAGGAGTAAGGCTAAACTTTTCTCCCTGCTGCTGTCCCGTGGCTGAAGAGCAAGAGCTGCTCATGAGTTGCCTGATTATAAAGAAAGGTCTTGATTCAGGAAATAATTTCAACAAATAGTCTTTGTTTCTTGTGCCTTCAGTTAAGGACTTCCATGCTTCTACACATTCCTGAATCTGGGCATTTTTCCTGAAGAAAAATTGAATTGCTCATCCCGCACTGTGTTGTTGGTCTCCCCCAGGTTCTCTGAGGTTTCCCAAATAGAAATTTGTTGTATAGCTCCTCCATTCTGAGGATTGTTTGTCATTTTTTTAAAATAACTTTTACCTTCCCCCCCCCCTTCTTTTTCCTAATAAAAAGCTTGTACAGTTCTTCGTGTAATCTGTTCTTCTAATGTGTGAGAAAAGGGTTCTCCTGAGCCTAGATTTAGTATGTAAGCCTGCCCGAAACTGCTGATATGACACATAGTTTAGTAAGTGAAAATCACATATGTTTGCTACATCTTTCCTCCACCAACTTAAACAAAAAAAAAAAAAAAAAGGTTTGCAGACATCCCCTGCTTAGTGTTACTAGATGCCATACTTCAACTTTATTTTCCCATTTTCCCTCAGAATTCTGGGTACTGCTGCTGGACTTGTCATCACATTGTCATCGTGTCCTGGTGTGCGGGCTACTGTGGGCTTCTGTCTGTGCATGGCCTTTTTCTTTTTCTTTTTTTAATCTTTAATAGGTAGAAATAAGTCTGTTTAGTCACACACAGTTTGCAAAAGCCTCTGCTCTTCAGAATGCAGCTGCCACATGTTGCGAGGTTTGAGGGAGGGTGTGTGTTTCATTTGTCAAGGTTGGATGCTTTTCTCTGTTCATAGAGCCATGAACATGGGGGAAGGTTGTTTTTCAAAACAACTAAAGCATGAATCTTGTAGTACTTATGACTTTTGTTAGATAATTTATTAATATTAGGGGGTTCATCTGAGATAAAAAGTTCTACTCTTATTTCCAGTGAAATTGATGTAAACAATTGCTAGTAAGAATGAAGAATTTGGGCAGGGGGGAAGGCAGTTAGAAAGGAAACCATCGTTCCCTCTCTGAAAGAGCTGAAGGCCTGGATGGCCTCTGAAAATATCTTGCTGCGTTAAGTACAGTAACCTGAAAAATGGAGCAAAAAAATGGAGTTTCTTGGATTCAAAGGTGAATCAAAAGGAGTCGATTTCTGCTCGGACAAGGCAGCCAGAGAGGCCACAATAACAGCTCCACGTGATAAACCAAGAGGCAACTGCAGAGCTCCCCAGACAACTTGCCTGAAGTGCCTGCCAAGGAGGCAGATGCTGCTGCTGGAAGAATATCTTCCACAGTTGGGCATCTGGGTTCAGTGCTTTCCGCGTAAGGGAGAGGGATGGTAGCGTCAGGCTGGCCCCCGTCTTCCCACTTAATTATTTCGACATCCATTTTATACTTTTGTAAATAACACGTATTAGCCTGCCTTTGTGTGGGAAAATAATAAGCAAGGAGAGGGGTTTTGTCTGTAATATATCCCTTCACATGGGGTATCTGCATGGATGGGTAAAGACAGACTCGAGCTTGGCTGCCCTGTGCTCCAGCCTGGTCAGATGTGAGACAGCTCGGGTCTGGGAGTCGCAGAGCTGCCTTGCAGTGGCACGGAGCTCAACCTAATAAGCAGAGCAGGCTGAGATTCATTAATTTAACATTAATAAGCACAGCTTATTAGCTCAGGCACAGTGCTGTATAATGCAGGCACACAGCTTCTGGAGCAGAGCTGCGTCCGCTCTCGCCAGCTCGGAGCGTGGTGCAGAAGACCCAGCCAGGGTGCTCCTCTCCCCTACTGCATTTTGCATTAGGGAGGAAAGAGTATTTTGCAGTTGTTGCAGAAGCTTCTGTGCAAAAAAAAAGAGAAAAGCCTCCAGGTTTTTAGATTTTTCTGCTGGCTTAGGCTGAGTCTTTCAGCCATTTAAACCTCCTCTGCCTCGGTTTCCCAATGGGTGTGTAATAGCTACCTCAAAGATGCTGCTGTGAAACAAGGTTTCACAGTACCGATCATAAAATACTGTGGGATCCCTAAAGAGTCACATGCTCCTTCTGCCTCCCTTGATTTATAGTTCTGTGAGTAAATTATTGGGTACAAATAAGGGTTTATCAGATAGGGGTTGGTTGCTCAGTTCATGTTTGTGCAGAGAGCCAATACAAGGTTTCTGCATCATTTGATGTCCTGTCTCTGACTGCAAAATAGGATTAGAAAGGTTTATCAGTTTTATCTGGTACCTGCGATTAGCTCACTCTGGGAGGAAAATTAACTTGTAAATAAGCAACAGGAAAGAGTGGAGTCCTGGGGACCTGGGGCGCTGTTCTCACAAACGTATGGAACAGCAGTACGTGGGCTATATATAGCAAGCAAATATTCTCTAAACACGGTCAAGTAGAACAGGCTCCTTTCTGTACCCCTTTATTTGGGAAAATCCTTACTCAGGTTGGATTCTGTTGTTTCTTTCACAGGTAAAGTACAATATTTGTTTGATTTGCTCATCTTCAGGAAGAAGTATGAAAAACCTAATAGTAGTTGTGTTCAATTATTTTCAGTATGACTCCTAATAAAACAATTTCTTATGGTATTAGACTGACAAAAGCTAAGGGATGTGTCTGTTCAGCCCCATATTTTGTCTCTTCTGCTTATGAGTAGTAGAATAATTTTCGTGCGAAGACAAACAGGGGACATAGGTGTGGGGGTTTTCATCAAATGCAAAAAACTTAAAAGAACAGGTACTGCAACCCCAAGCTTTGCTTTTAACCCCCCTCCTGTGGGCTTCATACACTGCACTGTGACTTCTTGCAACTTCAGAGGGCTCGGCTGAAGAAAGGTGTATGGCACTGGTGTTAATCCCTGCTGCCAGGCCTTTCTTGCAGACTCTCTCATCAGTTGCTTTGTCTGGGTTTCTAAAGACGGACCCTTCTGAAGTGCATTTCACATTGTTATTTGGGCTTGATCTGGACCCACTCCTGCAGACCGGATCACTGAAGAATGAAACCATAGTGCAGCCTTGCTCCCATCAGTGATTTAGGATAAACTTAGCCTTCTGGGCAAAGGTTGGATTCTCATGCTGAGCTCCCGTGTGTCAGTGAGTCATACACTGTCATGTGCTGTACAGAAGTCACAGGCTTACACAGTCCCATGGCCCAGGTCTTCATAGCCCTGTTCTCATATTTGTCTGATAGAAAGGGAAGAAAGGGGTAGGAGAAAGAGGAGAATGCCACAAAAAACAGCATAATTGCGTTCCTTTGGCTTCTCCCCATCAGAAACCTCTTGAAGCTCAGTTCAGTGTTGGGCAAGAACAGCCTTCTCCACCGGCAAATACAGAAACTGCAGTAACGTGCCTCAAACCAAACCAGTTTGCTTATTTTTTTAGCTAATCAAAAACTTTTGCGTTTCCTGTGATTTACAATGGGCAAACCCTGTGGTTGAAGAGGGTGGCACAAGGTGCAAGTCAGTGGTGAAGTTGGCTCATCATGCACATTGGAACCCCTCTTCTGAAAAGCCTCCTTAAAAGTGATATAATTCTAAGGTTTCTAACCTCTGAAAACTAGTCTTGTTTCCTAGGTTAATTTAAACAAACACACATATCATTATGTACAACGTATGTATGTTTCTTTATTCTCATTTACAGAGCCATGAGACCATGCTGACCGGCCGCTGTCTTTGGCATTGACAAGTTCAAGAGAACAAACCAGGTTTTATCTGGTTTTTGGTGTTTTCAGTATCTATTCTACTGCTGCTTCCATATCAGTGGAGCAAAGCTTATGGAACGGTCCTGTCCTTCCTTGGGGATGTGTTTGTGTGACAGAGAAGGCTGACCTTCAGAGACAATCAGATGATTGGTCCTGTAATGCTCAGATCCCCAAATGGTTCAAATATCACATTCCCCTGCTTCCCATCACTCTGTGCCAGAGTATCGCATCAGTTTACCTCTAGCTCCACCCTGCCTTCTGCAGTGACACTTGGGTAAGACCACATGCTTATTTGGATAGTACATCCACCTTCACACTATATCTATAGAGCTGTAGCAAAGCCTGGTATTCTGTACATATGCATTACAAAATATTGGTATTTTATTGTCTGGTTTTTCAGTCTGGGATTTTTTTTCCTTCTCTTTTCTCCAAAAACACCAGCATTGGTCCAGTTTTGTCAGTTATTCTACACATACACAGCAGGAAACAACTGCTGTCCTGAACAGATTATGCTCTAAAAAGCCAAGGCAGACAAAGGAAGCATTATCATCATTTTGTAAACAAGGAACCGAGGCACAGAGAGATTAAGTGATTTACCCAAGGTCACCCAGAACATCCGGTCAAAGCCAAGAACTGAACCCATGTCTCCCGAGTCTCAATCAAGTGATTTAACTACGAGATCAAAGACATTGTGTATACCTGATATCTCTCCCCTAAGACATGGCAACAAAACTTTCTTCAGGTTAGGATCAATGCCACATACAGTGCCGTAAATTTTGTATATGGCATATCTGTGCTGACAGCGTGTACCCACTTCTTGCACTCGGGTTCTTCCTGGGAAATAATTTCCCTTACTATTCTTCCATTGACAGTAATAAATTATCAACCTTCTCTAGATAACCTGCTGAAGGAGAGAATGTGCGCACACACTACATCAGATGAATACATAGAAAACCGTTTTTCTGTGAGGCCAAACTCAGTGATTTGATAGATTGTTGAAAATCCTTCCATGCTTAATGAAATGGGGACATTCCCATGACTATATGGACTTCGTTTTGCAGTTTCAGCTGGAAGCTGCAAAACAAGATAAAGGATCTACATCTCTTCTATGTATATGCTGGGAGAATACAGCAGATATGATCACTATAAAGACATTGTTGGAGTCTCCATTATTCACTCACTGGGGTCATGATATCATTCCTGGGATGATCCTCTGTGCACAGGGCTTCCATGAGGTCCTAGATCCCACTTAGTCCCATCAATTTTAAGGGTAGTTTGACTGAAGAGTGACTGTGCAAAATGGCACCAGTTGGCCCTACCTGCAGGACAACCATGAAGGAAGGAACAGGACCCTGCCCTTCATGTGCCCCTAACTTGAGGCCTGCCACTTCTGCCCAGTCATTCTGCAAGTCAAACAGCTGCAGGTTGGTTTCCAAGTGAGCACGTGGTCTATGTACATTTTTACTGTTAACGCCACAAAACTTTAGAAGAAAAGCCGAGGTGAACGTGAGAGACTGGGTTGACTTTGTGGGCTGACGCCTCTTGCAAACGGAGCTCAATGAGTGCAGAAACCACAGGGGAATCATAAGGTAGAGCCTCACAGTGTCATTTTTCTGCCTCTGTGGTATCTCAGCAACATTAGGAGAGCAAAAGTGCACTTCTGAATCTCTCTCCTCAGCATTTCTTAAGTGTTCTTTGTTGTCACAAGCTTCCTTGTGAGGTACAAGAGCTCATAATGTATTTTCTTGGGTGAGGTTATTTCTATCATTACTTGCCTCAGTAAAGGAGTTTGAACAGCAAGGATCTCGGTAGTGAAAATATGGTGATCAAAAGGTCTATTGTTGGAGAAAGTCATACCAAACTGGACAAATGCAATACTGGAACATGTGGTATTTGCCCACTACAATATACCTGTAGCACAGTAATCCTCATGTGACTGACTGCATCGACGGAAACAGAACCTTTCTGTTTTCTAGTAGAGGGAAAATTCATGCTTTTGCTTAGAGACACTGATTTCTTGAGCAGGAATAGGATATACGTAGATACCATAAATCATGCTTAGTTTTGCCAAAGACAGTAATTATCTTTGGTATTTTGGATGACATTTCCAATAGGATTTGGGCACCACACACCAATTCCTTTTAAAATTATTGATCCACAGTAGTACCACAGTTCTACTTACTTCTTTAGATGTTCAAAGAGGATTTTCATTGTGTCATAGTTTGGTCGAGGGAGCTTTTTCACCAGGCTTCTTATGGCTTTGATGCGAGTGGCATTGTCCTGGATTTCTAAGCGGAGAAAAAATAAAAAAATAAAAAAAAAAGAAGAGAAAATAAGCACTTGAATGCCACATTAGGGCACTACTTTGTCCAGTACTGTATCTGGTCCCTTAATAAGAAAAGCCATCATTAATATATGGTTAAAAACCTAATGTATCATACCTTCTGTCACCTTAATAGAGAGCAAGAGTAATTTACCAGAACTAAAAATTCTTTCTTAAGGAAGTATCTTCTAGTTTACAGAATTATATTCTTATGCTTTTCATTTATTTTATTAGACTATTAGATCATCACCCTAAGCTAAAGTACCTTGAAGCAGTAAGGCACCCACATCTTAAGTGGAATTCTACTTTGGAATTACACTTGCCCTATGGCGTGGCTTCTGTGATGGATGTACTTCCCAGGCAGTCCTTGTGGTCCTTTCTTTCTCATCATAATTTAACCCACTATATGTATGAATCTCTATCCTTAACATTATAACCCACCATGTTTGAAAATATAAAATGATTTGCTGTTCTCTTTAGTCGTGCTTTCTGGTGATCAATTATTTGGAGAAACTATTCCCGTGCAGCTATTTTCTAATACCTGTAGCATCTCACAGCTGTGATTTCTGTAGGAAAAAAATTGTATTTCAAACTTACAATTAGTAATGAAGAATGGAGTATTAAGGGCTTCAGTCTCTCTTTTGAAGTGCTATTCTTTTTCTTAAGATATACCTTCCTGTTGTTGATGCATGATTCATAGTTTTGTGGGAAAAGTTTGACTGATTTTTTCATCGGTTTGTGTAAGATGTTGCAACTAAAGCAAAGCCATGTACAACTGTTCTTTCGTTTAGGAGCAGATTAGATAAGGTGCCAGTAGGTCTGACGTAGGGAAAACATCTTGCATGTTACATGCCCTAGATAACCTGAGAATACTTTTCTGATCTTATCATCTATGATTTAACTATCACCTATCATTCTTCATATATGTCCCGTTTTAATATTCATATTACCCTAGCACCCAGAGATCTCGGTCAGGACTGAATCCCAGTTGCAGTAGGTGCTGCATAAGCATACATGGTGATTAGTGCCTTGATTCGAAGATTTCCCCAAAAAAAAGTTCCAAGCAAAAATTTCCTGCTATCAAACTGAATTTAAAAAATTAAATTCCTGGGCTAATATTCCTTCCTAGCATGTCTTCCTAATTCCTGTTGAGATTAATACTTCATACAGACAGATATAGAAGTACATATCTATAGTGTTTATAAATTGAATGTTTATATAGATCTGAAAGACAAGAGCTCAAAGTAGTCAATGTATAGGTATTATTTTCCAGTAAAAAACCAGCAGACTTTCATACGGATTTATTCTGTAGGAAGTCATGCAATGGATAATAGTGAGAATGAAGTTACATGCAAATGAAGAATACACTTTCTGTGTATTTTACTCTTGCTCTGGTTTGACCTATACAGAACCTGAACTTCTGAACAGCACAAACTCCCCCAGTCTTGCACCGCAGTCACCCCTTGATATTTTCTGCCACAAGCCATTAGCTTTTCGTCCCATGGACAACCTGTCTGGTGGAAATCCGGCTGAAGCTACATATGAAAGTGATATGAAATTTGCAGAAGTGAATTTATTGTAGGAAGGGGGTACAAATTCTGTGGGCTTTTTATTTGTGCTGCTTGGTGTGCGTACATGTTATGATCTTACTAGGTAAGTTATATTTAGATTGGGGCTGCCCTGGCTGTACCGCAACTTCTCAAATAAAGCTTCTCAATTAGTTTATTTTTTAATTCTGGTTTCCGCCGAGAATTCAATGGACTTGAGTGGAACTGAAACAGTGAGGTAGGGAAAGACTCAGTGGAAGGAAAGGCTCCCTGTTTGTCCACCGCCGAATGTTTGCAAGGAAATGCCATAGGGTAAAACTTTACCGTGCTCTCTTGAAGGAAGTGTCTCTGCTCTATGTTGATTAACACAGATACCAGCTTGATAACCACCTTCCCTACAGAAACAGCTACATTACAGAGGCTGTGCTTCCTTATAGGGTGTCTTTGTAAAAGAGATAACCTAAAAAGAGCAGTAATAATTTACAAATAAATTATTTATTGAGAGGACGGCAAGAGTGGGAAGGTTTGTTTTAGGGCTTACCGTACCAAAGTCATCAGTACTGAAGTACGGGAAAAGAGATCTTTAGGTAGGCGCTAAAGAACAAAAACTGTAGAAATTTTGCATAAAACTAGTTTCTGAATCAATCTATTTGTTAATTGTTAGTCTATTGTAAAAGAAGGAAAAAACAGGCAACATGTGGTAACTTTAGTCAGCATTTCTGAACGGGGAATGATAAACACCTCTGCCTGGCTCTGGCATTTATCAGTACTGAGATATTATTACCACATAGAGTCACAGCATGGTTACTGTTATCATCAAAAAAAAAGAGCCAGCTAATCTTAATGGTTTGTAAAGCCGTTACCTGCACTGGTCTGACATTTATCATGATCATTTTACCACATGAGTCCTACATTGCAAAGGTATTTTATCTGGAAGGGACATCACTATGAATTATTATTTGCAGCTAGGTAGAAAATTGTATGTTGTAGATACCTTTTCTCATTATAAATCACAGTCACATTTCACCATTACCCACACAAAGCTGCTGAGCCCAGGCTTTTTGCCATAACACTTAGTCTCGCTCCCTTTTATAGTTCCGTGAAAATATTGGGTACTCTTTCATTAAAATGGTTGATACTGGTGGTTTTTTTAAATGCTATATACACGCTTGATTTTTCTGTAGTACAGAAGAATTTGTTTTTCCACTTGAGAAGCTGAAGAGGATAAACTGTTCATTTTTTTTATTAAAGCTTACTCTCGCTTCAGTTTTTGTGGCTGGGCTTGTCTTTACACTTGACCTTGTTGATGGAATATTTAACAGATCAGATGCAAGATCTTATGTTTCATTTGCAATACCTATGTATTTGCTTACTTTCTGTAAAGCCTTGAGTTCCACTTTCCTAGAAATTTCCCCCTTTCAAATTCCTAAGCAGGAAGATTTTTTAATTTTTTATTATTTTTTTTTTGGGGGGGGAGGTTCTCTTTACCATGCTCAAATGGAGGCAGGAAATCTTTAAACACGGGTTTGTATAAATAGCTGTGGAGAAGGTATCATTTCGCAGCCCAGCAGTACAGGGCGCAAAGGAAGGAAAACACTCTGAACAGCTGTTAAAGTCTCCAGCTAAGTCTAGAAAATGAAGCAGACCAATTTTGATAAAATTAAATAATATCGGTTTTCATTATACTCTTTTTATTGTGAAAATCTGAGGTAAAGATTCCCATTTGGAAAGGTAGACTCTCTTTCCCCTATGAAGATTTCTGAAGGAAAAGAGTCATCATAATCACATATATCAGATAAAGAATGAGGGACCAGTTAATGCTTTTTGCATTTTTTGGGCAAAATACAGAAGATGTAGGTGATAATTTCAGCAGATCAAGATACTCCGAAGTGATTCGCAGATGGTTTGCCATGTAATATTTTCATAGAACTTATATTTAAAATTAGGGTTACTGTCTTTAAAAATAGGGCTGTCTCCCTTTAAACAGAGCAAAACTGTGGAGGTGCTATTTTGTTTATATTTAAATGAAGAATGCATTGAAAAAAACCACTTAATATTATATAAGCTCTTTTGTAAATGAGCTTTGGATAAACATTTGGGGCGCAGAAGAAAACATGATGTGCCTGTAACATAACAGTGGCTGGGTAAAAATGAATGAAGAAAGTAACCTTTAGCACTCGTGTCCATAAAGAATACTTAAGCAAATCCCACCGAATCTTTCTTTTAATCATTAATTTTAAATGGACGTAGATGTTTACAACAAGCCACTTTTTGTTTCAGAACAGGAAGTCCAGGGTTTATCTCCAATAACTCACGTTTGCTAGGAAGGGATGTATGTCTCTAACCTGACATGCATTCATTATTTTGTAAGGTACTGGAGTCTGACCCGTGACCCTCCTCAGACCTGCTGCATTATTCATGTCTGACTTACTTTGTATAGTTTTACTCCAGCGCCCATTTCCCCTTACCAGGCATTGCAGTGGCTTGTGCATGTTTAATGTTAAATGGCATTTATGGCTCACATTAATGCCTAATTTTATCACGAGCCATGGTTTCTTTTTATGCTCTCGAGCCTCACAGCTGAACTGCTGAAAAACCCCGGTGATTTATGATTCTGCATAAAATATCAAACTATTGATCTGCCACCTAATCTATGTCTTGTTGTTGTTGTTCTTTAAGCATGGTTTTCTCTTATTTTCTTACACGGCTCTTCTCACCTTGTTTTGCTTTTTTTTTTTTTTTTTTGGATAAGATTTCTGCTGTGGTTAAAACGTCACACACTGTTGCTACAGCAAAATCTGTCTGCCAAGACTTTTTTTTCCAACAATTCGCGACTGATTCAGCTGCTGAGAGAAAGACAGGTCTTGTCTGGGGCTTTTTTGGTTTGTTTATTTTGTTTTTTTTTTCTTTTTTTTAATCAGAACTGAGTGGGTTAGGTGGATTTTTGAGTGCTAATGAAATTGTGAGACTTATGGCGCTGGCTACAGCCAGCCGTAGTGTGGGCAGACGCTCTGTGAGCTTCCCCACTGTGCTGCTGTGCAAGCATCCCCGCTGTTATGTTTGCTATAGTTTTAATGTCTGTGAAAAATTCCTGATGCAACTAAATTATGTTCTGCCCTCTTGTTTGTATAAATAAACACCCGACTTAGCCAATTCATCTTGCTCTTGCCCATTTTAGAAGCTTGCCCTGTCACACAATGCTTAACCCCAGTCCTTGATAGCTTTGGTGTTATCAGGGAATGAAAACTTGCTTAAACGAGAGTGCTCTGTTGGCTTGATTATTTTTTCAGAGATGTCAACTGCCCAAAACTCGGCTTTCATTCGGTAAGTCTTCATATTCTGGAAGTCATGCTGGCTAAAATACACAGATTTTTATGTATAAATATATACATAAATTATTTGTATCACTCCTAACATTGGGATAGTTTAATGTTACCGTATGCCACATAAAAGGTCTAGTTTTAATCGCTTGCAGTACACTGTGGCAATCGTCTCATGAAGATACATTGTAAAATATCTTCTTATTTAAAAAAAAAATAAATCTGTAAGAAGCATTCAAACTAACTAATGTTTGCTATAAGGAAAATAACCAATTTGTGATCTGAATTGATTTTACTTTTTATTCATGCCTCAGAAATAGATGTCGCAAAAGAAAATGAGAATTGCGTGAAACCTCTTTCTATGGGCAATTGATAAATTCATCCTATGTGATATAAAAGTGGGGTTTGCAATGAATATTCATACAACTTTTGTGATCCATTAGCAAGACCCAAGACAATGACTTCACAACTCAGTCCCATTTAACAAAAATATATGTGGAATTAATGGGAAAAAACAGCACTTGCAAAAGTTAAACTTTAATGTATCAAACTCCAGGTGCCGGAGTTTGAGGGAAATAACCAATAATAGTCATTTTTTACATATTTGATGGGACTGATTATGCAATGTGCAACTCTAAATGGCTTATAGCACATTGTAGCATGGTTCCATCCCATTGGCTACAGTAGGGTGCAGGCAGATGGATGACAGTGACAAGGAGAGAAGTGCTTTTGCTTAGCCGTGCGTTAAGATGCCATCCAGAAGCTCTGTGCACTGCAGACACTTCATTAGGATGCCAGGATAATGGTAAACTACCACTCAGAGTGACACCCCATTTCCTGCTTACTGAGCTCTCCAACCTCGGCAGATGTCAACAATCTCACAGTGCTACAGAGCAGACCTAACTTTCCAGGCACTTTGACTCCAATTTTTTTCCCTTAACAGTGCCATACATTACATGCAATATGTAACAGCAAGTACCAAGCAGAAAACAAAATTTGCTGACCTAATTATAACAAAGCAGCATCTGACTTAGGTACTGCATGCCCGGCGTACATACAACCAGTTAGGCGGCGTAAAAGAGGAACGATCTTCCTCAGTCAATTTTGGGGGGTTAATTAGACTTAGGACTTTGATAGCTAATGGATAGCCTGATCCTGACTGAAATGACTGTGCTTCGCCGCTAACTTCTACCAAGCCTCGGAAAAATATGCTGAGCTCTTCCCCAGTATTTCATACACTGTTACAGCCTTGTGCTGGGTTTTCTGCACAGAAAGAGCAGACTCGAGCATCTGGACGTTGTGATATTTTCTCTGCAAATGCACAACTCAAGGCCGTAACGCACCTCCCCAACAGCAGTTAAAGCCAGCAGAGAGGCTGCGCTACGATGCTTGACCTGCACTCCTTTCCAGAGAAACACAAAGAGTTGCTCACGCTTTCAGAAATGGTCTTCAGATAGAGAAGCATTATCCATAAGGTCAGGATTTCTAATTTAATTTAATTTCTTGAACCTATTGGGGTGTGTTTATGGATGTTTTTTTAAATCAGGAATCCTGTTTATTTTATATACAGGGTTATTTCCCCCACTCTTTTTTGGCTAATGAGGTGGCTCAACAGCAGTCCTCTGCCCTACCACAGCGAAAGTCCTTCACTACTTATTTTTGTTGGATAAAGGGGTGGAAGAATGACAAGGCATCACTGCCAGCTCTCAAAATCCCTGCTCCCCTCTCCTTTACAGCCTCCTCTTGCCTGCACTGCCCATGCGGAGGATGGCTTTGACTGGCATCCCTCTGGTCCTCTCCCGTGTTCTCCAAACTGCCATGTCGGCTGAGCACCTGGAGATGGCCAGTGACTTGGGACAGAGAAAACCAGAGGTGGTGTGGAAAGGTGCACGGAGATGAGGTGGCAAAGCATTTCTCAGATTTCACCTTACATGAAAATTAGGAAGATGCTGTGTAGGAACTGTCCCAGGACAATCCCAAAGTCAGGGCCGTGTCCTGCCACGTTTATTCAGCTGTCCTCTGTTTTCCCTGGGGCCAAATTCCCACCAAAGGTCTCAAATGCACTCTGACTTCGCCCACTGTGAACGGTGCCCTTGGCATCGCCGTCGAGAGGTGGGATCGGGCCCCTTGTCCGTACTCCGGAAGAGATCCAGGAAGAGTAAAAATTGGAGATGTGTTGTAGGTGGTTAAGCTGTAAATTTATATGCTTCAAAAGAGACTTTTAAAATATGCTGGAAATAATTTTGTGAATATTCATTCTGGTATTTTTGCTCTGCTCTGTCTAACCTTTAGTGTGTTGACCTCCAGCAAAAGAAGGAAGCAAGGAAGTTCATTTCTCAGATGACCCATATGAATGGGTTAAAAGGATTCAATATTTTTAGTAATCAAAGAAAAGCATACATTTTATTCTTCCTTTTTTTTCCACCCCCTTCTAACATTAAAAAAAAAAAAAGTAAACAGCATCTCCCCAAGGGAGATTTAGATTTGAAGACTGTTCATTATATCATTTGAATAAGACTAGACCTGGCCTTTTGACTTTGAACCACTACCAAATTTCAGGCTGTGAGGAAATTGTTCTACATTTCCTGACAAATTGAGTTAAGCAGACATTAAGTGGGCTTTAAGAAAACAAATGGCCATCTTTATCACAGGTGGACACTGATGGCTTAATGGGGCCTGGGCTGATTGTATCACTTCTAATGGCTTGACGGGAAGCATTAGGGTTTTTGCATAAAGAACTGGCATTTCGAACCCTGCTAACACAGACCTGTCAAGCGTTCTGTATCCCTTTGTGCATGGAAGCAGATGTTTGTATGTATACTATGAACTGGCATTAGAGCAAGCGACAGATGCCTGTATGAATGCCAGGTTTGTGAATTTTTACAGCAGGAGCATGTTCTGAGGAAGTACAGCCCTGCCCTCTATCATAGGTAATTCCCAGTGGAACTTGCTAAATCCCAGCTATGTTTTCATTATTTGGTTTTCCTAGCAACTGGATGAATGTGTCTGTCCTGAAAACGCGAGAGATGAGAACGCTACCAAATTCTTGCAAATTCACAGTATCGAGGCTGTTTTGAAGTTGTTATTTTCTGCAATTTCCTTTTGCACCATGTAATCTAAACCAACCTTTCTCAGAGGGGAAAGTGGTATAGCTGTATAATTAAAACTTGCATTAACACTAGCCGGTGAACCCGTCTCCCCCTTCCTCGTTCTCCCTCCCGCCCCAAGGAAAAAAAGAAACGCTGAATTCGACACACAGCGTTTCGCTGCCTTCTACATTCACAACTCACCCTATAGTTGTCTGTCAACAATACGAACAGGTAGCTTGTAGTCCATTAAACAAACACAGTGCCCCCCTCACTTTTATTTGACATTTTATTTGGCTGTGACAAATGAGCAGCAGTTGGATTATAACATAATTTGTCTTGTCTTTATTACCAGCACAAAGGACACCATTCATTAATTATTCTGCCGTTGCAGCTTAACACTAACTGGAAAGGTCCCTCTTCGGACAGATGGCGGGGACGATGTTATTTATATCAATCAGCCAAAATCCTCAACAAGGATTACTGTTCCTGAGACTACAATGATTTATTTCTTTTTACCTCACCCTCCCTCAACCCCCTTCTGCTTTCAGAGATTTCTCTATAAAAACGAAATTTGATGGGAATCTTAAAGCAAAGCCATATTTAACCTGTTAGCTTGCAAAACAACATGCATGCTACATCAGTTTAACTACACAATATTAGTTGCATATTTTGAATCATTTCAGCTTTTTTTTTTTGCCTTTTTTTTTTTTTTGATCTTTAACTCTACAGAAAAGATTAACTGAGGGTCTTGGAGCAGCAAGTTCAGCAAAAGTTTGCCTTTTCTGTAACACCATACTGCTGTTGTCCCCAGAGACCACCAGGATCAGGAAACAGTGCCAGCTGTCAGGATTTCTGTCTCTGATAAGATGAGATGACCCACCTTATTACACAGAGACCAGCAGTAGACCCTTCTGCAAGATGAACTCGGATGTTTATTAAAACTCCAGGCTACACTGAGGGTCAAATCGTACAGGAGACAGATGCTCATCAATTCCTACTGGATGCAAGTCTTCATTTGGTATCAAGGGGTGGAGGGATTTTACCTAACTTGTTCCGTCTTGTTAACGATCCTGCCCAAGGCGTGATCAAACAGGAATCATTTCTATTGTCCTAATCCAGATGTAAAAATCATCCGAGCGTCGCTTACAAGGTCTCAGAAACGCTGCCCTTCCCTGCAAACGTCCTCCTTTCAGAAGTGATCTGCACGCATTTTTATATCACATCAGGACCGAGACATTTAAAGTTTTATCTAAGTTGCACACACTGTTAATAAAGACTAAAATACAGAAACTTTCATTGTCTGAAGAAATTATTGGTATAACCTTGCTGTCCTGATTAGTTTGCAAATATTAAAAGTCCCATCAAGACAAATATCAGCAACATGCAAATACCCTTGCAGGTTGTGATTAAGATTTTAAATGTATCCTTTTGCTTTTAGTTAATGAAAAACAAAGTCTTGGAGGATCTAAGTTGTAATTTATTAAACATGAAAGGCTCCTTGATGAAATATAGAAATGAGATATATTTTGCATTTCAAAGATTTAAGCTGACAACTTACTTGCATGCAAATAAGAGCAAGATTTGTAAAAATATTTGAAAAGAAATTATTCCTGAATGTACTTATTACAATAATGTGGCATGTAGATAAGAGAAACACACAGCATTAAAAGACATTCATTTCTCCAAAGTCTTAAAATTAGCTTCTTTCTGCCATTGTGTATTAATGTTCTTCTTCAGGAATGCAGCATATTAAAGAACTGAACAGAATTAGTAATAAATTTGTTAATTACAAATTTAAGCAACACAACTGTGTTGTTTTCCCAATATGTTTTTTTTCAAAAGCAGAATTGCTAATGCATTTTAATCATTTATGTATAAACATTTGAAGATAAAATATTCTGAAGTTTATCAATTTCAAGAGCTGTTTATTTGCTGGCAAAATAGGGCATGTTATACAACATATATCTTATCATTTTTGCTCATCAAATCCCCATTTGCTGAATGCAAATTTCTCTGGTCTAAGTGCTCTTGCACCTCAATTTAAATGAATAATAGGATAGACTCTATTAAAATCGGTTTAAGGTTGCCATGGGTGACATATCAGTAGGGTTAAAATGAGAAAAAAGGTCACAGAGGCAGTCCTTACAACCTGTTTTTTTTTTTATTATTATAATGAAGCATATGTAAGTATCTATGTAGGTTTAAACGACAACATATTGATATTGTAGACAATACTTAGTTTGTGGGTCTTTTTCTTGTCTTTTTTTTTTTTTTTTTAGGCAACATAGTCCACACCAAATAAATGTGAAATTATAGTGTCATCAATAACTCTGGGAATGTATTCAGTTGCACTGAAAATTAGAGAGTAAGCCTCAGTGCAATAACGCTGTAGACTGACAGATTGTGGATTTGTAGAAATAACAGAGAACTCAGAAAAAGACTGTACTTTTGCTGCGGCAAATCCTTCATTTCAAGGAGCCAGCAAGGTACTGTAATCATATTAACAAAGCAGCCAGAAACTATACCCAAACACCTCATTTAAGAAGAATTTTGAGTCTTCAGCTAACCTGATTTATGGGATTATGCATGCAGTTATTTGATAAGTATTGAAAATACTACCACTTCACACTGAAGGCTTCCTTGATCTATCTTTTTGTGTGTGTGTCATAGTCTTATCCTGTTTAAAGCTTAAAAAATACCGCTTCTGACCATTCTAAAGACTTAAAGAATAAAGTAAAATCACAACTTTCCGGAATTTTTTTTGGATCCTTTAAAAGTCAAATCTATTTATTTTAGTAGTCCCCGTATTACTCACTTTTTTTTTTATGTTATGCATGATTTTCATTTGGATTTCACAGATTCAGATTTTTGGTACTAGGAAGCGTTATAGTTCCTTTTCTTTTTTTTTTTTTTTTTTTTTTGTAACCTACAATAAGAAGAAAAATCTCCTTATTTGCTAAGGTTACAGTGTTGGTTTAATTTTCATAGGAGCAGTGGAATATTTTGAAGTGAGTAACATTTACCAAGTCATTAGTTTTATGCAAACTAGGAAGGAAGATGAAAGAAAAAAAATTATCAATTATTTATAGATTGTTAAAATGTATCATCGTGCAGTGCTACTGTATAGAAATGACAATTAGCCAAACTTACCTTCTATAATTAATAATGCATATATTATGCTCTTTGGGCAACTAATCACCAGTTCTACAAATTTGTTTGACACTGCTGAAGATACCTAGCGCACGCGCGGGTTAAACCGGGAAAAGCAGAACAATGTCCTCCCATTAAGCCGTGGCCAGCTTGAACAGGCTTTCAGCTCTGCTTGCAGCTAAAACTCACACCACGCTTCCAGTTGACAAAATGGTGGTCTACCAAAGCGCTTGACAACCTGATTGGCACATGCGAAATTAAAATCCAAAGGCTCCTAACGGAAAAGGTCTCCCAAACTGGCGGTTTGACTGATACACTGAAAGCAACCCACTGCATTTATCACCCTCTGCCTCGACTTGAAACTTCGGAAGACGGCAACAGCAGTGCTCCTTATGTCCAAGCTACTGGCCAGGCAGGCGCAGATCAGCAGGCCACGCTGCGCAACCTGTTTCTCCGGCGGTACAGATTTGGAAACGGCAGATATAGCTCGCGAGGGGCAGCCGCTCCATTCGCACCTATCAAAACAACAGGCAGGGCTGCCACGCGTTCAGCTAGAGGAGCGGAGCGGGCGTGAGGCAGCACCGGCACGGGTGCGAAGGGATGCCGTAATCCCGACGGGGATGCGCGTCCCGGTTCTGGCACCGCTCCCCTGGGGACGGGGTGAAGGTGGTCCTGATGGAGGCAGCGCTCGTGGCCAGGTGGCTTCTTCAGCCCGACCTGCTTTGCTCCTCTGTGTTTTAAGGAGGGACCCTTAAGCACCGTTTTTCCCTTGAAACTGTTTTTCCCTTTGAAAAGCTTTTTTTTTTTTTTTTTTTCCCTTTACGTTTTATTTTTTCCCTTTGGAAATTTGATCTCACGGTACGGCTATTAGCATCAGGTCTCTCACTGAAATGTCACGTATTGCATCCCCTTTTTGTGGGCGCCTAAGAGCATCCTTATGGTAGCTGTGGTGGGACTCATCGACACTTAGATGCTGGCAGCTAATCACATCGGAAAGTTACCCTGTTGTATCCACGCTACCCTCCAACCGTGCCAAGACGTGAGGAGCTTCTGGGACGTTTCATGCAGTGTCTCAGGTGCTCTAAGGCATATTAAATGGCACTAGATGCATCATGTTTTAGTAAATATATTTACCTGATGTAGCTGAACATTTGTTTATTTAGTTATTTAGAGGTTGGCTGTATCTGCAGGCTTGTAATCTAGCTCACTAGCTCTTGCTCTCAGAGGTGGGTCGTGCTCTGTTGCTGGTGCTCTCTTCTGCCACCAAAGGGTTGGGAAAGGGGCATGAAGAATTTAGGTGCACACAGGGAATGTTGTCCCAGCACATCTTGACAAAAGTCTCTTGTTATGGAAACGTTTGGATCCATAACTACAGATCTTTTGATCTGTAGGGTACAGCTGCTCCCATGGCTGGTGGCTCGTGTTGGATATGAACCAGTGCCACGCTGAAAAGACCAGGTAAATCATCCTTTTGTGCTTGCTTAGCTTTGTCCCACTGATTTTTACTGCATGATTTTCAAGGGAAGATTCCCTTTGCAAAACTGAATGGTTCCTACCTCGTGTTAAGCCTCGGAAAGAATTCGTTAAAAGCTTTGATCACTGGCTACCTGTTAATACACGGAATACCAAAGAGCCCTCCGCAATCACAGGGGGCAGTACAGAATTATCATTATTTTTTATTTGTGATAAGCATACTATTTGTAATAATTTATGGACATTCTTGAATTTATAAATATCAAGGTTTTGCCAAATTTTTTAACTATCCCTCCATGGCAAATTGTCTTTAAATACTGGCAGTTTTTTCTTTTTAGCATTTACTTGTGGACCAGAAACACTTTCAGTCTATTGCCCCTGGCCTTCTGTGTGAATGTTAGTTAGCAATGCTCATAAAAACTCAATTCATCAATGTGAACATAATTTGCTATGAACAGAAAGCTCACAAAAGGGTGAATTTGTCAGATAGACAGGTGGCCTGAGATCTCTCCCTGATACTGAACGATATGAATAATAGATTCTGGTAAATGTATGCCAAGACTTGAGCTGTAAACACAGCTGCCTCCATTCCCTTCCAGAATAACAGCTTCGAGAACGAAAGCACAGGAACCACAGTTCCACCTGAGGACTAAGCCTGTGCACGTACACACAAACACACACACACACACACACAACGTACTTGCAGGCTCACAAAGAAAACAAGCCCCGAAAAGGACGTAACCGTTTCCAGCTTCTTTTGCAGACCCTTGCTATGAACGGATTTTAACATGTGTGGAGAGCAGAAGGAGAGAATAATAGAAAACGTTTAAAATATATTTAAAAATATCTGCAGTCACAGAAATAAATCTCTCTGAGATCCAAAGGGGGAGAGAAAAAACCAAGCCCAAACCCTCAGCTGGCTTTTGTAGGTAAAGGATACAGACAAAAAAGAAAAAAAAAAAAAGTGTCATAATGTTACACTTGAACATGTATAAAATAAGATTATAGAGCTTTTTTTTTTCCTTTGGTACTACTTCCAAAAATTAGTTAACTGTAATGATCCTAGCTAGACCTGCACAATGGTTGGGTTTGGATTTTTTTTTGTTGTTGTTGCAGGCTATTGGTATTTATTTATACTGTTTTATTCAGTTTTAGCTGGGTATTTTAGGCTTAAATCATTAGTTACTGTCCACAGACTAAGTTAGAAAGATATTATATGTGCAAAAATGACCTTTAGGCTTTTCTAATGAACAGCTTTCTGCTGGATGGTTGCCCAACATAACTTTAGAGCAGGCTGAAGTCTGTTCCAGGCAATCCCAATGACCGACGGTACAAAAGGGTCGCTGTAATGTTTGGGGACCAGTGGGAAGAACCTAATCCCGGGTCAGGCCTCTCTGGCAGCATCATGTAGGTAAGAGGAAAAGGACCATGGGACAGTGACTTTACGTTGCTGAAAAAAAAACCCTAAACATGCCTTAAAATGGACTCAGCTGGGGCCAGCCACGTTCATTTTGAGAGCGCATTAACAGTGTGGTACAAATGCTCTGATGCAGTTGACTTTAAAGGGCAGACGTGTAATGTATTGCAGAAGAGAACGGCTGGCTGAAGTGCTTGTTTTGGGCTATCAAACACTTTTATTTTTGCAGTTCTAGCTGAGGACTCTCAGCTCCGTTCTTTGCATGGTCAGGGCTTAGTATATTTTCCCCCTTATAGGTAGAAAACAAAGGACTTTCCCCGCACTAGCATGCCTTATTTTAGGGATAAGGCAGGCTCCTTATTTGATCCTTCCCTGGCAGCGATATAGCCCAGGAAATGAATAGGGAATTGTATCATCTGAAGTTCATACATGTTTGTTAATATTTGTTATTTAGGGAGGATGCTTCTCTGTAATGAGTTGGCTAAGGTGAGAGACATGTAGCACTGAACGCAGAACCAACACGTCCTAAAGCTCCCAAAATGTGACCGCATATGAGATATTAAAGGCAAAATGGAAGTTCTGAACAAATGAAATCACTGTCAGAATAATAAAAGAGAAATGAGCTATGATCTAATCTGTTTTCTAGCAGTGTCACAGAGGAGCTATAATAAAAGCTATTTGCAAAGTTCAGAATCATTTCCCGTGCAAAGCCATTCACACACTATACGACTCTGGACAAATGGAGGGGGTCTTGGCTTTGCCAAAAAATTATATGTGGATAGTTTACTATTAGTTTTAAGTTTGTGCACCTAAATTTCCCAGTTGGCTGCAATTTAAGCTGCCTCCCTCTTTGAGATGGCACACGAACTTGTGCACCTGGCTTTCTCCCTGGCTTTTTGGTGTATCATCTTCACCCCTTTCCAATTACAAACTGCAAGTGTAAAGGACAAACAGAAAAAGAATAAAGTCACATCGCTGGATGCTTGTCTAACCTGCTTTTGCACCATGTATGCTATAAATGAGAGAAAAGCGAAAGATGTATTGTGTCCTCGTTGGAAATGCTCGTTCTGTTCCTCTCCTTGGAACAATGCATGACGTGCGATCCCAGTTACCGCGTGCCTCTATTTCTGTGGCATCGCCTCTGTAAGCAGTGTGTGAGGAAGAGGCAAACAAAAGGGACACAAGGAAGGATGAAGGGAGTATACAAATGCCTTATTCCTCCCTGATCTTCACCATAAATATATGACAAGTGGTGAAATAATGATGGAGGTGTACTTAGAGTCATGCACAGAGGTAGTGAAGCAGCTGCTCCATATGCTCCTCCCATTAAAGCAAGTAAAAAGCACTTTAGGCTGTTCAAAATAGTGATAGTTTCCCTGTGGTTCTTTTTTTTATTTATTTTTTAACATTTTAAAGGGGATATAGGTTGGGCAGCTGGAAACGGGGCTGAACCAAAGGGGAGAGAACATGGAGCAAAGCTGAGCTGTCCTTGCTCTAGGCTGTGGAAAAAAAGTATGAAAAGGTAGAAGAAAAACCCCATCCTGTGCTGATTTCTGCACAAGTGGAATAACAGCAATTGAGCTCTGCAGAGACCTTTCTCATTTCAATTCAGTGCATTTTACCGTAAGTAGATTAAGGCACGGCAGAGGGAGAAAAAGAAAGAGAAAATACTATTTCTGCAGTATGGCATTCACTGATTTCAAACTTGTGGATATTGTCAGTGGAGATTTAAGAGCAGCATGGATCCCATGCATATCTATAAAGGCTCCCTGTCAATCAACAGCACAGAGATCTACTCACGTGAGAAGAAATGAACTGATTAGCATCAATGGGAAGAGCAGCAACGACAGCGAGCTGTGGGACCTCCCCGGCTCCCTGGAGCCTGACAGTATGGCTGGGAGGTTTCCCTCCAGATGTTTTGGTGTGTGCTATAAGTTATCCCTTGTCCGGGATGGCGTCTATTGGAAACGCAGTTTGATACGGTGATTCATCGTGAAGAGCTGGTGACGAGCTGTAATAAATCACCTCCTGGACTTCATGGGATTGGGCACTGCCCTCTCTGAGAGGGGCTCTTTCAGACCTGCCTGTGCTTAGCAAAGAGCCCTGCAAAAATACACCGTCGTGCAAGTCTCATAATGCAAAGTGGGCAAATCACTTATTTGCACCTGAACATCTTGGTCGTCTTTGCACAAATCCCTCCCTAATCCTCCCAATTACCGTTACATCCATCTCCCTTGTCTCCCTTTCCTCTTTGCTTGTCAGTCTTTCCCTTTTCCTCAAATATGTCTCGTGCCCCAAAGTAAAGATAATAAAATAAAACAAAAAAAATAATCACAGAAAGAAAGCTTTATTCAGTAGCAATATATCTATTACCTGGTATATGGGTAAGGTCAAGAATCTTATTCCTTTTGCATTTTACCGGACAAGAGAGTTACCACACAAAGTGATACAATAATTCTCCTGCTGCCTGCAAAAGCACCATCATGCAAACAGCGTGAATCACCAGCAAAAACCAAAGAAGTCACATAAATATATGATGCATTGCCTCTATGTGGGGAAGCCTTATGTGTAGAGGAGACAAATATTGAGGTCTTTTCCTGGTGGAAGGCAGTATTGCTGTATCAATAGAGATGACTGAGTAACTGGCTTATTGTGGCCTGAAATCTGGGAGCTCGCCCAGTCATGCCATTGCATGATGCTCTTCTCAGAGTGATTTTTGGTATTTTCTGACCTACTGAACATGAAAGCTAAATGGACAGTTTAAAAATAGGAAGCGTAAGACAACCCCACTACCTACCTTATTATAATGCTGGTGTTATTTGTTTATACATATAAAAAAAGCAAATAATGGAATACATATAACTTCCATGGCATTTTTTTTCAAGCATTTCACTTTCTGTTTAACTTATGATAGAGGTTAAGATCAGCCTGTTGCAGAATATGTCAGACTATCTCTTTGCCTACCCAAGCCTGGACTGAAAAAGAAAGTTGCTTTGTGTTACCTAACTTTGATAATATTGAAATCTACCTCTGCATATACTTCCAGAGCTCCAGTCCCAACAGGACTAGATTACAAAATATTATTTGTATTTGTTTTGATAAATTATTCTTTTTGGTACAGCCTCTCATTTCCACCACCAAACTGCTACATGGTTCCCTAATTATGGCTAATTATTGTACCACCATCAGCAATAATAAAGAAGGGTTCAGTCGGGTAAATTTGCCGTGTTGATTTCACATGTGCTACAGCTGACCCTGCTGTTTCCATCACAAACACATCACCAGTACAGTAAATGTATTTACGAAGGAAAGAGCGGTATATAATGAACAGCATTTTATAAGCAAGCAGATGCATTATTATTTATGACAAGGAACATACTACATAGCTCACAGTGCTCAAACTGATCAAGAAATAGGATGCATATATAGATTTTCTGATCTTTTGCCTGTTCCCAGAAGTCACAGTAAAACTACATGGCTCTACAAGTGAGAAATGACCTTAAACCCACAGGAGAATCCCCATGTGTAGATGAGTCTTTTGGTGACTTAACGCTGCCACGCTGATTCTTCTGAAGGCATGACTTGGAGCTGGCTCAGCTAGACCTCAGCTTTTTGCGCATAAACTCACAAGATAGACATGCCACAATAGCCAAGGCCTAATTAGGCACAAACATCCAGCAAAGTGTTAAAAAAACCCATAAAACCCCCAAACATACTGCTCCTTTTTTTAATTGGAAAAAGGGAATTCCAGGAAATAAAAAATTGCAGGGTATATTGGGCATCTATGACCAAACAATGCAAAAAACCCAACCAAACAAAAATAAACAACAACAACAACCCGAAACTGGGATAGTGAGTGAATTAAAGAATCAAAAAGGCCAACATTCCTCCCAAGGATATGTAACCAACCTCCTGGAAAACACACTTTGATTGCATCTGTAGAAGAGGCAGGCTGGTGCACCAGGGGAACGCAGCGCGGCAGCCTCGCATCCGACAGGTTACACAATCCTCTAACGTGCCATATCACTCTCAGTAAAGCCTCTAAACTTCAGGACAAAGCATTCCGACACCATTTCTCCAGCATGTCGTCTTCAAGTGAGCACCTCCTTTACCTCCCGATGTAGCAAAATTTATTACAAGCACACAGCCTGGGTGAGGGAGTCTGCGGTCGCAAACTAGAAAAGAGCTGCCTCTCCCAGGTCACAGTCCCTAAAATTACTCCTACATTGGTTTGAGACGGCCTTAGCCTTATCTGAAGGTTTCGGGGTTTTTTTTTTAACGGCAAATTTATAAGTGTTATGTATACATATACACATACACACATATATATTATAGTAGCTGACAAGAATAAAAGAGTACAAAGGGAAACTTATTTCTTCACTAAATATGCAACTTAATTTGTCATATTAGAAAAAACAAACCTAGACTAAAATACCACCCCTCCTTCCCCCACCAAGTCCCAGCGGTTTGGCATTTTTAAAGAAAAGCTTCTAAGTGCCCCAAGCTGCTTTCTATGTTTAGTGTAGAAGCCTGAGTGCACCACTAAGTCTATAACTCCACTTGAACTATTGCACTAAACATAGAGATGGCCCTTTCTTCCCTAAAACGTTCTGGGCCACAAGCTGGATGTGTCAGCAATACAGCAGATGGGGAAAATGTATACAAGTATATTAATTTTGTGGCCCAGATTTATGCAGAAGGCATATTTGCACAGATTTCATATAGGATTTTAAATCTTGTTTTAACCCTTACTAGATAGATGTGAAGCTTGGAAAGAGCACGAAAGTATAGCATAAATGTTTGTGGAGTGGGGGAATGGAAACAAGAGGGCTGCTGCTGCTTGCTTTGGAACCTGATTTACACAAGTTAATCTGCGTGCCTCAGTTTACTCGCTGTGAAATATATATACTAATGCCAGTGGTCTCACAATGACTTTGCAGAGCTTAGTTAATTAGCTGGTAATTAGTTCGGTTCTTAAAGCTTCCTGGATGAAAGCAGAGTTGGGTGCATAAAGCCAAAAAAGAAAGAATATTGTGATTTTTTTTTTCTTTCTTATTTTTTTCAGGGAAGATCTGCTAATGTGCCTGCATGTTCACAAATATTCAGGTGAGCATTTTTATTCACTCGAAATCTCCCAAAGACAAAAGGGCTGCGCATGCCAGCGTGGAGAAGTATTTCTGAGAACATTCATACCAGATGTGTGCTCATGACCATCCTGAAAAACTCTTTTCATTGTTTGCACAATGATTTGTCAACGAGTTATAACTGTTCATGAATTATTTGCCAAAGGAAAAAATAAATTCCCTAATGGCTTTACAGGCTGGTCTATACACACTTTTCAAACTGCTTTAGCTATAGCTGTTTAGAAACGCATGCAGCCACTTTCGTGCGACACCCTGCTGCGGTCAGAGATGTACCCGTATCTAGGATGAGGCGACTCAATTAATTTTTACTGTGGTCTACTGAGAAACTCTAATGAAGGCCACAAATTTTTATTTTTATTTTTTTTTCCTGAGGTTTACTGGGTAAACTTAGAGGCGTCGTCTGCGCTGGCAGCGGCGCGGCAGCCCCAGCTGGGCTGGCCGGCGCAGGCATCGCAGGCTGCCGGCACAGCTGGGCTCTGCCGCGGCATGGCGGGGCCGGCGGGAGGTAACACGGCTCCTGCAGGACCGCTGAACGGCACTGATGGGCAGCCGTGGGAAAATCCACTTGCAGCGTGGCTCTGCGGCAGGGTTTTCTGTTTGAGGAAGCCTAGGGTAAGCCTCCAAAGGATTCCTTTTTTCTTTTTTTTTTTTTTTTTTGTTGAAAAGACCAAGCTTTTAAAAAAAGGAAAAATGCCTAGGTTTTATGTAATTTACTACGTGGTGGGTCCTATAGTCCTTCATTTTGGTGTTCCCGGCAACCATGGTGGGACCCTCGACCCCCAGTGAGATGCTGAGAGACCCTGGGCAATGCACTGGGACACATTCAGCACCTTCAGCAGGAGTGCAGGCAGCAGCCTGAACTGACCCAACACTGTAAATACGCACACAGCCACCAACAGCAGAGAGGCCGTGAAGAAAATCCTCTCCCAGATTCTGCTGGAGACATAAACGTCTCTCTCTGGGCTCCCTTCCCAGCCTCGGCCTCTCTCCTAGGCCTAGGTGGTCCTGCCCTTTCCTGCAGGACATGGTAGCACCGATACCTCAACCCACCCGGTGCTTTCCAGCAGGGAAAGCACGCATTCACTGTGGCACTAATGTATAAGCTAGTCTGTAAAGAGACCTGGGTTGTAAGTTATCACTGTAATACCGTTATAAAGTAAATCCTTACAACACTGAGTATTATATGTAAATACTAAGTATTACAAAGCTTCCTGATATGCTCCACAACCAACCTCATGCACCTCTTGTGTTAAAATTAAGGCAACTTTAGGGCTATCACCGGTCTTATCTTTATCTATTTCTGAAGTTTATCCAAATAAACTTTATATTGAGGTATGTTGGGACACGTAAGACTTACAGAAACAAATAATTTTGTGAGGCTGGTCCTAGCTGCTTATTGTGTGTGCAAATTTATCTTTATGTCACTGTACATGCCCACGTTGTGGGTCTGTACCTTTTTGTTCAAACCAACATAGCCAGAGAAGGATAAAGACTGTAAATCACCCCTTAAATTTATCTCAGCCCAGAACATCGTGGGACTTAATGACTGACACACTGTGGAAGTGACAGGCAGGAAAACCCTGTTAACCCTCAGGTCCAGAAGATAAGCTAAAACATTTTCAAAGAATTCATCGTGCCTGGCATCATAAAAGTGGCTCAGTTCATTAGGTGAATGATTTCCAGTGAATTTTTAACTCAACTTCCATGTAAGTAATGCACAATAGGAGACCAGTCTAAACCATCCGTTAAAATATTCTCCTGAGTAAATTTGACGAGCTTAGGCGAAAATAAATAAATAAATATATGTATCAACTGAAAAGCCTGTATTTATGTAGTACCTTATTCAATAACTCAGGAGAACATACAGTATGCTATCTGCAGGATAACATTTTTTTTTTCCTCCAGATGTCTCTTTTTCCTTCCAGAAGTTGCAGAGCATTGGACAAGCAGTAACAGATGATGAACACATGCATAACTACAAATGGGCAAGCTGATTGTTTTCAGAATTGGTATAAACATTTGCTCTTGGATTGAGATTTAGCCCATAGCAAATCTTTACATTCTCGTTATAAACCTCTGACAAAAAGAGCTTCTAATGAAAATGCTGACAGTGTGAAAACGTGGTTATGGTCAGGAAAACAAATGGATAAAAAGTGGCATTTTGTAGTTCCATATGTATACTTCATCAGGGAAGTCTCTGCTAAGTTTACATTTCAAAGCAAAAGCTTGATGATAACCGCTTCTCCTACCCTTTCTATTTAGGGCCTCCAAACCTACTAGTATTTCTGCTATCTCCAACACTGGCATTTAAAAAAACACAACCCAACAACAGAGGCTGGGATCTGAACTTCTCTGAGAGCTTAGTGAGAGAGCCAGCGGCTGGATTTTTAGCATCTCTTTTATTTTTTATTATATAGCTAATAGTAGAGCCCAACAGCCCCAGTCAGGACATGGCCTCACTGTGGTAGGGTGTTAAAGACTGAAAAAAGGGGGGAAAAAAGCACCCATGGCGAAGAGAACCGCATTGTGTGTGTTTGCATGGGGGCCATGGCAGGAGGCAGAGAGGAGGAGGAGGAGGAGGAGGAGGAAGGTCCCAGCAGGACAGGAGAGGTGAGACGGGTACTCTGGGAAGGCTTTTCCAAAGGCCAACACTACTTCTTGGGACATATAGAAAGAGGTCCCTGTCCCTTTCCTGCCTAAAAGTGGGGTGTCCGGAGGGCTATGGTGTTTCTTTTAAACTTAGACTTGTTGGTTTTGGGGGCTTTGGTGGAACTGCCAATATGGGAAACAAGGAGGATTACAGTGCTGGGGAGTGCTTGAGACATGCATTATGAGAAAAACAAAATCAAGAGAAAAGGATGGTTTAGGGCATCTGAGACATGTACGGCACTGAAGGGTATACTGGAGGGCAAGGGAGGGCTTGTATGATTCTGTACCCACAGTGGTGGGGAGAAGTTTGAGTGGCTATAATAGCCCCAGACATACCATGCCCACAGCCTTGCCGGCCATTTCACGATCCTCAGGGCAGCGCATGAGAAGAGGCAGATGCATATAAAGCCTGTTGAATATTCTTTATCAAACCACAAGCAAAGTGCAGATCAGCGGGTGATAATGGAACAGAAATGTGGGTTTACAGGCAAAGACCATCTGAACGTTTTTTGGGGCAAGCCATTGAATTAGGTGCTGGCAGAGCACTTATGTCTTTCTTCAGCCCCATCAGGGCTTGCTTTAAACTAGCAACTATGCAATAAAAGAAAAAGATAAGAAAACATAAGATAGAAAAAGAGGAAAAAAAAAGAAAAAAAACCAAAATCCCTAACCCAACTTCTTTAGAACCAGGAACGCCAAACAAACATGGGACTGATAACGGGGAGGAAATCAGACCAAGCAGTGGTGCAATAGGGCGTGCAGGGCAGTAAAATCTGGCATGGTATTTACAGTGGCGTCCCTGTTTATGGTGGGGAGGGTGGCAGGATCACCTCTCCTTTACCGATGGGTCCTGTCCAGTTCTGGAGCCCATTTTTATGAGGAAGACACTGAAAACGGTCAGGATACTCACACAGCCCAAACCCCTAAAACTAAGTGAAAAAAACCCCCAACCCTGAATACCGTGCTAAAAGTAACGAAGTATGTGGTGAGATAAAAGGAGCTTGGTCAAATCATGACTGAGGGTGCCGGAGGAATGGCAATGAATGGCTAACACCTGAAGGAAGCAGCAAACATGAAGGATAAGAGCGTGTCTCCTCCGGAGCCAGCACGAGTTTTGTTACTGACTTCAGTGTGACCCACGTTCTACTGCAAGGAGACAGAGGAAATGTTCAGCACAATGAAGAGGATATTGGAAGGAATGTTTTTGCATAAAGCAAATTAAAATGTAGCTGAATTTCAGGAAGACCTCCTGACAGCAAGATTGCCTGTGGAACTGGAAAAGCCTCACGCTGCCACAGACAGTAAACAAATACACTGCACAGAAAGATTTTGCTGGCTTGTGGTATAATGAACACAGAATTATATCATTGCAACAATATACACCCGCTGAATTTGACTCCACTTGAAGAGATGAGAGCTCTTAAGTTGCTACGTTGAAAACAATTTAATTGAACCTGGCTAATTAGAACATAACAAGTAGTTAAAAATTATGCAATGCTTTAAAAATCTTTTAATTAATTTGAAATTCTGATGGCAAATTAGTAAATGCATGTCAGTAACTTCCCGTGCTTGACTCAATACATCATAGAAAGAAAATAAGATATATTTTGTCAATAGGGACACTTTGAGAAAACATACACAAGTAGAAAATAATAATGTAGAGTAAGGAATAATTAATTAATTCAAGCTTCAAGATAAGATCACTGTGTCCTGCTGACCCTACATGTTAATCAGTTGATTGATTAATTGCTACAATCATAATAATTATAGGGTGTAAATCTAAATACATTTAATGATAGTTTACACTTAGAATAAAAATGTCTTTTATGTCTGCTTATCTTCATCATTTCTTGAAGCCTAGTCATATTTTTTGTTTGCCATAAATAAACCTGAAACGTTTTTAGATGTTATCTTTGTGATGAGGTAGGTTTATACTTTGTTCATCTGAACAGCAATGGGGTTTTTTGTGGCCTCCACCTCCTGTCTAATGAAAAATATGTTCCTAGATGAGAAACAATTGATTATGTGCAGTAACCAATACAGCTTCATCAAAAGCTTATCCTTAAAACAAAAGGCAAGGGGACATACCAATAAGGCTATTGTTTAGTTATAGACTGTCTTTATCCAGAAGGGTTTTACATATTGAATGCTTCTTCCACCACATAAGCTCAGTCTGAAGTGAAATGGTAAAGCAGATCAGCCGCACAGAAAAATATTAAAGAAAACAATCCAAAGAAAACTAAGAGCTCTTCTGCTAATTTCTGATTTATAGTCAATACAGACGATCTTGACATCTACATCATCTTTGAATTTGTGCTGTTTCTCATTAAACCTAATCATGCTTTATGGCTGCACTAAGAGAAAGGTATGTGTCCTTGTATCTCAACTGGCAGAGCTAAAATCCTGTTTTCTACTAAAAAGTACACGAAAAGAAGAGACAAGGGTTGCTTAGTTAAATCTGTTGAACACCATTGTTAAAACGCACTATTAAAGATTAGGTCTTAAGTACCTGCGGGCTCCCGAGGTCACTAAAGGGGTGTTTCAGTAGGTGTGACACGCAGAAGTTGTAGTTGTTTGCACTCACGTGTCCCATGGACAAAAGTTCCTCTTTCTATCATTGTCATTTCATTCTTACCATTGCAAAATATTAGGAAGTCTTAACTAAGCAAGTGCCTTAAATTTTTTAAAAGGCAAGTATGTGTTTCAGTTAAAATACAGACCTTAACACCAGATTTCATGACCATTTTCAATTGTGCAGTTCTAGACATTTTGGATTCTTCATTTGTAGAGTTGATACCCATATACTGCTTTGCACCTCTCATTTTGCAGTGATATTTGTTAAATAAATAATGCTAGGTTAGGAATTAGAGTATAAATATTTTAAGGAGCCACTAAAGCATTTTCAGAAAAAAAAAACTAACAAAGCAAATTCCAACTGAATGAACTTTTACAGCCTTCAAAGGGTTACCTGACCTTCTACTTTTGCAGCTTGCTTGACTCAAAGTTACAGCAATGGAGGAGATAACAGTGAAACTGTACTATAAAAATAAATTACTATCATGAATATTAAGCAACAAGGATATAATAAACATGACTGCTTACATGATTCTGATTTATTGATACTGATTTGCTAGTAAATTATCACACAAAGTACTCATTTTAGTTGTTCAGGAACATGTGCAAGATAAAGCTTGGTGGACACTTCCCAAAGACCTTGACATCTGTCACTGAATTCATACTTTGGGATTCTTGGTGCCTCTTTTTCTGGTATGTGATACAGTGGTGTATTTACTTTTTTCCACAGAATTTTTTGTTTGGTTGGTTTTTTGTTTAAATTTTGGCTGCCTGGCTTCCTTCAACTCTGTTTTTTAGCCGTGCACAGTTTTTAAAACTACTATCATGGAGGTTTAGCTCTGACACAGTGGAACAAATCCAGCTGCAAAATCTCCTAAAGGCTGTTCATGCTTGTTCTGTTAAATAGTGCTCACTTTGAGTCAAGAGGTTTCATTACTATATTTATGAACCTCTTGGCACCAGGAGTTGGGATTTCCCAGTGCTAAGCATTAATGCATTTTGCATTACTCTTTAGCATCGGGAACTCTAGTTCACTGGTGCTGAGGGGTTAAAGACGGTAAAAAACCAGATCTTTATTTCTAGATAGAAATCTTTAGTGCATGTGTGCACGCTTGGTCTGTGTGTGTGTGGGGGTAGTCTGAGCAACTATCAGATAGCAGAGGTAGAAAGCAGGCTACCACAGTCACTAACGACCAGGAATTGCAGGTTTTAAGGGATCTCAGCATTAACAGCCTGCTGCCTATATTCTGCATCAGATATTTGTTACCCAAATTGATGGAACGTATCGTATCTGAAAATAGGATTATTCTTCTTTAAATTTAAAGCCTGCTTTGTGCTTATGTGGCTTATATCACTTCATGACATGGTGTGTTATGTCAAACCTAAGATTATTTTTGGAGATTTCTGAGACAGAATCTACTTCATTTTGCCTGTCATCAGCCTAAAGCATGTGCCAAAAGACCCCTTTTTTGAGGCAGTGATTCACAAATACCATCTGAACTAAAGGACAGCTACCGCTTCAAAGCAAAAACACATATCTTGGATCAAATTCTACTAACATCTCCTAAAGTGGTTACTCTCAACAGAGTTTTGATACTTCTCTCCAGAGGATTTATAACCACACAGTGGGCTATTTTTTTTTTTAAATGCTAATACACTTAATCTTGAAGCAGGAATGTAGCCTCATCAGGTGCCGTGATCTGTGGTGTAAAGAAAAACAAGCAACGACCTCAGCTGCAGAGCGTAGGTTAGTTCTGGCTGCATGTGAACATACAGATGCAAATCAAACTTGAGCCAAGGAAAAGGCTATTCTAGAAGTGGCACTTGATAGCCCAGGGCTGGAGCTGCAGAAGCGTATATAAGCCTGCCTGCCAGGCAACCCTTCCTGCTTCTCCTGTTTTGCTTTTGTCTGAAAAGGAAAAGAGAAGAAAGAAGAAGAATAAAAGTAAAAGAAAAGGGGAAGAGAAAGGAAAAAAAAAAGGGGGGGAAGGAAGAAAAAAAGAGGTAGAAAAGGCAAAAAGAAGAGAAAAAGAAGGGAAAAAAAGAAGAAAAAAGAAAAGAAAGAGGTTGTTGCCACTGTGCACACTTTATTTGGCCTCTTTATGGGTAGGCACCCCATGTAGGTACCCGGGTAATTTCCTCCCTGTCCCTCTTTACTTTCAATATCACCTGTAAGAGTGTGGGGAGAAGATATACTATGCAATTTAGCTTGGCTTTTAGTCCTGGCCACTGCTCACCTCATGCTTTCTCTATATGTGCAGCTATTGCCCTTTCCGTGACACTGCAGCAGTGCCAGCTCAGAAAATATTCCCCTTGTTCGCCAGGGCTCTCCTGATAATGAGTTACAAACACCAGGTATTTCGTACGAGCTTAAGCAGATCTCCAGCTCTCAGTTACATTTCAGGTTTCTAAAACCTCCGAGTCCCAACTTCCTGGTTGCTTTAGGTCTTACTTTTTGTATGAGCGATAGTTTGATTTTCTAACCATCTAAGCAAACCTAGGTGAAGAGGTTTTGCGCCTGGCTTGCAATTTTTTTCTTCCCCAGTGCAACACTATCGCTCAAAAGTGTTTAACAGCGAATGAGTCAGACCATGAGCTGTCGGTGAATTAGATTGTGTTCCTGATCTTAGCGAGATTATCTGTGTGATATATTACCTTCCCAGGCAATTAAAGCATTAGTGCTTTGGCCAAAATGTAACAATAGTCAAACGGGTTAACAGCCTAATGAATTTTATATAGAAGGGAGTCAAAGGGAGCAGTTTGACTCTCCGGGAACCAAGACAAATTGTATTTTATTTTAAAATCGTGGGCATTTCAAATTCGGTACCTGTACTACAAGCACAAGGCAGCAGATTGCAGAAATATTTCTGCACCCGAGGAAGCATTCTTAAAAGTAGAAGTTGCGTTTGATGAGTTTCTTGTGCAATAGGTTGCCTCGGGGCTGCACACTCCCTGATACCCGTTTAGGAGAAGGATGTGCAGCACTACTCATTGCTTCTGTTCCCACACTATTTCTTACTTTACTTGACTTCTCTTTTTAGCTGTTATCTGGTACAGCTGGTGTAGTACAGCTGCTAAAAATGCTGCTCTGCCACCACATTACCCAGTTTTCCAGCACTACTTTTTCACAATTGGTGTCCCTCAAGAGGCATTATAAATCCTATTAACTTTGAACTCTGGCCCAGCCTTGGTAAGAACACAAGCCTACCCTCACATTTAGATATCATTACTTTTCCAGAGTATTTCGTTTTGCAATCACACTTCCCGTGGCAGACCCAGATCTGCTCAAAATATTGATGTCGGGAAGCCAGGCCTGTGTCAAGCGATGCCGCAAGGTGATGCTTTCAGGGAAGGAGACCTTCGACTTCCAACCTGGCAAATCTGTGCCTGATTTCAACCTGTGAAATCTCTGAACTTTCCTCTGAAATTCTGTGAAATTCAGTGAGTATTCTGCAGATAGTGCTATTGTTGTTATTCTAGCCCTGTTGTTGTGTTTTATCATGCCTTTTAGCAATATGGCATTTTACTTTTCTAACCCCTTATGTGTGCTGTTATGGTAAACTCTGAGGATATTTTTCTAACCATTCATGACTTCTTTCTATGTCTGCCTACTTTGTGGAATTTTTAGAACATTTAATTTCTTGTTTACTTCTCCATGCTCTTTTCAGACCATTTCTAGAACATTTCCAGAAAAAAAAAAAAGAGGTGTTGTAACAACTTTCTGACCAATTACTGCTCTCAGGTGACAAAGGTGCAGCTAAAGCAGGGTTCATATCACTTAATTTTACTTCTACCAGATTCTTACCCAAAGGTTTGTCACAGTCATAAATGTAAAGGCTAAAGTTATGCATTTCTTCTAGCTCATTTAATGCATTGCTATAAGGAACATCGCCTGAAGTTACAAAGAGCCTTCCCTGGCGCCATGGTGCTATGTACAATTTTCATCATTATAAAAGAATATTTTATAAAACTGCAAGGTAAAGGTCCATATTAAGGCATGTTTTATGGCTGGTTTTACCTGCCAGAACTTGAGGACCCACAAAGTTGCACTCTCTGGTGGAGAAATTTCCAAATTAAGAGTCTGATGTCAGGAGCGTTTGGGCAGTGTGGTCGGAGCATGCTGGTGCTAGAGATCCGTGAGGATCTGTAGGACTGGTATACGTGAACACAGCTTAAATTTACCAGGGGCCAAAGCTGCTTGAAGTATTTAGGATGCATAAAAGTACTCCGCAAAGTTAGTGCCTACTCTGAATACTACAGCTGTAGTAGTCCAGGTCTTGACATATTTACGTGGTGAGGACCAGAGGACAAATCAGTTGTCATCTTTTGCCACCAAGACATTATCATGACTATTCTTTGCTTGTTCAGATTGCTCTTACTTGGAGAAGGTAATAACTTCTAGGAAGTAAGCTGTATGGAGAGAGGAAGACAGCACAGCACTGGAGGTGACGACTTTCATCACCCCCTTCTCTTAGTCTTGAAGGTTCTCCTTTTCCCTCCCTTCCTGGTCTCCCCTTCCCACTTCCCCCCTCCCCATCTCTTCCATTTTTGCACCTCTGAAATGGTGCAACTGAGGCATTATAGACTGCCTCTCCTCCTGTTATTACTTTCCCCAAGTGGAAGCTTCACTCACAAGCCCGATGAAACATTTTTCCCCTCAAATCTAGAGTGCCAATTCTCACTTTGTCAAGAGCTCCAGATAACCTTCATGAGAATTTCCTCTCCCTCTGCCTCCCGCAAACACCCCAGGTTACAGAGATCTTGTCACAGTCACTAAATAGCTCCTTTTTCATCCTTTTCTGCAGTGTCGTTGCTTGGATTTCTCAGCTTCTCTTTGTTTTCGCTTTCACCATTCTCTCCCGCTCGATTTTCTCTAAGAGTTTCTCTTGCGCTAACCCACATATGAACTCTCAAGTTGGCTTGCTTCTTGCTTCTGCCCTTTCTTTCCCCTACGAAGGATTGTCTTAACCACAGATTAAATTTAAATTACACAAATACGCTATTTTCCGTGCCCAAAACGTAAGTAGAAGAAGAGCAAACTGAAACCCATGTCTTTTTCCATTTGCATGTTTTTGAATCCGTATTCTGTCAACTGGCAGTCGGTGTAAAGCTAACAGAGAGTTACCGGAGCCTCAGCGATTAATCTGGCTATCAGTTACAAATATAAACAACTTTTTTTTGCAAATTGAAGTGAGGCACTCTGCTTCCCAGATGACATTTCCACCATGCTTCCAATGACTCGTCCAGCTGCCCATAAACATTAATGCTCTCAGCACTTGTGTCCCATGGCAGGTAAGAGCCCCCCCAGGAAAAACTTTTAGCCTTGTTAGTGCTTGTACATTTGAGGACAAGCCACAGTTTTGACATAATTCTGTCTAGGAAGTGCTATTTGCAAGTCCTGGTTTCAAAGCAGTATTCTGGACCTACCACGTAAAGCAAAGTTCTTGAAAAAGGTTCTCACTGAGCAGATTACTGCAGATTTGTATCCAATAATTTATTGTGTATGCATTAAACCATTCATATCACAAACACCTGTGCAAGCCAGTTGGCCTAGTCAATTCTTGTTTAACATTTAATTATGAATATAATTAGCATGAGTTAAGAGACAGGCCAGGCATCCGCAATAAAATTTCCACTATGCTAAAAAATTATAACTATAATAACAAAAAAGACTAAGCTGGAGGAGAATATGTCCCTCCTGAGCAAACTTTCGCATGACAGCAAAATCCAAGTACAAATTCTTTTAAAACTTTTTCATTTCCTTTGATGATATTTATAAGACCAAATTATACAGTTTTTCTGTTCCTTTAATACTAAGGCAATTTTCTTCACTGGTGTAATCCTTTCAGTGAGGTTCCTTAGATTCCTCTCTTTTCCTCAAAAGGTAAATTAACTTATTTGATGATGCCACTGGAACACTGAGTTAGGCAAAGTTCATGGGGGAAAAAAACTAGTTAAAATATTATTTCAGTGCACATCTGAGTTTTATTAAGTGCTCTTTGTAGCCCAACAGAATTGGGTGCTAACAGAAGAGGAGGATTAGTAAATGTCACAATATATCTTGTTTTAAAGGCAGGTGCTCATGTTTAGAAATAAGAAAAAAAGTAAAGTCAGTCTAGAATCAGGCTCCCTATGGGCAGGTGCTACCCGGGCTTCCATCACAGAGCTAAACCTGCATGTGTAGATTTTCTTTTCATTTCCAATCCAGCAACTTAGCTAAAACTTCCTAAGTGGGGAAAAAAAAAAAAGAAGAAATGTTTTACCCACTATTTTTCTTTGCAATGCCCTTTATTTCTGAACATGTTTGGCTATTCTTCATCTCAAAAGAAAAAATGTCTATTCATAGATATACCCTCCAATTTTATTTTATTTTTTTCCTAAACCAGTTGCTTCCAGACCTGGAAAGATCTATTTAAAAATGCCGTTGAGCACAAACAGTTTGCAACTGTGAAGGAAAGGTCATTGAAAGAGAACTAGGAGGTTACTGGGGCATAGTGTTCCTTGACACCTCCTGGGATCAAAAAGCCTGGAGTGAAGCTCTTTAGTTACCAGTTTGCTGCGATCACAAATATGATAGCCTCCATTTACATCTTCAGTGGAGGTATGCTTTCTTACTGCCTTGAATCTGGGTGGAGACTGTGATGGAATATGGTAGCTATAATGGTTGGAAATGTTACAGCCAAATACATTTGTAGCCAGTTTATACACCCCTCTTGTGGAATGGAGTCCTTTGGTTTAAACTGCACTTTCTCATCTGTTGTTTTTACTTATTGGTTTCATTCAGGATGATCCTATACAATTTTTGCCTGTATTTTTTTAACACCTGTAAATTAGAAGCCTTCTCTTCCAGCCTCTCTGTGTCCTATATATCTTAGCTTCTGTGAAGGTTTTTTCTTTCTATTCCAATATCAGTTAATCATTCTTCAATCAGAATTTCATACAACTTTCCAGATAAGGTTTCAAAAAGCTTTTAAAAATGGATTCAGTAGTTCTCAGTCTCTACTGAAAATACCTAGTACCACTTTCTGAATAAGCTGTTATGGTCGTTGTTAGTGTTATTGTGCTTGGGAGAATACATATGTCTACAGATATGCCATACACATATTCATGTATTTATATGGATGGATATCCCTGAGATCATGATACCCACAAAATCATTCCTTTTTTAAGAAGTTTTATAAAGAGTTACACCTCAACTTCTTGTTTCTACACATTTTTTTGTTCTGTTCACATTTAGTTTGTGGATTTCTACTGCCTTCTGATACTTAGATTTGGCCAAAAATATATTAATTATGATTTATTATGTGAGATATATTGTGGTGACCTTGGATTTGTTTATAAATCACCATGTTCACATTAAATTGAGGCTTTCTGATGCCATGCCAAGCCCCAAAACTTCCTTGGACAAGTAAATGGAGGATAGGAAAACGATTTCAATAGGAGGCTCGCCAACTGTGAATCTGAAGGCAGTTTGATTAGGACTCGAAGCCCACAGATTGAGATTATGACAGAAATTTGCATAATGCCAGGGACTGATAAGATTTGGTTTCTCAGGAACCTATTACGTGATGATGTTAAGAGACTGTCATGGATTTCTTACAGTGCAATATGCTGACTTGTCTTTCCAAGACGAGTTGGCCTTGAGCCTTGTTCTTTGTAAGCCTCGAGTGAGGTTTCTTTAGATGTCTTTTGAAAATCTCTTTAGACATCTTTTGTAACTTTCCACCAAGATGATACAAGGATGTTATGACTGTCAGAATAAATGAATGTATTTACTTCCTTTCTGTTTCCCAGCTACTATTTCCATAACACTGCATAGTAGTTCAGAGCAGGCCCTTGCTACACTATGCTTTCCACCAATGCATCTCTGTGCTTCGATCATGATTATGTATTGATGACTAGATTTGTTTATTGCCTCCTGACACAGTTTTTGCCTGATTTTGGTGCAGACAGCTTCTGTGCAAACTCCTTAAATGTTGCATTATTCAGTGCAAACTTTGCTATGGCCTGGTGAAGACCGAAGCGTGCTCATTGCCCAGATAGATGTGAGTTTCTGCAACACACTGTATTGAACCACACAGGCAGTGGGTTCTTGGGGGACCTTTCTGAAGCAAGACTAGAGCCCAAGCTCAGAGAAAACCTTTTTACTGATGCCAGCCATCCTGGAGATGAAGACAACTGACCAACCTGGAAAGGACTGACAACTACAGATAGCGCTGCTAGCTTTTGTGGGTTTTAAAAAACTCTATCATTCTCATGAAAGAAGAGTTTATTGCTTTGCGATGTTATCATCGTAGATTTTGTCAGAGAAGACCAGTAAAGACCAGTATCTCATACCAGCGAAACTGTAGTAAATTTTATATCTAACATCTTGCAATAACCAAAAAAGTTACAAAACTCTACCATGTGTAAGATGTTAAATAGCCGTCTTCGGTTTCCATATAGTAGGGTAACACATAACATTATAGGATTGATAGGAACGACATTGTGAATTCTGCTTAGCATGCACCAGGAGACACTAATTGATATATCGAAAGGATATGTGTGAAATCAGTTGGAAAAAGTGTTAATGGTCTATCAGAGCAATCAAAAAAAAAAAAAAAAAAAAGGAATCCAGATCTTGAGAAAACAGAAATTATATGAGTATCTAATGTGGACCTTAGGTAGTGTCTAGGCACTTACATTCACCATTATAATTCTGAAAAAAACTTATTCAGCTGCCATCTATCCCTGCAGGTGCATAAGCTAATTAGGTGCTATGATTGTGGCCTCCGAAGGACTTCAGGTGCCTGTGGCTCTCCTTCTCCCCATGCAGGGAAATGCTTGCTTTTCTGCAGGAGCTGAAAAGCTTGAGCTCCAGAGATGGGGGATTACTTTGCCTAAGCATCTGGGCAGCTTGGTCCTGTGGGGGATTGCCAGGACCTAAGCCACGTATGCTAACTAGATCTGGTGCCCTACAGATGCTGCACCTTCCCCAGGGACTCAGTGGCCGTTGTGATCCCACGTTTTTGGTTCCTCACACTGAGGCCTGAGATCTCTCATGTTAGGTTGTGGATTCCACCTGAAAGCCTACAAGTCAGACTTTGCAACACTATATTTTTATTAATCTCATTCCTGTGTTTATCTGCCTTAAGTGGGAAGACCAAGGAGTAACAGACACCTTCATTCAGAAAACTGTCTGCAGAAGAATCATAATTCTGGCAAAATAATTTCTATTTAGAGTATATACATATATATACATCGACCTCTGTGTGTGCATTTTAAACAATAAATCACCTATTTATCTACAGTATTTATGTGACACCTATTAAATTCATATTAGAGATAAAAAACTGAAATGAAGGCATAATCACTATAACTCATTGAAAAAAATCTTTCCAGTGTAGTAATCTTTCCAACCTGTTGCAGAGAAAATCAAAGACCTGAACTCAAGCCTTCCAAACCAGAGACAGATGTTGCAGCTTTGGGAGCTGGGTGGAATTTTCCTTTGTGGAATATCAGTGGGGTTTTTTTGTAACTGCAGTTGGACAGATGCACTGTCTATACAGATGCACAGTTTATACAGCTTTCTCCAGCTGAAAAGATCTGGAAGGACTAGCTGGTATTTGAATATTTCCTATGCTGTGGATATCAGCCATCATTGCACAGAAGACTGTAGTAGACAAATTTTTTTTTTTCCATGCCTTCTGCCTGAGACCTTTCAAGAAAACTAGCTCAATTAAAATAAAGATTTATAACTAAATAACACCTTTACCTGCTAATATTTCTTAACAGATTTCAGGGGTAGATTTTTTTTTTGTTTGTTTCAGTGGCTGAAGGCCTGGCATAAGTTTGTACGGCCATGCGGGTTGAATTCTGTAAATAAGGTGATTAAGTGTTTCAGTTATTGGCACTCTACCACCTTACTCACATGAAGCACAATTTTACTTGCAGACAATCTGTTGAACCACGTCTGTTGATCTTCCAGAAAATCAATAGAACTATTTGTGGTGCTAAGTAATTTAAGTGTGGCTGAACCTGACTTCATAGCAGCATTTGGGCACACTTTGGAAGTGCGTATTTCATCCAAAATACCACAAAATGACTTGCCAGTAATATACTAGGCAAAGTCCTTGGAAAAAAACTGCTTTCCAAATCCTAAGAAACAAAATTAGTATTAGGTCAGAGGTCTTGTGGCCTTCCATTTATCATTTATAAATTCTCTGATATGAGCTATATGGACAGTAATTATCCAGCTTCAGCCTGGCAAGCAGAATTTTGAGATTCTATAATGCCCTGAATTATCTTCTAATATTCTGGTCATATCTAAATTGTTCTAATATTATGACCATATCTGAAGTTATTTATAGGGGAAATTGAAGGTGGAGAGCAAGCACTTTGCCTAAGACACAGTACTGTAAAATTTTGTTCCCATGCACATAATAAAGATGTTAGTTAACAGGGCATCATCCAGGAAAAAATAATATTAAGCTTGCTATGGATTTTTTTTCACATAATCTTTAACATAACAACAGCATAAGGTGTCCGTGGCACCTGTTGGGTACTCATTCCTCATGAAACTTCTAGCTAAATGACTAAACCCCCCCAAAAATACTATTGGTAACTTGTTACTACCTACTACAGATAGATTTTTAGACCACTCCATCTTACTTACCACATGCACAGCTCTGACTAAGGGGTGCTCAGTGCCGGGCCAAGGATATAATCATCATGGCAGTGTGGGAACGTGTCCTAATTACCTTTTTCCTAGCAATCATCAGGTTGGTTTATTTCTGGCATTATTAAGCCCTCCTTCTAACTGTACTGCACACCCATGCCCCGCATGCTAACAATTCCCATTTTTGGAGAACGGAGACAAAAGACAGAGATACAGAAGCCTCTTTTTCACAACAACCTGAAGAAGAAGGGAAATTTTCCAGCAGCTCAGTACTGACCAGCCAGACTAGTTAGCACAGAGTAGCCGAAGAATCAGCTTCAATGGAAATTATATTGAAGAAAAGAGATTTTTTGCTTTGCTTCAGGACTATTAACATACAGAAGAGCTCCAAAAAAACCCCACTGAAAACACCTAATTGTTGTTTATAGCTGTTTTTTAAGTAGAGTTGGTAAGAATACGGATTTGTAGATACTATGGCAGTAAAGGCCAAATAAAGAGAAGATTGATTGGAAATCGTAGATTACTTTAGACAGTTGGATTAGGTAGAAATCACCCCGATGTGCAGTAAAGCAAGCAACAAGAATTAGGGTTTTGAAATAGTGCGAAGCATGTCTTAGAGTGCTAGCATTTTCTTCCTAGGAATAAACTGTCTTAAAATCCCTCTATAAATGACTGTTCATTAGCCTATCAATGTGTATAATGGCTCTCAAAATCATAATAAGAATTAATAATAGTTCAAATAGCAGAAAGGGACATTAATTTCTCACTCATGAATATTAATGCTTTAGTAGACAGTCTCTTCCCGACATGCTTTTAAACTCTTAATTCACAAGTCTATTACCGGTTACCTGTTATTTTTACTATCAAAAACCTCACCACCAGGCCACCAAAAGATTTCCAATCACCTTGACCTGGCCAGTAACAGAGAGGATGAGAGCAGAAGACAGCACGAAGGGTGAGATCATGGCATCCTGATAATGTTCTTCAGAGCACAATAGTGTTTGCCCAGCCAAAGCATACACCAAAGGGTAATGAAAGGTAGCGATAAGGAGGAGGAAGGCTATATTTAGCCCCAGAAGACCAGTATGATGTTGGATTATCACGAAAAGAAAGTGATAATGGCAGAGGATAGGTATTAAACACTCACATGTAGAATAAGATGCATGAGACGCGAATGGCATGCCAGGCTATGCCCTGTGAACCACATCTCCTTAAGGCACCGTATCTCCTCCTTCCCAAGAGGACATAGCAGGCGGATGGAGAACCACCTGAAGGGCATGTTCAAGTGCTGGTGCTTCAATGAGCATCTTATCCCAATACATCACAGAAACTGAAGTTGAACAGTAAGAAACTCTTGTTTTTCCCCTCTTAGCACTGCAGAGACGGTGCAACAGGAACTTAAACTCGAGAGATGATGTTTTCCATCTACTTTCCATGTGCTTTGAAAGGAGAAGAAAGTGAGCTGCCAAGAGTAAACTTTCAGGTAATGCATTTCTTTACGTTGTGTATTTAACTGCGCTGCGTCTCTAAATAACCGAGAAGGGAAGGATCTTGCGAGATGTATTTAACCTCATTATATCTGATGCTGGGTCTTGAAAAGCTTTAGTTGAGCTAAAGACTCTTATGAATATAAAATCAAAGTGAGCTGTACATTAAGGATTTCATATTCCCTGACAGCTGCGCATGTGCACACACAGCTCTCATTAACAGTAATGGCAAATATGCATGCCCATCATTCAGAAAACAGAGCTCTAAGTACTTTACTGGCTTTGGTTTTTTCCTAGTGATTTTTCTCTATTGGACCTTTAATTAATCTCCTACTAGGCTTTTTCCCCTTTAAGCTATCCCTCTCCCCACCCCCTTGCCTTTCCAATGGGAGTAAACCCCCAAATCACACTGTTTTTCAGTCAAGTTTTTCCAAGCCGATACAGTTTTACAAAATGCACCTGCATATATTAAACACAGAGAGGGTTTGCAGCACACAGACCACAGAGACATGTAACAGAATAAACGCCTTGGACTTTGAAAACACTTTTGATGCCTGCCAACTTTAAAAAAAAAATAAATAAAGCAAAGGTAAATATGAAAATGAGAACATGAATGTTTCTGCATTCTTTTTGTGATCACGGCAAGGCAAGAGTCTGCAACCTTGTGGAACAACACACATGCATTTCATTCTGATTAACATAAAGACAGCCCCTTCTAACATGATTCACAATTATTAGTCTCTCTCTTGTGTTTGGGGATATATGGATTATCAGCCTAGCATATTTTGAATACATACACATTTTAATTCCTTTCCTAAACCATTTTAGGCACTACAGTTAAATTGCATATACAAAATTTATAGATCAATAATTTGATATTTTTTTTCTCCAGTTAAATAACTAAATACTGTAGGAGATAAAAGGCAGTCAAAAACAATAAAAAGACAGGATCACGGGTAATGGAAGGTACGTCAGATTTGAGATGCCTCTGTTCTTCTATTTTTAAGTTTATTATTGTTTTTATATAACAAGCTATTTCACTAGCTTCTACTGTATCTGATGTACTTACTTATCGCCTCCACAAACTGTTCAAAGAAGCAGTATGGGAACAGCGGCTCAGGCAGCTCTCTGAAAAACATCTTGAGTGCTCCGGTGACAACGTGGATGTCCTCCCACTGGCTGTCGTCCAAATTCAGCTTCTCTTCTGGGAAAACACGAGGAGAAATGGAACAACTGGTTTTAATGAAACAATTACAAGACACTAATTATTATGTTAATGTTTGCCTACTATCATCAGCAACCGTTAACAGCCTTCTGCACCTAGAGGTTTGGTGCTGTGCATGTTTTTTTTTTCCTTGTTTTTTTTTTTTTTGTAGGAAGAGAACATTTTCAATGGAATACCATCTGTAGGAATGCAGCTAACAAAAAACAAGAGACACAAAGAGACAGTACCATTGACACAGTATGTCAGATACATTTATTCCCATAATGCATCAGTATGAAAATTAGCATCACAGCTCAACATGATTCAAAGCTATTTGGTTTTGAGGCCGAGGGGCTAAGAGTTGCCAACGATGGCCGGCTCAAGGGACCGGCCTAAAGGCCTTGCTGAGCCAACAGGAGACATATGCTAAACATGGCAATAGAAAATGAGTTATTGCTTTACATGTGTTAGCCTTGCTATGTACAAGGGAATAATGGGTAACGCTTTTCTCCTTTTTTTGCCTGAATGTAATGTCAGCAAGGAATAGAGTACTGTGAGAGAAAGGATATTAATTCCTTCTTACTGCTTCAAAAATATTTTGTTTGGTTTTCATCTCTGGGAGGAAGATTTGCCCAGCAACAATATTAGACAGACCCCTGTTGGCCTACCTAGGCTATGCAAAGCTGTCAAAAATGATAACACGTTAAAGACGAACCACAAGTGCTTACAAAACTGTTTTGCAAACAAAAAAAAAATGTTTTCTTTTGAAGCTAGACTGAGCTAAGGAATTTAAATATAAAAGGAACTAAATGTAAAATAGAGTTTCTAATAAAAATAAAACAAGATTGGCTGATTATTCTACTTTTCTTTGGTTTTGTTTTTTTTTTCTTTTTAATTTTAGCAGAGTGATACTGTTAGAACGTGATAAACAGTGAGATCATAATCCATATAAAACTCCAGGAAAGTGCAAATCCTTATTAGTCCAAATTAATATGACACACACTTTCTCCAAGTTCTGTTACTCCAGAAATGGAGTTCACTCTTTTTCACATGTGCTATGCTTCTCTTTTTTAGAAAATTTCAGTCTGAATGCAAATTGGGGGCCAACCATGAAAACTACTGAACAAATTCGATTTGAAGCAACATAATACTGAAATGTTTTACTAAACGTCACTAAAATTTCATGTTTAGCAATTCAGCTGGCTTCAAGAGCAGCCTCTTTATTGAACTGTTGTTAAACTAAATGGTAAAATTATTGGAGACACATGGACACCCACAACTCCAGATCCCCGGTACTTTAATGCAATAGTTTTCTCACTATAGAGTTTACTTTTGGACAGAAAATCTTATTCATAATGGAGTCGTCTTTCAACTTTTATTTAATAAATGTTATTAAATGCCGTTTAAATTTCTGGATTCAGGAAATGTATACAAATAAAGGAATGGACCCAATTCCTTAACTTGGGGTAACGTGAGACAAAGCTGGAACAAAGGCAGACTTGTGCATTTCATTTACTTGTCCTGCTTGCTTCTTTGGTTTCAAGCCCCCCTCACCCCCCACCCCCCCCTTTTTTTTTTTTTTTTTTTTTTCCCATTGAATTACCTCAATCATAAAAGTAATGATTTGATCTCAAATGAGTTACCAGAGGGGATCTTCTTTAGACTCTGAGATCATGTTTGATTGATCGTATTTCAACAATTAGCCTTTTATTTTGCCACACACTATTGAACTAGATCGACAGCATCTTAGCAGGCCAGCTTTAAACAGTCAACTGTTAACAATAGCATCAAAAAGAGAGACCTGATGGGGTTTACTGTCACTTTAAAGAACAGGGTGGGTTTTCACATTGTTGAAATCTGTCAGATATTTTGAAATGTCCCTCTCACTATGGTGCCACACCCCCTGCGTGCCCTTATAATAAAATTGGTTTTACTCCTGATTAAATCATTTTCTCCCTACCCACTACCATACTTCTCATAATGGACCTGTGTGCTCTACAGCTGGTGTTCTTCCCATGGTACCAATTCTTACTTTATCTTTTAAGCACTTTGCTGCTAAGATCTCATGCAGAGTGCTTATGTTTTGTTAAGAGCTTCATTCTTAGAGAAATAGCTTAACACATGTTCTAAAAATGTTGTACAACTTATTGCTTAAAACACATTTAGAAAATGTATAAGTACTGTAGCTTTGGCACAGAACTTTAAGTAGAAACCTTAAAAAAAAACAACTTGTTTTTGCCATGCATTTGTCTTAAATGTCTAAAGTGGAATGCTTGACTTCTAAGGCTTTATAGAGACTTATCTTACCAGATTTTTGCACCATTTCCAGCTCTTCAAGGAAACGTGTTAGGAATGTATCATCGTGAAAGCAAAGGGTGTCAATTTTCCCTCTAGCAATAAGAGAGTTTTTAAAAATGTTTGCTAGAAGGAACAAATGCCAAGTCAAAAAAAAAAAAATTAAAAAGAAAATAGAAGTCCATTCAGTGTAAGACTCTCATTTGGTTCCCACTGGTTGGAATCGCTCACATACCATGGCGATAGGGCCATAAACAAACACACACATGCATTTCAGGCTAGGTTTAAGGGAAGGACCTGACTTTTTGGCTTTACTCAGACATATTTTTTATTGGGGTGCTTTGCTTACATAAAGATTAAGTCCCAAATCTGGTATTTAAACTTGACAGTCAAGGACTGCTTTCAGTCAGGAGATATTGTATCTGGGAAGATGCTCAAAATCTCACAGTCCTAAAAATTTGCGTTAACTTGTCAGTAGTATTTGATTAGTTCAACCATCACTGCCAGTTGATATCATATATCTTAGATACAGACAAAAATATGCCCAGAAAATCCCATAAAATTTATGCTAATACTTGGGCTGAAAATATAAAGACCACATTAAAGAAAAAAAAAATAGTGCGGGCACCTGTCAAGGTTATTAGTTTAAAAAATCAATATACAATACAATTGTGAAGGGAATGTGTGTTTTACTATCTTATTATTCTTAGTAAATCAGCCTTTTCAGCAATACACATTTGTAATGGCACTCGCAATGTCTGCAGTAGCACCAAACAGGAGTTCATCTTTGGTTTAAGCATACCGTCATAGGGTTATCCTTATCCAAAAAGGAAGAAAGTAATCTATGGAAAGATCAGCTAATGAAGAAAAAAAAAAAAAAAAAGACAGAAAATGTGAAAATTCAACCAAGGCAGTACAGCAAGCTCAGCTTTGAAAGAAAATGGATGTGGTTCCTCTAACCACATGCCCTGCCTGGTGTGTAGACTAGTCTCTGGTCGCAAAATGCAGTTGTCTGAGAGCACTGCTTGTTCATTTTTCTTTTAAGATAATGTATACAAGTATTTTCCCCGTTATATACTGTCTTTTGCCCATGCTGCCGTTAAATCCCGGAGCACCACGTTCAGAAGTCGTACTTCACTTAGGGTGCTACATCTTCCTGCAAACGGTCTCATGGATGACCCCAAATCACGTGGAGATCAATTTCCTGCCACAGCTAGGAGCGGTCTGCTATGGAGGTTGGCCTCAAAAATATTTTTAAAGACTTTGGTGAGATGTGTTTGATTGTCTCTCACGCTGAAACCCATTTGTTAACATCGCTACCTGTTTCATCCTTCCCCTGCTGCTCGGCAGCATTGGGATGGCAATGCCCTGACGGAGGGCGCTCGGACGTGACAGCTGCCACCTCTATACTCCCCTATAAACCTCTGACACTCGGGGTCTGACCAGCCCTCAGCTCCGGTGCGTGAAACCTCAGAGCACTGGAGGCTCCATCCCGGTGGCCAGCACATATGCCAAAGGAGATGGCCCCTGGAGAAAGTCCTGCCCAGCACTGTTAACAAATGCGTACAATTTCCCTCGCATCAAAATCTTTGCAGAAGAGCTGGGTGTGCACAATGCATTCCCAGTTGACTGGAAGCTTGGGCAACTTGCTGGATTCATTCCTCCCAAGTGGCAATTTACTAATGAGAGCTGTAAAACAGAGTCCTGTGGTTGAAAGAGGAAAAGAAAATTCCTCTTACACATACTGGGAAAAGACAAACTGTCCAGAGTCATTCCTCCTTTTTCTCAAACTTGAAGACACCTATTTTTTTTTAAAAAAAATTTCTTTTTAATTTTTGTGTTCTTCAAAAATAATTTGCTGGTCATTCATGGTCTTTGATAAGAAAAAAAGAAAGAACAGGGTCAAGCAGTTGTTCTTCACTTGCATAAGTCCTCAGCACACGCCCTCACTAAACCCCTTTCTGAGGGCTTTTCTCATGACTGGCAGCACAAATATTAATTTATACACTGAGAGGTATGTGTGTTTGATAGCTGTACTTGCATTTGCAAGACACTGCTTCTCTGATCACTAGCGCAGACACGCAGCAGCCTTCTTACCCCCCCAGGAACGGTGGGAGCTCACAATTATTGCGAAGCATTGCTATACTGGGACAAACAGCTTCTTTCAAAGTGATCACACTCAATTTAGAGCAGTAATAGAGCACGGAGATGTTGGAGAAAACACAGCAATGGGATGCTGCGAGGTGGTGGAGGTTCTTGTTCATCATATGACAAGGAGCTTGCCCCTTGGCGATGTGGCACATGATGCTTAGCTTCCTCCCCCTCAGTAAATCCTGTCCTGACAGTGCATTTTAGATACACACTCCAAAGTGCATGCAATCCCTTGAACTCTGATTAAATAGTACAGCAGAAGTCTCAACTCATGCCAAGAAATACTTTCTTCTTTCAACCAGATTTTTGCAAATTCTCTCCCAGCTACGTAATTCTTCTTCCCGTCTCCCTTGCTAGGTTTGGGAGGTCCACTGTCCTGCCTGCAACTCAGCCCATTGGACTTCACTTCCAAGATTTTTTAAACAAATCAAAGAAAATTTCAGCTAAGCAAATCATTACATTTTGTATACAGTGTATTTCTAAGCAGCTTTTGCTGAATCCATCCGATGTTACCGTTGATGAATTATCAAGGATACAGTCAGCAAAATAAAGCTTGCATACATTAGTCCTTCTCTGCTAGAGGAACGCGACACACCCTTTTAACAGAAAATTTAAGTCATGATGTTATAACGCCTGAACATTTGTTTATTATTTGAGTGCCCATTTCCATGGAGCCCAGGCACGAATTACGGAACAACTTAAGCTAAAAAGCAGAACAGCTCTATGTGCATCCAGAGGACCGTTTATTCCAGTTCTCTTAAATGACAGCTCACTGACCTGGGGGCATTCTGCAACAACCAAGTACTGCTAACTTAAATCTCAATCTACGCCAGAAAAATAAAAGTTTTCTGTACTTGGACACACTGGGTCATATTCATCTTTGCATAATTCCACAGAAGTCCGCAGAGTAAGAGAGGGATGAACTATCTCATTGTTTCTGTGAAAAAGATCCGGTACATTTGAGAAGTTCATAAAATGGTACATCATGAAAGCATGCAGAGTAGTTCAAAGGTTTGGAAAAGTGGTCAGCTAGTGACGCCATTGCGTTGGGGAGATTTCTATGCTATCGGTTGATGTTTGAAAGTGGGGACATAAAAATACACAGTGGTACTGCAAGGAGAATCCTTCTGGTGACCAGAAACGGGTATCCTCGCTAGGATATGCTTATACCTCATTCACTGCAAATACCTGCTGCGGGGTTAGGTGGCAGCGATATTAGTTTTGACTTAGCCTGCTCTATCATTGTGATTTGAAGCAATAATTACAGTAACAGGACTATAATTACAAGTACTTTTAAAATTCATTAAATTTAGCTGAATCAACCATTCCGTATGGGAAAAAGAGTAATTTTAAATATAGAATATTTCCCCTCAAAACGCAGCTGAAAGTTCACGAAGAATAAATAGACCGCCTGTCTACAGATTGATCAACATACTTCTGAGACACTTGCTTGGAGGTGACTTATTAACGAAGAGTAGGAGCAGGCATACCTAGCCTGAGCAACTGAAACCCGCGGGGCCAAATTAGTCCTTCCTTCCTTCAGGGTCAAATAAATACTCAGATACCCTCAAGGGTTTAAAGAAAGGGACAAGGAAAGAGCATGGAGGAATTCCCACCCAGCTCATAACCTCCCATGGTGCAGAGGTTTCTCAGCTTCGGAGCACCAGGGTGGCCCAAGCACAAGGATGGGGCTTGGCAGACTTTCTGCGACTCACAGAAATTAAATTGCTATGCTGAGTGAAAATTACTTTTGCCTTACGGTGGTGAGATTGTGTCCTCTGCGTAATTCTCTCTACTCAGTAACTTCAGCTTCTTCCTAGTAGTTAAAGCACACTTTATGTTGTTTTCCTTTCTGCTTATTCTTCCCTCTTTACTCTGAACCAGACTAATGACTTTCTCATTTCCCTGTGCCAGCTAATGGATTTTATTCCATTTTCTAGCTGGATGCTAGTATTTCTCTTTCATATACCCTAGACTGCAGAACACAAACACCCAATACTTGCCTAGATCAGGAACTTACTTTTCATGATACATTTTACTATTCAAAGGCAAAAGTCCATTCTGAATTCTGCTTTCAACTTGAGCTTCCTCGCTTAGTTGTATGTTGTGTATACATATATTAGTCAAGGTAAATATCTCCCTTCCAACTTCAAATCTGTTATTAACATTTTTATTGTGTAATTGCTCTCCAGTAAGCTTCTCTGCAATCTAATTTTAGAGGTTTCTTTCTCTTTTTTTCCATTTACAGTCAGGTCTTTTATCAGAATTGTGTGTATCAGCGTCTACAAATCTACATTTTAAATAAATTGAAGGCTCTCAAGATCTAATAGAGAAAGGAATTGGACAATGACTCTCTGTCCCATTTTCATACTTCAAAAATATGTTCTTATTCCTATCTTTTTAATTGTGCCACTAACTCAGAGTGCTTTAGGATTCTGTCATATAGCTCTTCTGTTCTTCCCCTTCTTGCTGTTTCTAACGCTGCTTCTAGTTCCATTCTTGTCAAAAGCCTTTTCATAGTCCAAAAATCTGTACACAACGTTTTGTAATATTTGGCAGACTTATCTGAAACCTAACTCACTGCCTACTTGTGATTCATGGGTCATAAATTATTTCATACGTAATGTACCCCAAAGGGTAAAAAATTTTTTGTATTAAATTTCAGCCAGACAGTTTAAGGGGGGGAAAAAAAGGTGAAAAAGTATTTTTGAGACACTCTGAAAAGATCTGACCTCAATATATGGTCTAGTGTGTTGTCTCCCCAAAATGGTATCTCAGTATCCTTTAGTAAATACGAGATTTCCACATGGTACAAGTGAAAACGCTCCTGCCGTAACAGAGGCTTGCTGTGGACAAGTTTAAAGGAAAGGAGAAATACAAAACGCGTAGCACTAGATCAGACTAGCGATGCATTAAACCAGTCCTGTCTCCGGTGACTGTTAAACCGAAAGGGTCTGTACGAGAACAAATCAAAAACCAAGAATACCACCCAATCCTTACTTGTTGCACATGGCCAAGAAAATTATAGGGACTGACCCCAGTAACAACGGGCTTGTGCCTCAGTGAGTGAGTTTCAATAATCAAAGGAAATAATTAGCAAAACAATAAAGATCACTATGACTTCCGTTATGTAAATGACTTCCAAATGTAAATAGATCAAAGCCTGAGCGAAAATTAAGCAATTCCCCTAGTCTACTTGCAATTCTGAAAAGGAGCACGTATCTATTACTTGTGTACAGTTATAAGGATTATCAAGGAAATATTAATTTATTGTTTTATTAGAAAAACAGAAATTCAAACCATTATCAGAATGTTATACCTATATGCCTTACATCTGTAATCACATTTGTTTTAATTGGGCTACTTACAGGAAGAAAGATTACTTGTACATGCGAGCCTGTTCTCACACACAGGTTTGTAGGATGTCCAGACAACAAATTCTGGCTAATTTTTTTTATATATATAATGAAAGGGCTCTTTGAAATAAGCCAGCTGAAAGAAGTATTCTTACACGAAATCAGGTATATACAAGCTCTGCTAATGTCAAGGACAAAACATTTTATTTTGTATAGAATTTATCTTTTGGTTCACTAAAGTCAAAACACTTCTGTTCATCAGAACTTTTATAAAGGACTGTTTCATAATATGAATCCATTTGGATTATCTGACCAAAGATAAGACTTCAATGGACTTACTATATCATTCACCACTGTACCAGTGCCACAAAAGGGAATTACAATTAATTGGATTATGTTGGTCTCCACCCGCTGATTGTAGAAGAGAAAGTCTGAAAGTGTAACTATTTCAAACAGACCATATCACTCATCAACCATGGGATTTGGGCTTTAATTTACCAATAAAGCTTAATTTCTTCTCTATATTCTCTTCTGGTTAGGAAGAGGTCATTTAAACACTTTATTCAAGTTATTCAAAATGAAAGGACAGTTTTGTTAAATACTTTCAAACTAGCACTTTAATACTTCCACCTTGCCTTTAGGCATTACTTATTTTCTCTATTAGCCATAAAGTGAGTTGTCTTGAAAAGCACAAGCCAGACAACCCAGGCCTGCGTTTGGGTCATAAGAATAATTTGTCCTTCGTATCACCTAGTTCAGATCATGAAATTTTCGCTGGAATTGTTATCTGACGTGACAATTTGTTATCAACTATATGATGTGTGACACAATATAGGACAGAGGATATCGCTTCATGTCATGTAGGTTCCCGCACAGACACGAGGCAGTAAGAGTTTTCAGTAGCCAAGTCCCATGTTTGATACATGCCAATGACTCGTTAGCTTGGAAATAGTTATATTCTACAATGCAGGTATATTAATGGGTTTTAGTTAATGTGACTTATGTGCTGAGCAACCACAATACTGGTCTCATTCTAGATGTCCACATATATCTCTCTCTATCTTTCTCTATATGTTTCTATATATTATATTTCTGCTGATGGCTCTGCCTAAAAGCTGTTAGGATTTTTCTTCACTATCCTTACTGGAAGGTTATTTTAGTGCCTAATTCCTTCTAGTTACCAGCCTAAAATATTCAACTTTATATACTTTTAAATTATTATTAATATCAGTAATGCTTGCTTTGATTTTTTTTTATGTCAAACTTTTGCATTCAGTCTAAGAAATAGAAAGTCCTCAGTCAACTTACTTCAAAACCATGTTGCTTAATTCACATTTGCATTACTTTTTGCTAATATCTGAAGCTCTAATTCCATTCCGTGGATATTAGCAGGGCTAGCTATGCTGTTAAAGATAGGAATGCTTCTAAGTGCTTACTGAATCAGGGCATATGAGATGATAATTGTATGTGTTTAAAACAAAACTTTAAACAGGAGGGGATTATATAAGTTGCTAAAACAAATATATCTTCAAGTGCACTGAAGGACTTTCAAATGTTAACGAAATGTCCTTTGATAATAATAGCCCTAATAATAACATGAATTTTCAAATATTTTTATGCATTTTGAGAATCACATGTTACCCTGAAGAGGGAATATTCTCGGTAAGTGCACTTTTTTCGTACAAATTCATCAACTTCAGAGGTGCGTCCGCTCTGAAGCCACGCCAGCCGAGAATCAGATACTAAAGTCGGTCCTGATCCAGGCATGGGTTAGCCTGCACATTTTAGCTTCTCTTGTACAGTGCCTGCTTACAAACACTGACATTTTTACGACGAAGAAAGTAGCTTTTGTTTGAGGAATATGATGCTTTTAAAAATACGGAAGCCCCAAGTTTGTGATCAAGCCTTTGTTCATGAAGTGCATGTAATTGCGTGACTGGTGGAATTAAGGGGCTGCGTACACAGAAACGTTTGAGACCTTGCCTGGCTCTTTTTATCCAAAGTGTTGACATTTCAAGGCCAGTGTGGGCTTAAAAGCATAACTCCATCTACCGTGCCACGTGCAACTCCATGCACACAGCTATACCTTCTCTTAATGAGCCCCAGAAGATGCATGAGCACTCCTGGGCACATGTAAACACCCTTGGCAATGTTTATGGCTCCTCCTTGGCAGAGAAGGGGTGTAATGAAATACGGGTGACTCAGTGGCACGATGTTTTCCGTTTCCCACACACGCCTCGCAGTCTCACGTGGCAGGAGGAGATATGGCCTCTCGCGTTCCACCAAATCATTCCTAACATCATGCCTTTTCCTCCATCTCACGCACACATCCATATTTTGCATTTTCGCTTGCTCTGTGATAGGATGCAATGCAGATTCGCTGCATCAACGGTGTATTTCTGCCTACCTTTCCCTTCTGCAGGGTTAATCTTGATGTGCATTCTGATTAATAATTCTAATTCCTCTTATTCCACCTAAACTGACAGGCAAGCATTTTAGAAGAGAAAAGGTATGCTTTGAAACAATTTTTAAACTTTATAATGCATGCAGTTTTCCTGTCCTCCAAATCAGTCTTGTAAATGGACTTGTAATAACAGGAAGATTTCAACATAAAATAAGAGATTTTCATATCTTTGGTTCCTTGAGATACATTCAGGTCCCTCCCACAAGAAATATATTTAAATATTGATTAGATTAGGGTAACATTTCAAATAAATGGAGATTTATACTTCCTTTTGGATACAGAATCTTACAAAAAGTTTCAAGGCAATGCAAAACAAAGCAGTTGACAAGAAAAATAGCATCTGCTTTCCTGGCTATTCAAGCTGAAGTTTTTCATTCTAAATGCAAGCAATGTTTCCGAAGTTAACATAATTAACTCACGACAATCCTGAAACATCATAATATAAGATACAGATGGAAAATCAAAGCTTTAAAAATGTCATATAACTGCAAGAGGATTATCATTTTTTAACTGCACAAATCTGAATACTAATTAAAACAGGTGTTTTTATTTCAAACACTTTGGCACACTGTGACATTACCGGGAGGGTTATTTATGTATTAGTCTACTAGGAAGCATATACTGCTCAAAAAAATGTGATGTGCGATAATAACGAACTTATGAGATAAAAGAATGACACTCTGTACTGCTTCCTGAAACAATAAAGGACCAGTAGTTCAATTAGTTAGTAATTTCCGTGTGACTATTTGACAGATTCTACTAATTGTTAAGCTCCCACTAACTATTGCTTTACATAATTAATTATATTCAAACGCGAACAACAAAGACATGTGGGCCAGTTGCCCTTTTGACAATGTTTTTCACAAACTGATTTGCTTACCAAAAATATTTTTAGAACTAAAAGATACTAATCTTAAGTGGAAATACACATCAAAACGTTAAAGCAGCTCTGCATTTTACCATGGTTATGAGAAAAAAATTTGGATTGTTTAACATATCATTTATGCTGCATGCATAATAGCTGAAGTCTTCTAGCAGAGATCTTTCATATTAATTTAGCATTGCATAAAATTCATAGTAACAGGTCCAAGGGTCAAGCATCATTCATCATTAGTTGAAGTGACATTTGCAACCCTTCATATAGCAGCTGCTTGAAAGGGGAAAAAAGGTATTCTTTGGAAGAATGGGGGGTAGCACACAATCCCCGCTCTATCTGCGGAAGGGAAAACAAGGTGCCACTATGTCAGCATGGTAATGTGCTTAAATTTGGTGATGTCATTCTTCCCTAACCCCCACAAATCACAATGCACAAGGCAGCTGCATTCCTGAACTTAGTAGTTCGGGTGGAGATAAGTAATAACTAGATGTAAATGAATTACATTACTGTGGTTGTGAACATAGCTCTGTGCATCTAAATTATGATTTATATCAGGATCCTATCTTGTTTTTGAGAGTTTTCTACTTGTTAACAAGGCAGCCCTTGTTCTCATGGCATCCTCCAGGCATAATAGTTTCTGGGAAGCCAAATAAGATCACTTTTGAAACTGCAAGACATCATTCCAAGACTTTGCAGCAGAACACATTGGCCAAATTAGGACTTCTGAAGACTGTTAACTAACAAATAAAATCTTTTTTTTTTTTTCTTTGTGGCATGTCTTGCCTACTATAAAACATTAAGATCAGAACGGGAAATGTGAGCAATTAAAATGAAAATGTAATCATCTGCAAGAAAAGATAAATTTGTATTAAATGGCTAATACTTCACAGTCCTTTTGATATTACAAGTACTTTTTAAGAAAATATATATTTTATGTCAGAGTAATTTTTATTATGTGAAACATGTGATCTCTTTGGAATTATGCACATTTTAAAATCGTAGTCATTAAAACAGCATGTAACACAAAGTAGTTAGACTTTGGAGCTTTGCTAATATTTGGCGATTTTCCTCAACTTTGCTATTATACCTGAAATGCATTTAATTTATTCAAGTCACTAATTATCCACTAGTATTTAGAGCACTGTGATGATTACTAACCCAGACTACTACGTTTTCCTTAAAAAGTTCAATGATTTTTACAAGAAAAACCAATGCTTTTTAGAGAGTCACTTAGAAGCGTATGAAAAATGTTCAAGGACATTGCTTATTACACATTGCAATTCTATGAGCCGCTGGAAATTAAGATCCCAGTCAAAACACTTCCACCCATGAGAAGTTAGCTTTCCATACTCTCTGTATATGTTACGGAGGAGAGGGTGCACCGGTCTGCCCTTGCCTTGGGCCAAAATACGGCGCTGCAGGTATTTCACGGTGAGACCTTGTTATAGCCAACGGCAGCACTGGGCCCTCGCATTGCTCGGCAGCTGGGAGCTTCAGACCGATTCCCAAAATGGTTTGCAGACCATGTTGGTCATGTATTATGTTATCTAGAATATAAGGCGGCCATTCATCGGTGAACAATCCATCCCCAAATCAGACAAAAAGCATTTCTACAAAGGACCGGTGCTACTGGTCCATTACTTTTACGGCCTCTCACCTTCCCATGGATTTTAACAGCTGTGCAGACATTAAACACGCATGTAAAGATGTTATTAGATACCAGAAAGGCAGAATGGCTGTAAAAGGAATAGAACAGCAGAGGCAAGATGACTGGCAGATAGGGTTGCCACATCCCCCTTAAAGAGACTGCTCCTTTTCCACACCTTATGTCTCTTGTACCATAAAAATATGCATAGATGTATGTGGGAGCATCATAGCAGATTTCTTGGGATGCGTGCCATGCATCTGAGCTTCGAAGCTGGCTCAACGTTGTCACCATTAAGTCGCAGTGTACACAGCAACACTTCAATCTAATTTCAATTAGGGAAAAGTTACACAGAAACTTCTTGGAGAGTACACATGACCCTACACATAAATACCAATTAAATTCAGTATCATCACTGTCTTTGCAGTGAACATTGACACCACCACTGAGAGGAAGGAATTTAAAACGAGGCAACCTCCAGCTTGATGACATTACCTCCATCTACAAATTCTGCCTGTGTTAACTAGTACGTCAACGATTAGTAAAACAGAGGGATTAATCTGTGAAGAAATGGGGTGAAAAGAAGCAATTCCATTCATTACAGGCAGTTTTTATGTGACATAAGGTAGATTATTGCATCATTATGCAACAAAATACTACCTGGTAAATGAATAAATGCTTAATCTACTGAGAAGCTACAGATAGCAGGAGCGTTAAGCAGTTGCAACTGAGATAGCAGGAGCTCTAACTAAAACTATTTCTCATAGCAAGGACTCATAATCTCCTCAAACAGGTTGGTTTATGTGCATAATTTTCCATCTGTCCTGAACTCGGACAAACCTGTATGTAAAGGGAATTCCAGTATCATTAAGCGGGATCAGTGAGATCACACCCATTTTCATTGGGATATGCAGGGTAGGCATTTCACTTAGAGTTGTTCCGTTTTCTTTTGTTTGCCGAGTCTTTTATTTAGAAACAATGGAATAAAAAGTGTGGCAAGTTAGGGCTTTAATTCTTGACAACCACTTTTTTCAACTCAGAAGGTCCTTCTTACATGCAGATTACTTGAGGGAGATTTAAATGCCCTTTAAGCACAGAATGAAACACCAGTCCCCTGCCCCCAACCCAACAGCCCCCAAACCTGCAGGAAGACCAGGAAGAAAAGTCATCCTAAAAGTGTTAAGACTCCTTGCACGCCATCACTCATTGGTGACTGGGGAGTTTTTACAGTCTTTCAAATCTTCTTTCAATCACAAGATGCCTTAAAGGGACAGAAGGCCTTAAAATGTGCTCTCTATCTCCCCAGTTGAGAAAGATACATCGAAGGGGGAGGGAGGGGGGAGTCAAGCCACAACACAAAAAGCATTAATGCAAAGAACAGTGGGGTCTCTCCCTAATTTGACTTTCTCTACAGGTGGTCTGCAGCTGCATCCAAACAGGTTACACTACCGCCTTCCCATGGGCATTACAACAAAGTAGGATCTGTATTCGCAAGAATACATTTACTGGCATGGGCTGATTCAGGTCTAAAAATAAGAAAAAAGCATTTTTCAGAATCGCCTGAGGTAACTGTCTGCGCCAGCAGAAGACAGTAGCGCTCTTGTTTCACTGGCCGTGCGTGATGATAAAGGATATCAGAAACCTACTTCATATGACTCATTGAGGCCCACAGCCAGCTTCCAATTGATTAATTTTATTTGTATTAGTTTGTTCTCCATCGAGTACACAACAGGCTAGACCAAATCAATAAACAATATTCTGGTTTTTTATTGACTCGGGGGTAATTCGTGCTGGGCCCTGCAACTGCTATATCTGATTTTATAGCTCTGGATATCATCATGGAAACGACGGGGCTCAGAAACCACTTAGTGCAGGAAGAAATGGGAAAAGATTGCGAAGGCAAGGCGAAATATTGGCTTTTAAGCTGTTACACCTGCAGGAGGAGGTATGAGCGGTCTATGCTGCAGCTGGACAGCTGCAAAGGCTTCGTGCCGTGCTTATGGTGCTCTTCCAAGGGACGCAGGAGGTATTTCATGTTGTGCTAAGCAGTTATAGAGTGAAAAACACACACAAGCACACATCCATACATGCCTTTGGTAGTATGCAAAAATGATGTGTGAACGAGGCGAGCGTGCAGCTATGGTGTTTTCTTCGTCATGCCCGCAAGAACTCTTGCAGCCGCAGGACAAGGCTGCGAGGAGGTGCTGGCAGTACCTGCACCCGAGCAGGGTTTGTGCGAATAGAGCAGTTACCCATCGGCTCAGCACTGCCGAAATCCCTGCTGCGGACACCACCCAGCGCTGTCCCTGCGTATGTGTAAAACGCCCTTTGCTGAGCTTTCCTAAGTAGACAGTTGTGTCTGTTTAAATGGATTCCAGTACAATTAAGCTAAAGATTTTTAGCCCTTTTTGCCCTGTTTTTGCCAGCTTGTCCTCAGCACTTTGGGTGGTGAAATCTGCTAACTAGATGCCTCCAAATGCCTCCTCTTTGACCTCCTCGCATTTTTATTTTGTTTGTTTCATTTTGAAGATTTCCTCTTCTTGAAAATATTGGTTAAGTGGAAATAAGAGGTTTTTTACATAAAACTGTCCCACACCACTTCTTCTGCACAAGCTTGCTGACATACTCAGCATAAGAGCAACGCAGCTGTCATTACCCCTGCACAGATGAAGACCAAGACACTGACTGTATTGTAATATGCTCTATCGCTTTTTCCATAAAACTTGTGAATCCTCGCCCTGCCCCAGGTCTCGGATTTCTTGAGCGGCTGTACCGTGCGTTACCCGAAGTAGAGAGCCGGCTTTTTAATAACTCTGATCATATTGGCTTTTCTACATGAGACAGAAATAACACGCTGGATACCAGCGTGGATGTATGTAAGGGGTGGCAGAATACGGCCCAGTGTGTGTTCTTCCTATCAAATACACTTGACAAACTTTAATGAAAAGTCTTCTCTACTTCCTACTAACAGATGTTTCCAATTTTTTCTCTCTCAGCACTTTAAACCACCATCTTTAGTTTTCATGTCTAAGAGACATTATTATAGGATACATCATAATGATATACTGTACATTCATATACAGTATCCCATACAATGACTAGTTGATTTATAATTCAGATCCAATAAAGGGAAAAATTGATTTAACTGATGACTAGTGAAATACTAAATGCATTACAATGTTTGAAAAGAACATCCTTTTCTTGCAATGCTAGTGACATAATAAAATTAAATACGGATATAAGATAATGCCCATTATTATTAGGCAAGTGGAATCAAAGGGAGCAGGAAGAAAAGCGATCTCTGTGGATCAAGGAGTGCCTAAATTTCCTCTTCAAATGTACAAAGACATGAACACAAACGGAAAAAAATTTACAAGTAAAGTAAATTCAAACAATCTTGAACTGGAGTATAAAGTTATTTTTCCATTAAATGGTCTTGGTCTATCAGGACATTCCATAGTGTTGTCACATGGGGGGTAACTATGAATTCCAAAATTATCAACCTTATTTTTTACGCTCTGTTTTAAATACTTATTTCCTTATTATCCCTAAGACCCTGTAGCAGCCTGAAGGCTCAATTTAACCCCACATGCAGGAAATTTCACCTCCCCTCAAATACCTTACGTCTCATCCCTTCTTCTCACTTCCAACTTCTTCCTTCATCCCGCAAAGCCCCTGTTGATGTTCATCCCCATAGTTCACCCCTTCCCAGACAGCCTGCTCTCCCAGAATAGGCATGCTATATAATAACGAGGCAATACAGCCACTAATAAGCTTTACAACTGCTCCCCTTTCCTAGAAAACTGCTGCGCAGCTGTGTGGGCAAGGAGCCTGCCGGGGTGGTGGCGAGCGAGCCCACCAGTAGGTAGGGAGCACAAAGCCAAGGTGCCAGTGAACTTCCTCATGGTTTAGAAGAGCTCTTCAACATATTTTACATTTCCAGATCTGAAATCGAGGCCAGGCACCTCAGAAGTAGTTGGGTTTTTAACTTTCTTAAAGCTTCTGCTAGAAGTCAGTCACTTCAACATTTGCAAATATCTTTGTCCTTCCAGATGGGTAAATTGCTTCTAATACAAAATAACTTCTATTTGGAAGCAGCTGTGATTGCTCATACAAACTTAGATTGATGGTCAATTTTTTATAATCCTGGTGCACTAGTTTTTCCTCTAGGAACATGTGCATTTTGCTTCTGGAGAAGCAGTGGCAGACAGTAATCGCTCCGGAGCCAGAGCCAGTGGAGTTTATTGCGTTGAAAGGATCATACAGTTGTTATAACCAAAATAACACCCGAATACTGGCCCTAGGCTACACCTCGCTTCACTGTTGCATCAGTAACATTTTAAATGACGTTATAATCTCAGATATTTTACAGCAAAGTTGTTATTGTCTCTAAAAATCTTTGGGGATTTTAACAGGTATTACGGAATTCAAGGAAATATTACTAATCAGTTTGCATAACGCACCAGCAGAATCTGGGGGTCAGCTAATTTGCGCTTAAACACCTTCATTTGCACATGCAAAAGTGGATAATTATCCTCCTAGCTGCCCATTCATGTGTACAGATGGGTGCACCCACACATTTTTGTGGGATAATTTTTGGAAGCCTATAGAAAATATGGTCTTTAAAGATTTTAATAAGGTTGGCAAAACATACTTTCTTCACATAAAATTATGTAGTTCCCAAGTCTAAAATTACTTTGCTTTAAAAAATGAAAATTGGCAAGGGATTAATCCATAATATAGTCTAATTACTTTTTTCTTAAAAATTAAATGGTCAAGATCTTAACTCAGAATAGTGGTTACTGTTCATGAACTGAAACTAAGAAATAGAACTGAATAAGGAATTTTATTAGGTGTCTAAATATGTATTTAGCTAATAGAATCCTCTTACCTTTGGCTGAATAACAGGTATAATAATTATGAAAGCGTATTTAATTTATACATCTGAAGCATAAAGCTCTACTAATTATATTTTTACGAGATTGAAATGCAAACTGGCCAAAGCTTGGAAATAAAAAGTAGAACTGACTTGCTGTCATTTACTTGCAAAACCACATACATACATGAACACACGCCCCCGAACAAATAGAAAGGGAGAGAAATAAAGACAGACAGATACCGAGGATGTTGGAAGCAGATAATTACACGTATGTCGGCCCTTACAGACGGTATTGTCAGGTTTTATTTAACCTTTGCATTGTTTAAAATGCTGAAAGTTTAATTCTTATTTATCGAAGTACATTCGGCAACGTCCAAAAGGCACTTGCCAGTTTGCAATGTATAGGGCTTGCTGAACGTCGCTAAATAAACAGATCAGGTTTTCAAGTGAGGACTGAATTTTCCCTGTCATGTTCAGGAGGGAAAAAAACAACACTAAAGCAAGGATACTTTTTTTTCCACCCTCTCTGATATTTTATTATTTCTTTGTTTGCAGAGGTTACTTCTATCAGTAAGTAAATATCACTGTGAATTTCTCTTTGTCCTTCATCAATCAAAACCGGTCAATGATAAGACTAGTGCAACTAGATCAAAACTCCAGGCTGCGTAGTCATATTACCACTCATATTATTACTAAAAACGCATCTATATTCCAAACTGGGATACCATAACCCCTTTGTCATTTTCCAATAAAAAAGACCATACCAAATAGGCAGAGCACACCGTAATTAGCAGCTGGCAGAGAAAGCTGTAAATCTGTATGAGTTCTGAACGATTTGCTTACATTGTTGCTTTGTTGACAAATGATGCTGTACATGTTAATGTTCCTGAAATGTCCCCATTGCACCTGACGTGCCAATAAATGCCAGCCAGCTGTATGAATTATGGAAATAAGATTTTTGTTTATGAAGGTATCCCAGACATTTATTTTACTGCATGCCTCTTGACAGATTTAATGTCTGGAGTTACATTGAGAAGATATTTGCTACCTGACATAATGGATAATGGAAACTTTAAAGGCTTTTTTTAATGATGAGACTAATATATATTTTTTTAATTTTACCTTGTGGCTACACATTTACTCCCGATATAAAGCTTGCATATTTTAAATGAAATGATACTAAATTGTTCCTAATGTACAGTGAGTTGGATGAAACCAGTGCTGCAGTGTATGAGAAAGCAGAGGAAAAGTATCTCCGAGAGCTACTAAAGCAAGGACGCTACATGCAAGTTTCCCTATTTTGCCTTAGCTTATTTTCCTTCCTATGCACATTTACTAGCATACCATTAGGGTACAAAGGTAGCTGTTAAGACTAAGGCATTTCAAAGTACGATAAAATCTTTTTAACAGGTGAATTTATAGCAGGCTACATAAAACATTCATCTAATATGCTAAAGCAAGACACAGGGAACACAGGCACACGGATATCTACTAACTATATTTTTCAATGGATTCAGAACAAAAAAAAAATTGTCACTGAACTCCAAATATTTAAAAGGAAGGTGTATGTTCTTAAGTAAGACACACACAGAAAAACCCCTTTAAGTATTGGAGACATGAAAACTCTTATTCCGACTCTGCTTTTAGCAAGCATCCTTATTCTGGCCACGGAAGAAGCTCCCGGGCAGCCTGTCTCTGAAACATAAACTCTGATAAGGCTCTTCCAGAGACAGGTTTGCAGGTTCCTCTCGGGTTTCCTCCAAAGCACACGCCGTTCCTGCCGAGCTCTCTGCAGAAGGCTCCCCAAAGCCCTCCCAGCGCCAGGGCGGGCAGCAGGTGCTGGCTCCCGGGAATCCCGGCACCGCGCTTCCCCTGCCCTGCAAGCGGGGAACCTGATTCCCGATCCAAAGTGGAAAAATTTAGCCTGGCAGAAGAGTCCGTACTACGCAAGTTCTTCAATTCTTCCTCTATTAGCACATGTTAGTGTATTGTCAAGAGGAACAATAGCAACCCCACAAACTATTTATTCCATCAAGAACAATTTATTGTCTTTTGTAAGTTCGTTTCCAGCTTCTGAAGCTCAAGAGAGAAAAATCTGCTGGTTCTTTAAAACTTCAGATGTTAGGGACTATTTGTAGTCATCATATAAATGGGGGTGGTAACCAAATTAACCAAACTCATTTTGTAACCACAAATCATTCCTATTAAAATACTCCCTTCTCACCCCACCTCAAAAGAAGAATAAGAATAATAAGAAAAAAAGGAGTCCAGATGGTTAAAATTATTTTTAAGCAAATATTTAGTGGTTACAGTTGAATTCTTCTGGCACACATTCTCCACTAAAAAAATGACACCCCACATTCACTGTGTTAACCATTTTCCAATGTGCCAGCCAAATGAATGCCTCGGAGAACACACACACGCGCGCGCATTATGGAGGCATTATCAGAAATGCTATAGTTAAGGTTCCTTTGCGATTTGGGCATAAAGGAGGGCTATTTTACACTGTGTGGTAGAATTTTGTCTCCAGGTATAACGTGCAGCTCCTCACCAGACGACTGCGTTTTCTAAAGCATTCTGTTTCTTGAAGCAGAACTATTTTTCTGCGTATTTCTTTATTGCTGATGTCACTGGAAACTCTGTTTGGGGATCGGGGTGGAAGGGGGGAAAGGCTTGTAACTATAGATCCACGGTAACTGCCATCTCCATATTTTGCACAGTTTAGAAATGTTTCACTAAAACACAAAAAGTGAATTCCTCTATTTCCCATACCCTAACTTAGCCTGTACAAGAAGCAGCCCGAAGAGCTCCCTTTGTTGCTCTGACAGTTGCTTTAATCGTCCCGTGCGCTTCCTCGGGCTCGTTCACACATTGACCCACGCTACTTGGAGTACACCGACACTATATCCTTGCATTTTCATCAGATTTAACAACCGCTGCAGGCACGCTCCTCTGCGCAGCCGGTTCACGTCACAGAGCAGACTGGTAGGAGGCTGATGGGTAGAAGCAAGAGTACTGGCACCAGTATGGGGCTGGCTGCGGTGATGGACGGCTGGGGAAGGTGTCCCCCTGCACAGCTCCTGTAAACTGGTTGCTCCAGTCTGGCATCCCAGGAGGCTTGCCAGATGGAGAAACCTTCTCTGCAGCAGAACTGCAAGCTGTGCTTCTCGGGAAACTCGAGGCTGTAACCCTTTCCCTCTTCCTCCACGTACCCTGTTGCTCCCTGATTTCTTTCTATGCCTGCGTATAAACAACTGAGACAAAATCTTATTTCTCAGAGACACACAAACTTAACTTGCTTCTAATCCTTTTTCCAGCAAATTAACCCCACATAACTTAACATTGTATATATAGCTTTGGGAATAGAAGTTAATTCATTCTAGGTCAGAGCTAAAACCGTGCATGTGATTCGCACGAAATGGATGCGTGCATTGTGGTTGCTCACATTTTTTAAGCAGAAGAGAAGTTTGCTGTGAAGTTGCAGTGCTTGGATGTCACGGTGTTTGCACGGTCAGACTTATGAGTTGATCTTCGTGCAGATGTTAAGGTTGGTTATCTGGTGATCTACAGTTGATGAGACTCTGCTAGGAAAAACCCTGACAGTAACCGCAATTTAAAGTTAAAAAACATTTATTTTGGTAGACATTAAGGTCTGAACTATATATGTTTGTTAAATGAAAGGAAATACACGTCTCTATATATATGTGTCTGTGCACATGCACACCTGTTTTACATTGGTGTAACTTCTCTGATCTCAGCTTTTTACATCAGGATACTGAAAGGTAAATCTGACCCATACCACAGAGTCTCTAAAGGGCTAACTCTCATTATTTTTGTTACAAATGCCTATATTTTTCTCAGTGGAAGATTAAAGCTAATGTATAGCAGAAGAGCAATGTAAGGAATCCCACGCTAAGTCTCCATCCTCCGGTCGATACCTACGCGGTGGGTAGCACAGGAACTCAGGCTCCACTATCCATTTTCTCTTTCACGTGCACGGAATTCATTGAAAGTAATGGGAAGGAAATTACAGTAGTCTCACAGGTCTCTAACAAGAGATCACTGCGTGGAAGAATGTGACTTGTCAAGAGCTACTTTCTTTGTATTGTTTCATGAGAAAAGATACCATAAAGGAGAGTTGAAACCTAAAAACCGTACATTCCTTTTCCAGTATTAAATCAAACCAGATATTGGTAAAAGGTACAACGTTACTGGAGACATACCAAAAGGTGATAATATTCCTATTGACCGAGGCCAACGGTTGGCATAAAACATATACTCCGTTTCCAGTAAATTATTCCATAAATATTTGTATTTTCCCTCTGCAGTTCACCCTTTAAGCAGTCTGTTTACTTCCAACAAAATAAACATGCAAATATCAAACAAACAAAGGAAAGAGTTTGAATCAAAGGCTAAATTTACTCACTTTGGGGGAGCAATTACTCTCAAGTATTCCTGCTCTCTCCTCAAATTCACTACCCAGGAAGAAGAATACCTCAATCAAGCCTGGGTAATTTGTATTTATGCATGAAAAAAAACCAATATAGGCATTCTTCAAACTTTCACACGTGTATACAACCCTGAAGAACGGAGGTTTCTGAGGAGCGAAGCGCTCCAGACCTTGCTGTGGTGAAAGCAGAGCCGCACCACAGCAGAGGACCGCTGCTGTTCAACACCCAGTTACCTGGCAGTGGGGAACGGCAGGAGCACTAGCCACCAGGGCCAGCCTTCGGTCGCGTTGCACTTTATGACTGCAAAGAAAACCCTGCCTGCCGCTGTGCAAGGTGGGTTCTCGCAGGCAGCCCCCAGCACGGGCACCGCTCTGCCATTATCTTGTTATAGAAAACATTACCTGCCTCGCTCCCTGTTACTTATGTTCTGCGCTGAAGAGTGGCACGTTGATTAATTACTACTCTAAAGTGCTTATAAAGCATCAGTCCAAGGCAGGTTTACTAGGTTGGGGCCTCCCATGATTTATTGGCTAAGGAGAAAAGCAAAGGCCATTTGCGAAGGAGCATTTTCTTGGGGGGGGGGGGGGGGGGGAATATCTAAATTACTCATCCTTTGCTCCCCCAATTTAAAATGTCTGAGCCTGAAAAGTAGAGCCAAAGATTTTCTTTCCCTGAAATTTATGCAAAAAAAATAAAGAGCAGAAGAGTTTTACTCCTCTTTAAAAGACACTCACAAATGTTAACAAAAAGAAACAACCTGAATCTACTGGTGAGAAAGGTCTGGAATGTTTTCTTCTGTTGATATAGGGAGCTGATCAGAGAACTTTAAAATAATTAGAGCATTTCTGTTCTAACACTTTTTGCATTTTTAACACTGTTGTAGGAAAGGCAGAAGAAAAATCAAAGCATGAACAATCTGATACACACACACACAAGGCGTATCCACAGGAAGGACTAATTTGGTTTTGGTTTTTGTCTCTGTTGTTATTTTGCCTCTTTTTTTTTTTTTTTTAACCAGTAGTAAACTGGCACTTTGGGTTTACTGCGCTTCGCTTACTAAAGCCTTTTAATAGTATATAGTGCAGGAATGTGAGGGGAAAAGATTCCCATATGACAGAGATCCTTTGATATTGTTACTTCAACCAAAACTTTGAAATACAGTAGCTGGTTTTGTGTGTAGCATATGACAATTTTTCCCCAAGTCTCATAAACTTTGATTTACTTAACTGATGTCATTGATGTGATTCACAGGGAAAGAAAGCATGAAGAGATTGAGAGAGAGAAATAGCTAACGCATTAGTCTATTTGATGGCATAGGATTATGTGGTACAGTAATTAGTGCAGTCTGTATAAGTCGTCTACAAAAAATATTGGTATCAAAGAAAGAAAAGAAGATAATGTCAAATACTTCCAATAATTTTATCACCGTTTCAACACAGTGCTATTCAGGTTTCCTAGTAAAATCTATTTTTTTGTAGTAGCTAAATTCACACAAAGCACGAGAGAAAAAGGAGACATAACTGTGTTCTTGCAGACAGCAACGTGACGTCTTCCACTGGGTTCAGTGGCGCCTTGGGCCTGAGGAGCTCACACTCATGACCATGTATTCTGCAACAACCTAACCTGACACCACACTAGCATTACTTTACAACGTCATGCTGAACGGTAGCATTACAGCTTCACAAAACAGTGTGACTGAAGGTGGCTACCTTTCTTCTAGAAAAATGTAGTACGTGGTTGATAACCTTTAAAAAAATATTCCTTTGTAGTGAACACACCATTTTTCTACTGCTTGTACCTGGCAAGTAAACATACAACCTACACCACAGCAGAGCTTTAAAGGCGTGAGAGCCTCAGAGATGCCGTTAGAAATTGCAAGGGGTGGTGTTAATTCTATTAGGACAAATGAAGTTTTCTCCTGGGGAAGAGCAAAGGTGATTTGGGGATTTCCTCCCCGCTCCACCACTGACAGCCTGTGCAGTCCCAGCTGCTCATTTGTGATCATCTCCGAAGCAGACCGAGGTGAGCTCTGGAAGCAGCCTGGAGAAGGATACCAAACACATACAGCTGGCATCCAAACCCCCTGCCTGAGACCTCCTTGTCCTGTCCCAGACATCATCACGTACAGCGACCATGCACCCAAAGGTTGAAGGCGCATATCGCATTTGCAGGTCTACCGCGGGCATAGAGAGGCATTGGTGTTACAAAGCTGAAGGGGAGGATTTCCTCCAGAACCTGCTGGGATGCCCTGTCCTTAGCTTGCGTGCATTGCCTTTTACCTTCTCTATGGTGTAGTTTACCTATATGTAAAAGGAAGACAGCGCTTGCCCTCGAGGGGTATAGAGAAGCTTAATTAAACAAGAGATTCTTAGCCTTAATCAGACTTCTCTCACTCGCTAAGTACATGGGAAATCCTTTAGTTCAGGAACAAACTTGACACCATGACAAATGAATCAGATTCCTTACTGTTTTGCCTTTGAGAATTATTTCCCTTGGTAGTAGGTATTTATGAAGCTATTAAAAAAAAAAAAAGAAAAGATAAAACACACCCCAAAAAACCCCAAACACAAAAACCCAACCAACAAAAAAACCAAACCCCCAAAACACAAACTCAGACCAACCCCAAATCTGTCACTGCTGATATTTCACCTTCATATGAAGTGCTTCCTGCAATTTTATTTTAGTGGTCATCCTAGCTTTGGGAATTGGGTCCATGCTTTGCCTAAACCCACAGAATAAGGCAGACTGCAAGGCACTCATTTAATTCTAGTACAGGGAGAAAGACACGTATGACAGAAGATGTGGTAGGTGTGTGAGAGCTGTGAGATGCATATGGGGCTGTCCTTCCTCACGCCATCTCACCCCTCACCGCCAGCCCCTTCCCTCTGTGGATACGGCGGTCTGGGAGAGGCGTGCAAGGCCCTTAACATGGTTTAAGCAGCTCAGAAGTATTAATGTGGCATTCAGAATCACATAGGATCACATCTGTTTTAAAGCCAGCAGGTTATTTTTAAATGGGACTTGGTAAAGACAGGCATGAGAATTTCAAAAAAGTAAAATCTCAATGATTTCACTGAAATATTATCTATTTGTGGAATAAATAGATGCGGAGCCAAATAATTCTAAATTCCACCTTCCCTCTCCCACTCACAGAATCTGCTTTATAGCAAAAATGCCAAATTAATACAGGAATGATAGTTCTCATGGTATCTCCTGCCAGCTAAGAAGGTACAGAGAATATCCTGAGAACCCCTGTCCTTAGGAAATATTAAGTCCGGTTTTGAAAGTTATTAAGGGTTCACAAAATTGAGAGAAATATCCAATGTTTTGGTCTCTGACTTGAATAAAATTTGAACTCTGGCCCTCTGCGAGTAAATCAGCGGTATGCATGAGAAATATGTTTCTTCCCTCCCAAGCAAAGGGTACCATTGGACCAAGCAGAGGCAGAAGTAGTTTCAAATATAGCACACTCCTTTTTACCGATGGGTGCTCTCGGATGCAGCTGCTTCTGCTCTAGCACCCTCCTGTTGTGAGGAGATCAGCAGCGGGTGCTTGAAGTCTAAGGAATTTGGGCCATGTTTATTACTTTTCCAAATCACCACCTCTGCAGCGCCTTCTGATGCCCGTTCCCCTGTCCCGTGTTCCTCTCGGGTTTTGGGTCCTGCTGCCCTGGAGGTTCTTCCCCAGCCCTGCCTCACCCAGAGCACTCCTGGACACCAGCCCTGGCTCCGTGATGTCTTCCCCAGCGAGACAGGACTGAAATGCAAGCTAAGCACAGGAATTTCCTGTTTCACTCTTCAGAAGCACCAGAGCCAGGATTATTTGCAAGACCTCCCAGGTGCACCCATGCCCTGCTCAGCTCTTCCTCCCTGGCTTCGTGGTGTACCTGACCGGGCAGCGCTTTCTCGCCCCCAGAAATGCTGTTCCTACGTTTAGGGATGGCAAGTCCCTTCAGAGACACCCTTCCCAGCCCCAGCCAGCCTTATTTTCTGCCTGTGCTCCACCACCAGGTTTGCTGGTTGCCCTCCCGGCTCCCTTGTAGGCTCTATTGTTCCCCAGGAAGGGGATGGTTAAACAGGAGACAATTACATTTAACAGTCTCGGGCAGTTGTTTGGGTGGTTTCAGCACAGCGTTCGGCAAGATGCTGCCTTTGGTGCTTAACGCCTGTTAAAATTGCTCCTGCCCAGCCCTACCCGCTCATTTCAACTTGCTGGGCTGCGCTTCGTTGTCCCCTGAATTGCACCTACACAGCCGAGGCTGTGTTATAAACTGGGTCGCTGAACTGATCTAGGTTAAAAATATCCCAGATATTCTTTAATGAAGTGTCAACAACTATTCTCAAGCTGAAGAGCAACTGGAATACCTCCTAATAATCTTGCTTACATATGCAAAAAATATGCCCTAATCTAAAATGTATTTATAATATAAAATGGAGTTCAACGTTTGACCTGAGCGTATCCCACTCTGTCACACAGACAAAGGAAATAAAAATGTGTTGCTGTAATTTCCTTGACAGCAAAAAAACCAAAACAAACAAGAAGTCTCACACATATATGTCTAGGCCAATATATATGATAATGTAAAACAATGAGTTAGATTTTTCATGGCCATGTTGAAATTCATCTTGTTAGTTTTAAAACTGCAGCACATAAATGTGGAATTTATTTTTTTTTTAATATCAAGGTCTAAATAAATAGATACATCTTTAAAACTTCATTGGATAAAACTTCTACTGACTTTCTATAGAGTTTGGAATAAGAAGGCTTCACAGCCAGGGCTATGAACACTCTTCTAAGGAAGAATAGCATAAGGATGATTATTATTGTTTTATTGGTGGTGGTAGTTTAATACTTTTATTATTATTCTTAATAGTGGTAGTATCACCATCTGGATTATTATAACCACAGTAGTGACAAGACGCCCTAATAAGATCCACGCCCCATTGTGTCAGGCATTATAAACGCACAGAGTGAGAATGAGGAAAAAGTTTATAATCTAAGCAATTAAGGCAGACAAAAGGTGCAGCGAGAAACAGAGGCACAAGGAGATGAACTGACGTAAGAGCCCACGGGGAGAGCCAACGTTACGCCTCAGATATTCGGAGTCAGCATCTACCTAAACACGGGCTTGTTTGTCTATACAAATATATATGTATTAATGTATGACATTATGCAGTTTGAAGAGTGTATGCCAGGATTAAAAGGACAAAGGAAAAGCTGTGATTTAGTGTTTTGTTTTGGTGTTTAGTCTGGGTTGTTGTTTTTTTTCCTTAGGTAAAAGATATCTTAATCAAAACTGGTCAGACTAAAAGCAGTACAGCACAGAGCAACCATGAGATTTAGCTTTGCTGGTGACTAACTTCAGTCAAAGAAATGTTCAAACCACAACCCATTAAAAAAAAAAAAATATCAAAAAATCAGAGAATAACTGTAGGATCTGACCGTGATTCCAACAAGCAATGGCAACGTGCTTCCTACTGGGATATGGACAGCAAATAAGAAAGTTGGTGGTATTCCAGCTGATGAAGACTCTGGCTAAAAGAAGGCAGGCAACGTGCATTTTCTAGCACAGAGACATTTCTTTCAGCTCTTACAACCAATCATTACGTAGCCGAGTTCAGAAAGCCTCCCTTGTGTTTTGCATATTTGATAACAAGGAGTTAACTATGAAACAAAATGAAATAGTAACTTTTTATTTTTCTTGTACTTCGATTTTGACTCGTATTTTAATTTAAATACTTCATACACTTGGCATTATGTACTTTCTCTTACATTTATTTTTTAGGTGCCTCACAAAGACTGTTTTATTGGTGAGCCTGCTATAATTAATTTTTTAAAATGAAAATATTTTTAGATTTGTTCATGTTTAAATAGGCCAGATATTTCAGCCTCATTTACAGATGTGAACATGCCCAAAATATTTCAGCAGCTTAAGCCCTTTTTCCGTGTCGCGTTTAAACAGCCAATTTTTGAGACCTGTTTTTTGTCTCAAAGTTATTTAAAGTCTCATCTTGTCATTAAGTTAAACTACGAGTAATCTAGAGTTCAGGCTCGCACATGACAGTTAATAATTTTAAATTCTAGAAGAGAAGAATTCAAAACTAAGCCTTATTTTACCTCAAAAAATAATAGTTATTTTTTAATCAATGGAAAATAACTTCGTCCAAAGTGAAGCTGAGTATTTAGCAAATAAGTTATCGCTAGAGCATTCAGCTCAGATTCAGAAAAGCAAATAGACAAAACGACATTTAACTGCAAGATCACATTTCTGTAAAGATAAACTGTAAGCTCTGCGCAGCCATTGCTGCTAAACGCTGTTTATCTGAGCTTTAAATTCTACTCCCAAATTTGAATAGACTGCAGAGCTAGCAGAGTTGCTGAGGAGCAATATCAAAATATGTGCCCCCTGGGTCTACAAACCACAAGTTATTTTAGCTTCTGCTAAGAATTGAGGGATTTTTTTAAAAGTTGAGTACAGTAAGTAAATAAATAAATACATTATCTACCTTCGTAACCTTTCTTTTCCTGAAAGCAAACAGCGTCCATCATTTGTAACTTGACTTTCCATAAAAGTAACAGTTCATAAAAATCTGTGAAACTACTACCGGGAACAAACAAATTAAACAATGACAATGTAATAAAATAAAACTGCTGTTATACTCCTATAGTAGAAGGATTGCTTCTTCGCTGGGATTAATACATCTTGCAGAAAACAATTTTAAATAATGTGTAACATATGGATTCGGCTTTTATTATTCTTCTAAAAGAAGACAATTATATTTATGTGATAAACTGTTCAGTGTTAGTAGCATAATGTTTATATTACTGGCCACTTAAATAGTCTTTGGCATAGTTTTATAAGGAACAGCAGCCTCCAGATCTTTTGAAATCCATCTTACAAAGTAAGTCCTGTCTGTTACTGGAATGCAATGGTTTTACATAGTTTTCTTGCTGGAAGAAACGTACTGCAGGTAATCTCGTCGTCAAACTGCATGCCTGAAAAACTTTCTGATGTTTTAGCTACAATTAATTCATATGGCATTTGCTACAATTAATTCATATGGCATTTTAAGGCTTTCTAGGGAAAAGTATGAAAGTCTTGTAGCTGTCGGGAAATAAGAAGAAAAAAAAAAAGCAGCTTTCAATTTTAAGATTTTGGAAATGAATAATCGTGATAGGCTCTTTTCTATAGTAAACCTTTCTAAGGTGTTTTTCTTATTCTCCTCACTTTTATGAACATCTAGTTCCTACGCTCCCTTATTTTGCTGGGAGATTACATTTAAGAAGAGAGTGAGTTTCGGGTAGTTTTCAAGGAGCTGCTTTTGTCCCCATTATATTCCAGATAATTTTCAAAGGGATTACATAGAAACCATAGAAGTATTTATCTCGATATCTTCCAGTGCTTCCGAGTCGAAACTGCATGCATTTCAAAAGGCAATAGGAATGTGTTACCAAATAAATATTTTCTGTTGCTGCTGCATACATGGATTTTATTGTAAGCATTGACGGCAACAGCCTTTCTGCATTTCTGGGATTCTGCTGTCCCGTGTGTCATTCAGATAACAGGACCATTTGAAAAAATTATGCAGGGTGAGCGAATGTACTTATTGAGGTTTCCCAAAAGAGAAAGAGGGGGGAAAAGAAATGATAATATCAGTTTGGGGAATGTTACTGTCCTCAATTTTCACTCCTGAAGTACAAGTTTAGTATTTTCAATTCTCCGCTTCTCGATTGCTTTAAAAGTTGGGGTTGTTAACAAAAGATAAAGTGAAGGGTATGTCAATTTAAAGAGTGTAACCTAATGGAATTGAAATCTGCATATTCAGTTAATTTGGGATTTATTATCCCAGTAACTAGACTTGCAACTGTTCTAAAATCGTGTTGACTGAAGACTTGAGAACAGTACGAGTGGATGGCTACCCCCACCCCCATCCTTAAAAGAAAACCTGTGCCTGCTGCTTCCAATTTAGTGCAATCATGCCTCTTACTGGCCAATACAAGATGCAGCATTAGCTGTCACATGCAAATGAGTATTCATGGAGACTTTGAAATGTGCAATAAAGAATAAAGACATGCATTCTGTGAATAATTGTTTTCTTTTATAAAACTGGATCCAAAAGGGAATGCCATTTCACCCAGAGTCTATAGCCTTTCTATGGTTACAATCTGCTGTTGAAGCCAGATATTAGAAATGAAGTGTGGATAAATGGATAGAAATGAAGTGTGGATAAATGGAGGACTCCAGTTTCCCGTGCTGTCAATCTTTCACAGTACTACATTTGCTTAACAAGAAATAATCCAACACATGTTTGTGTTTCTTGCTATCTTGCTTTCTTTTCCAGCTGGGACTTTTAAATGCATAGGGATGTGTAATAAAGTTGTCCACCTTATATTAGCTCTTTTTATACAAAGCTCGACCTACATTCTTAGTTTTCAACAGCACAGATACACAAAATTACATAGCACTGCAAGCTTTACTGCGAACCTGAAGTCTTTCAAAGCTCTCTGATATCACTTACCAGGATAAGAGGAAAATAACAACTCAGACTTTTAGGGCCTATTTAGATGCAGGGTGGGGGAAAAAAACCAAACCAGCAAGCTGTATGCAGCTACCTGCACCCATTTGTGGAGCTGTGGATAGCCAAGCTGACTTCAGACACACACCCCTATTCACCCAGGCTGCGGCCAGAAAGTCTGCTGGAGAACAAGCAGCCACCGACTTGTATTTATATTAAAACGTGGCATTACATGGCCCTATCTTCTGCTGGCAGAACCCCAAATGCTTAGTCCAGTAGTGGGAAGAAAGTAAGCAGATGCCTGAATTGCAGCACCTTTGCAGTGGACTGGAGTAGGGGAACAGCAGCAAGCACTTCAGTAAATTCAAACTGGGTCGAGATGGGACCAGAGGTGCAGAAGACTGGTTGGCCAGCGGGAAGAACGAATGCTAAGGATAAATGCTGCTTGTACCGCGAGGTCTGACCAGTGCAGGCATGTATGGAGGCTTGGCAGGGGGGGAATAGCCCCCTGTAGGTAACTCAGTGCCTTCGATTATGTTTTCAGATTAAACTGGAGGACTCCAGCTGAGTCAGAGCTGCTCAGCAGGCAGGACGTGGCCCCGCAGGAATCCCAGAAAGGCAGTCAGAGGGCTGGGAGGCATTATATTGTTCTCCTAGTCTAAAATAAATAATTCCTTGAAGAGCAAAGGTATGTAGTGAAGAGGGCAACAAGAGCAACCTCTTGAAATGCAAGCACACACACGCAAATGCACTGAAGAACTTAATCACTAACGTTGCCATTACAACTGATAAGAATTACTGTAAACAGAGGCATAAAACTGCGAGGGGGAATCTGAAGGTGTTTCGCTCCTGTAGGGAAGGATGCCCACCTGCAAGGGCTGAACACACTGACCAAAACCACCCCTCGGCTGTCTGCTTGTTCCCGTGAACTGCAGTGGCAGGAAGACAGCCGGTTCTTTGTAGCTTTTGGTCTATGCCTCCTAAGGGAGCTGAAAAGAGGATGACCCTGGGGCTAGGGCAAAGGATTTGCAGCAAGGAGATTTGGTTCCTATTCCTGAATCATCAGAAACTTCCTTAGGCATGTTACTCAGCTCCTCATTTTCCTACTTACCAAATATAGCTAGTAATATTTTGGTATCTCACAGAGATGTTAGCACAAGCCCTTCAACATACATATCTGCTCATATATTATCTCGATGTAGTCATTTTCAAAAGCGACTAGAAAATACTCAGTGCAAACACACAGCTCCATGAGGCTTAGTCATGCAAAACACAATGCGTGGTGATGCATCCCCACAACCACAGGAATGAAAACCAGGACCTCATTCACATGTAAAATGTACTTGCGGCTCCTCAAGGACGAGGTCCCTTTACTCTGTAGCCCCTGCACAGAGGAATTTAAAGCAGCTTATTCATGGATCTTTGCACCGCTGTCCATCGCACAGGTGGCCCAGCGCTTGGGGATGCATCACAGGGGAGACCCGCATTGGAAGATCTGATTTGGCTTTGCGTTATTCCGAGCCCAAAATCCACATTTCAGAGGGCGACTGCAGCCTTATCTGCACCCTCTGTACGCAGTAGGGACTTGGCAAATGGAGTTTGGTGAAAAGGCATGGCGCACTACATAGAAGGCTGACTATAAATCAACAGATTTTGGCTCTGCTCCTGGCTCTGTCACTGATTTACCATGGAAACTTGGGCAATTCGTTTACTCTCCCTATCCTTCATTTTCCGTACCCATAATGTAAAGATAATGATGCTGCTTTGCAAGCTCTTTTGAGATCTTGAGATGTTAAGTGTTAAGTGCATTTTATTAACATTAATAGCACCCAACCGAGAGGATGCTGTACAGCACTAGCCTAGCTGTCCCCAGAAAACAGATTGGTGTTGGGAAAGTGTGCATTTGTTAAGCAGCTTAGACATTGCTCATTCCCATAATACTTCCACAATACGCGGGAACAAGCTCTGACCTACTAAAACAAAAGAAAAAGAAAAACGCCATAAGGAGAAAATTTCTATTGTGACCTGTCATCTTATTTCTAGCCCAGGAAAACTTGGGGATTTGCAAGAGATTATCAGTGTTTCTGTGCGTGGCTATTATACTCGGCCACAACCACAGTGCTCACAACTTGTGGTGGAGACCGTTTCCATTAGTAGCCATTAATCACCATTTTATACACTCCAGTTCAGCCATCGCTGAAAAGACATTTAGTAGATGCACTTAGTTATATATCCTACCACAATTTATACATGGCTCAATTTTAAAATAAGTTAATTGCACTGAATTATATTCTAGCTCTTGTATTTACAGGACCATAGCATATTGCAATGTATGTTTTTAAAATGCCATATAACATGCTTTGCTGTTTTACGCTTCAATTTTCAATGCTTCTGCTGAAATGTGTATCACAACATACACAGCAGAAAGAGTTATGAAAAATTTATTATTAATGCATGTTTTTTCTCTGCTGGAGATAGAACAACTTTGTTGTGCATGTTATAAAATGTTAAATATTAGAATTATTTAAAGTTAATAGGATGCCAAAGAAAATGACTAATAATACATTATACAATTAGATGCCTTTCATATTAGTGAATCCATTAACAAAATAAAATACATTCAAACAGAAGAGTTCTGATTTGCAATTTTTAGCAAGGATTGCCCATGTGTAAAGCTAAATTATTTATTCATTTAAAAAAAAAAAAACTGCTGGATACATCAGTTTGCAATTATTTGCATTATGTTTGAATGCTTTATCATGTGGCTCCAATTCAAGAATACGTATCTCTAAGTTGCTTTAGCATCTTCATTTGTGCAAAGCATTAAACAGAGAAAAAACAAAAGTTTCTTTCCTCCGGATTCAGCAGGACATGCCACAAGCCCTCAATATTGCTCTTTCAGCTGTTTTGGGTGTCTTTTTATTATCAATCTCTAGCCCAGATGTCCTCACACAGAGTTTCACATCTCTGGTTTGCCTTCCCAATTGCACCCTGGTTTCTAGATAAGACCAATCCTCTCCCGTCCCACCCGTACCGACCTCAAGTCGGTGTCGCGCAGCCCTGCCTGACGTTATTCAGATGCTATAGCGTACGGTTTCTCTGACCACTGTCTACGGCTCATTCTGAAACTAGTTATCCTGTCTCCTCAGCTGATGTCCACATTATCCTTGAACAATACTCTGAGCAAGCAGGTAACTGCTCTTACAGTAGGAAATAGCTTTTAGCACCAAAGTGATACAACCTTCTAGCCATTCTTCTCCTGTGTTTTCCTTTTCTTTTTGCATTGATGCTCTGTCTCTAGAAAGGCATCCGACACTGGCTAAAGAAAGTTCTATGACGAGCAAGTAATCTCCGCCTCCTCACATCCGTCATCTCTTCACTGCTGCTATCTACTTAATTAAGTCATTCTCAATCTTCTGTATCATAAGCACATAATGTTGGTTGATGGAAATATGTTTTGAAATCCCTGGGTTTTTTTGTTTTTTAATTATCTGATTACACTGGGAAAAAGAGGGGGGGGGGAAGACATCTCTCTGTTATACCACAATAAGTAAAAAACCAGCAATAGCACTCTTTCAAGAGACTTTTTTTTTTTTTTTTACCTTCTAAGGGTTACACAGTCCCGTATTTACAGTTCATGGGGTTTATAAGTGGGATGAACCCAACCGCAGCCAGTTTGGTAACATCATTTGAAAACTGGTTTCAGGTTAAAGATGCCTCGTATTATGTTCTTAACTCAGCTTGAGAGGGGTGAGGAATGCCATACTTGAGTCAGCTGAGGTTTATAGCAGGAATTCGGCATAGCCTAACTCCAGGCTGCGGTCACCCCAAAATACCTCCTGCCTATATACACCCCAATGTCAGCCCAGGTTGCAACTCATGGATGAGCCAAGCCTTCCACGTGATGCCAGCTGGTAATAGGGGAAAAAAAAAGGGTGTGTGCAACAGGGTCACAGAAAAGGATTATAAACTAGCAGCTTTGGCTGCATCTTGGACACTGATTGTGAAGTAGAAGGGAAAAATATTATAAAATAATTGTTCCTCTATATTCAATTCTTCCCATCCTGATTATTTCAAAATTTTACCATAGTTATGTTGTATAAATAATAATAGTAATTATATGAAGAAGAGACAATGCGTTGCAATTAGAACCACGCATTCATAAAGGCATCATTCTCACAACTCACCCTGAGGTGTTTGTCCACATGGAGGGTTTTGATTAGGCTCAGATTATTACAGTAGAGTTGGGAAACAGGACCTTTGATCTCAAGAGATCTGAACAATCCCTGTTACTTTTACTGACAACAAGCACGCTACAGACTGAACAGTGTTAACATTCAGATGAGAGCTGAAAACTCAAGTGAGAGCTATGCTACATTCTCACTTTTAAGACTCTGGTATCATGCATAACTTGGAAATTAAAATACAGTGTGACTACCTCTCCAAGTGTTTAAATTAATATGTTTAATAATCCCTACAATAATAAGCCTAAAGTGCAAATTAAGACTTGCAAGGGAAGGAGAAAGGGAAGTCTCTTGCTTTATATTTAGGTATGTACTATGTTCAGGACAGTGGGATACAATGCTTTTCTGTATCAGGATTTTTTAAAGCTCCTTTTTTATAAATCATGTTTTTCCCACTAAATATATATGCAATATTTCTACACACACAAATATGACAGGATTTTTTTTTTTAAGGGAAAAAGCCAATGGTGTAGTCAAGAAAAAAATATTCATTTGCCAATATAATGACATCTAAAGCTTCTTAAATGCTCTAAGACATCTCACCTGGCTTCTGACACCCAGTCTCCGAGGGCACAACTCTCTTGTGTATCCCCTGCTAGACCTGACAGCCTTGTGAGTGTCACTCTGATACTCAGCATCCTCTCAAGTGGCACTAAAATCTAATTATGAGGTAACTGAATCAAGGCCAAAATGTCCAAAGACTGTATTAAGGGAAGATGCTTTCCAAGACCACGATAATTTGCTTATGCAAAAAAATCCACCGAGTTGCACAATAACAATTGGGAGGGAGGGAGGGGACAGGAATATTCAATTTTAAATCCATCAAAAAAGATAGTATGAGTGTCTTGAAAATTTCTTAGACAAAACTTTGTTTTCAGCAGGAATATATTTCTAAGAAAGACTGCATTCACATATGAGACAGTCAATAAAAGAACATAGGTTTCCTCATAAAAGCAAAAGTTTCCAAAGATCATAGAAGATGTAGTTTAGATTCTTTTTTTTTTCTCCTAGATGTTTTCTATCTAAAGTTTTCCAGTTTGGCCCCCAGTGATGTCCCATTTTGGTCCCCAGCACTCTTACCTCCCACTAAAATAACCAATGGAGTTCAACAGCTAAATGCGTTACCGAAGTCTCCCCCGACCAAATTCACTCATTACTCACAACAGCTGTATCTACCACAGTATTTAGTTTTCCCAGTTCACATTATACAGGAGACCACGAATACCATGATAAAGCCTAATTCCGCAGTGTGGTAACTTCTCATCCCATGCCACCCTGCATAATATTATGTCACATACATCCACACATAACACCGCCCTTTTTGCTGCAGACCCCATTGCGCATTCGTATGTGTCGTCTAGTATTACATACAAACCACACAATTACAGATATTGACCACAGGTGAGAAGAACACCCCAAATATCAGGCCACACCATGATCTTGAAAGACATTGAGGATGACCGACTTTAAGTAGGAACTATGCAGCTTAGGGTATCCATCTCCCTGCAGCACAAGATCATCCCATGCAGAATACCTTTGACACTTGGTTTGCTTTATCTATAAACAAGTCTGGCAACCCCCAGCTTCTGGAGATTATTCCGTCATCCTAAAAATCGAGGTTAGAAAGTTTTCCTGTTAATACTTTTAACAAATGACTCAATAAATTATTTCCTTTCCTTGTTATTTTGGAGCTCTGAGGAATGGTATTTCCTGTAGCATTACTATCAGAACAACAAACCCAAACAAAGAGTCACCCATGACAACGAAGAGCATCCCAAAAAAAGGCAATCCCTTGATACAGCGTGCAAAACTACGGTCCTCTCAGCGCCTAAATAACACTCCTTGAGGGGTTATCAAGAAGCTCTTCAACTTCTTGAAGTGTTACTAAGCAAAAAGCTATTGTAAAGCAAATAATGCTGTGGCTAGAAAAGAAATAAAAGGCGTGTCTTAAATGCTTGATCATACAATACGTGCCATAAAATCCATGGTATGTTTGTGGCTGACCACACTAACCTAGTTTACTGCCTCTTCTGCCCCATTCTACCCACTTATTCATCACACCATTGAAAAGAAAAACATGACAATACCATTGGTAAGAGAAAATTTACAGTGTCTAGAGCTACAGATTTATATGCCTTACTTGCCCAGTCTGATGATCTTTTTCTTTTTTCCCTTCACACTGAAAACAAAATAAGTTATATTGGGAAAACATTAATATTCTAGCTCTATCGTCCCTTTTTTTTGTATACAATGCACATTATTTACAAATAATTCAAAACATTGGTTGCAAAAATCAGTATTTCCATCAGGTTTCATCATCTGACTTATATTCACAAATCATTCTTTGGAGTACTGTAGTTCCTCTTCTTCCCCTCTGGAAAGAGAAGGGTAAGACATGGTAACCACACCTTCCTCTGAATAAAAAAAAAATAAAATAAAAATGTTCTGTATCTTAAAATAGACATTCAGACACAGAGAGAAAAGAGAAGAACCCACATCAGTAACATGCACATATTAATTGATTCATGAACTACTGTGGGCTCAATTAAAGTATTTTGTTGTCAGAGTTTTAAAGCTTGGAAAAAAAAATTTAAAAAAAATGAAATGCTTGGCTACAGCTTGGCATATGCGGGTCTTAACCCAGAAACAAGCTGTTTTATAATTATTTCTGAAAATTGCTTCAGTCCATTTTATTTTCTGTGCTTGCCTGGGAAGTGTGAAAAAGAAAGAAAAAACTATTTTTGACTTAAGGCTTTCAAGACATTTTGCTTCTCAGCTAGCAAGTAACCCAGTTTGAGCCTGATACTTCCAATGTGAACTTTGGACCGCTCTTACTGGTTTCTCAGTGAGACTGGTTACGTGAATAACTGCTGGCAGAAGCGAGGAAGGCTTTGCTGTCTGGGCCATACTTGGTCACACAGGGAACGTCACCAAGTCTGGAGGTGGCTTTAAGGTCAGAGCCCCACCAAGACACATCCCACATTCATGTGTTTCCACGCGTACTCACATATGCATGAAAAATACAATCTATAGCCTCCTAAAACATCTAAAAATGGCAGGACACAATGGGAAATCTCACTAATGCATATGCACAAGAAAATAAGGACCCACAAACAGAAAGGAAAGTGACTGCAAGAGAGAACCAATTCCTTTCTAATTTTCCCCTTTTTGCAGTGATCCTTGCTGCAATTTTAAAATAAAGTCTGTGACGATCATGTTGGACCTCCATGTTTGTAGCTGCCCTCTGGAAGCCGGCAGCTGACAGAGGACCTGCTCTCCTCTGCCCACAGAGCCTTTGTTAACCGCAGGACCGGAGCTGCTGGCTGCCTTTGAGGTGGATATATTGGGTCAATGGAAAGACTCGGGTATTTTTGAATGGGGAGTTTTGATTTTTATCTTTTTTCTTATTTTAAAGAAATAAAGCTGTCAAAGGGAGCTGTTTCTTTTTCTTTTATTTTCCTCCCCAGTTTCCCACTCCCTTCCCCCCCCCCCCCCTTTCTTTTTTTTCCTTCTAAGTGCTTGCTTCAAAACCACCCAGCCCATTTGTGCTGACCCAGCAGCTCTGTTTCAAAGGCAGCTTCAGCCTTGTGTCAGCTCCACGGGCTCTGCACATCGAGGCAGAGCCAACCAAGAAACCATTCTGGTTCCTGATAGCCGAGGCTCAGACATATGGTCCCAGCAAGCTTGTATAATCAGTAATATTAAAAAAAAAAAAAAAAGAAAGAAAGAAATCCCAAGATTTCTTCCTCTTTTCTCATAGTTCATTGATAAAGAACATGTCAGTACAGTTGAAGAATCCTGCTGGTTAAAGGTATCATCCTTAGCTGCTCATATGGTCTGGGCTCTTACTTGTCAATTAGATTAATCCAAGGCATTTTAGAACAATAAATATAAGTACAGATGGAATAGAAACATATTGAAGATTACTGTTTTTGATGGCTGTTGTTTATTAAATCAAAAATAATGTTGTAATGAGGATTTTGTTGATATTTCAAATGGAAAGGAAAAGTAAATAGCAAATAGATATTCCTTAGGAAAGAAAAAACCAAAAACAAACCCCCAAAACCTAACAAACTGCCACACCACAGCCTCCAAAACGGCCCATAGGTAATAAAAAGGCAAGGATTTTACTTACAATACCACCTATGAGCTACCTTTAGAGAGGGGATATGGCACCTATAAACTCAAAACACTAGGTATGTTGAAATCCATAAAATTTCCAATTACTGCTTCAGAATTTATTGTGCACATATGGAAAATAATACTTGTAAAAGAGAAAGGGGTTTGTGCCTGGTGCTGTCAATACTGTGAAGGATGGGGTGATTATAAAGCAAATTAACAATACTTTTAAATGTGCATTCACTTATCTTTCCAATTAAATCCTTGTTAAACAACTGCACAGACAGTAATGGTGCTTCTGCAAAGCACTGATCAAGACAGTTTTATTGTAATTTTTACTCTGTAACAATTAATCAAGTAGGCATTTTCTTTATTATTAAATTATTTAGTTAATAAATATTCGCAATCAGTTCACGTGTTTGTGGCTTAAATTTTACTTTTATTTTTTCTTAAAATGAATTATATTCCAGCATATTCTGATAGATGGAACAACAGTAATATTTTAATTCTTTTTGCCAAAATGATTTTTATCACCTCCAGGTAATACCAGGGTAAGATTAAATTCACCTTTTCCCCAGTGTAGTTACCAAATCAGATATCTTTGGCTGTCCTTTCCCACGTTCCATAAGAAATGTACCTCTCTGCAATAACGTAATATTTAGCCTCTGTAAAAATTCATATTCCCCCCCCTCCTTTTGTACATAAGTATAGTAACCAAGCCGTAAAAACACAGTAATTGACCTTTGGATGGTACGTGGTGTTTTGCAGTTAACACACAAGGTATTCACAATGAAATAACGGGATGCAAAGGTCATCTGTACAGCAAATACCAAGCATTTTGCAAACAAAGCATTGGATATAAAGACAATTAGGAGCTCTCTTGTATTATGTATGAACCAACACGTACTGAATGAACCAATAAGTATTGAAATTTGTATTTCTATGGTTAGTTTCCCTGAACATATATGCATTAGGATAGAATCCTAGTGTTTCAGCAATGTGTTATGAACCCTTTATAGCTCCATTTTTTTCAGTTAATTTAGTACTCATGAAAATTGCTTGTTTGACAGTCGTAGAAATTGAATGCCTTGCCAGCTACCCAGCGGATTAGCACAGGAGGCATAAAGTAAGCTTCTACCTCCTCACCCAGGTACCTCTGATCTTCAAACACAGAGGGCAATCGAGGACTGCTGGGACAGGCGCCTGCAGCAGGACAGGGAACCCCCAGGCTTTAGCACAACCGTCTCACCCCATTATATCACAGTGTGCATCAACACGATGGGCTTGACCAGAGCAGGGAGCACGCCATAAATCCACACTCTTACTTACCTATTAATACCCTTATGGATGAAGAGTCCTCCCTTCCTCTGTTTTTTCTTTCTCAGGCACTTTTTGCCTCACTGTTAGCATTTTTTATAAGGTCAGAAGCTTGCTTTGGAAAAGTATCCCCCAGCTGTCCCCACTTTCATATAGTGGTGCCTTAATGGCCCTGAGTAACCCCACCTGGGGCTCCCCCGCCCCTGCCCATGGGCTCGTGGTCCATGTCAGCCCCACCCCAGGGCTTTGGGCCAAGACAATTGATCTTTTTAGTAGCATCCTCGTACCCTGGAACTGCCAGCACACTTTATGTGGCTTAACAGACCCATTTATAAAATCTCATCCCTTTTCCTACAGGTGTGAATTAAAAGAATATCTTTATAAATATCTGTAAAGGCTTTAACCTACTGGACCTTGCTTAAAATCAGCAAAAGTCCTCCAGATTTTTCACAAAAGCCCTAAACAACTGCCAAGTACCAAAAAATATATATTTTTTTAAATTGTAACTATTACACCTAACCAATAGTACAGGAAGCGTAAGAAGAATGGACATCTCCGTGTAATGTCTCTGGTTATTATAGAAACCTTTGCCATAGGTTAACAGCCAGAAATATTGAATGTCTGGTAGCTTAGTTTCCAAAACCAAATTGCTTTTACTGCTTGTAGACTAAGAAAAGCACGACTGTCCTGATGTCAGTATTGGTCCAAACAGCTTCTACTGCCTTGATTCAGTGATTTGAAAAATGATGACTTAGAGTCTCGAAAGTGCTGAGAGATGTTATAGCCTGGTCCTCTTATGATCAACTGATCTTTTCAGCTCTAAATGGGAAAATAAATCATAGATAAAAGATAATCCTGTTGCACAGAAGCAAAAAAGGTGTGATATCAATAGACTTTTATAGAAAAAGAAAACTCTGTGAAAGGGATAAAGTAAATAAGGTAGTTTGTTCTGCTGATGCTCGTGTTGGCAAGGTCAAAGCCCCCTTCTGGAGCTGTCTAGCTCAAGAAATGAGGAGGAAACACAAAGTATATGCAGAGAATTTAAAAAGATACAAGGCATTTTTTTTAATTTTACACCCGTCTTCACCCCAAAATATCTAGAATTTCAAGGGTCTTTTTAGATTTTTACCGTTCTTCTTTAATGATGAAGCTGTCAACTGTTAGTTTGTTTTCCTTTCATATTCACCAGTTCTCTCTTATTTAATTTTTGATGCTACAGCTGACATTAACAGCGTAGGAAAAGGAGCCAAATAAAGCTTTGCTATATTCTAATTAATTATTATACAAATAAAAAATACTCTGATACAGCAGCCAGCTTAGAGTCTCTTCTATGATCTTTAATTTCCAACGTGATACATACTATTTATATCCTATAAATGTAGGTGTAACACAATAGCAAAGCAAGCAGGAAGAAAGAGCCCATTAAGTATTTGGCCTGTATAAGAACTGATTGCACAGTCAATCTCTGCAATGTAAATAGGCTTTTTCAGAACATTTGTTTGCATTTATAATTAAATTAAACTTTATAATAAAAAAAAAAAACTATTTGGGAAAATCATATATATAAATACTGCTTTCCAACTGTTAACTACAGAAAAATGAAGGTACAGCAATTGAACCTAGGAGATCACAATAATTACAGAGTGAAAAAATGGTGTGTGGTGAGCGCGTTATTAAACATCATCCCACTGCAGAGCTTTAGAGGACTGGTAAATAAACAAGTTGGGAGCACATACTGCTTTTCCAAGTAACTTTTGTGACTTCATGAAACAATCTGAAACTGCTGCTTGTCTTCAGCCTCTAATTGACAGGGGACAACAAGCCCTTGGAGACATCGGTTGGAGGCCACTATTGCCCTCCCAAGCAGGCGTTAAATAAGCCCTGTACACCCCGCCTCCCCACGGCGTGGGGTAGGTTTGCTGTGCCTCAGCAAGCTGTGTCCTGCCTGCAGCTTCCATTGGTCACCCAACAGGCAGATTTCTTGCACGTGTCCTAAGTAGCCAGTGTCAGAGTTCCTTCTACGTACCATTAACTTCACCTCTATATATTCATTTTTCACAGTGGTATAAACCGGAAGGAAAAGGTGCCTGGTACCTCTGTGCTGCAAAAAGCCAGCTTAGGCTTCTGTCTAGCTTTACAGAATCAGCCCATCTCTTTTAGGTGAAAACTTGAGCAGTAACATTAACCTCAAGTACATTAACCTTTGGATGCCACGAGACGTGATAGACAGGACCATTATTTTTATGGCACATTTTTTCCTGAGTAAAGATCCGAGGCGGTGAAGAAGGATAGAAAATCCTAGTATTGCCTCTCTGTCTCCAAACAAAATACAGTGTACGGTCATTTGAAAGCCAAGGCAGACTACATTATCAACACACAAATACCCAACAACTATAAATCTAAGGGAACCCAAGTAATGAGTCAAAACTATGAGGCTGATGATTTATTCAGTCTCCCTGAATTTACTGGCATAAATACTGATTCCTCATAAACCAGAATTCACCCTCCAGTTTCAGCTGAAGACAAGACTGTTCTGGAGAAGCTGAGGAGGTGGCAAACATCTACTACTCCCCTGAAACCTTCCCTAGAGGTGTAAATATTTAAATGGAGGCTTGAAGGTGGGAATGTTTTAATATCTCTCTCAATTTAATCAGAATTTTTGAGTCAAAAGTCTTAGTTTATGTGCAGTACAAAACTAATCGAGGAAGTTGTTCTCCAACAGCTATCACCTCTAAGAAACCACATGCGATACACAGTGTTTAGCAGTTCTGGTAATAGTCTCCAGGTAACTTTAAAAGTGTTAATAAAAGTGGGAGAAAATTTTGTAACAGCTTCACATTTATACTTGATTAATTCAAAAGTATACAAAGTCTTAAATGCAATTTAAGATTTGGGATTTTTCCTAATTTCTGAGAAACATAATTTTATTTTCTTGTTAAGTAGTATCAGGAGGTTCACTGTCATCAAGGGTATTGGTTAAGCTGTTAAATATGGGGATAGTTAGTCTTTGCTAAGAGTAGTAAACTGTTCGGAGAGGTGAATGTATTTGTCACTTATTAGCTACCAATATCAACTTCCACACCTGTAACAGTATCTATTGATCAATGTTAGGTTAATTTAGGCCACCTATAGGAAAGATGTTCTTTTGTATTTGTTGAAATATGTTCATTATATGCGGAATCTGTGGAAATGTGTTTGGTAAATACGTACAGCTTCTCAGGTCCCCAAAATTCTGGTTCTCGGGTCCCCGAAATATTAATCTTTCCTCTTCTCATTTCCTGGGGTCAAATCTTTGTCTTTTCAAAAATCAATGGTAAGTCTTCCACTGACTATGACAGAGCCAGTACTCTACTTTTAGTATTTCCTTTTCAGCTCTTTTCAGCACCTTTTTCTCTTTCGCTGGCTCCCTTTGGATCCCTGGTTTACTTTTGGTTTTGTTTAACTTTCAGCATCCAAACAATCTGCTATTTTCCCTTTTAATCTTCTTTTTTCCCCTCACTTTGATTCTTAGGTTTCTACACGTGCTTCGTGTTTTGCCACCTTATTTCATGTATCTGTTTCCTTTTTTCTTTTTTTTTTTTTGTTTTTGTTTGTTTGCTTGTTTCTCATCTCCTGTTTAGCTACTATCTTCCTCTGCTTACTCCGCTGTTTTTCCCTCTCTCCTAGCTGACATTTCCCTCCGTGCAATATCTTTTCACCTTCCCTTTCCTCTCTTTTCCAAAACACGGCTCATCATTCTATGCCACTAATGTATAGCAGATTCTGAAATACTGTCATCTGAGACAGTTAAGTACTAAACAAAACATTACCAGGGTGGAGGAATCACTTACCCTGATTGACAACAAATCGTAACTTCTGTATTGTTGCCAGATTGCCGCTAACCCTGTATATTCCATCAACATCTAGACCTGAAAGAGAAACACATATTTCATTTTAGATCATATAAGTATTTTTCTTTGTACGCCTGTCAGGAAGCCAGAAGCGCCCTAACAAGTATGAAGAAGAGCAGTGTAGTGAATGACTGAAAAATAATCCACCTGACAGCAACCGAAGTGCCTCCTGCCTGATTAAAACAACAATGCAAAATAAAAGTGGTAGATTAACTTAAGTGAATACAAAACACCTAACTATAATTATCTTGTAATTCTGTCAGCGGAATACGGTATTTGAGTGTGACGGGAAAGGAAGAGTGAATTAGCTCTCGCGCTTGTAGAGGAGGGCTGGTTGGGATACGCGCGATGCTACGCCAGCCCTGCTTACATGTGGGGTGTTTATATTAATAGTGCTGGGGAAACTCCTCAGTCTGGGGTCTGGCTTTTTCAGACGTGAATTTCTGAGGCTGTGACCTTTCTGAAAATAAAGCAGCGAGATACCCACTCTAGAATCATGACGTGTGTGAGACTACACACAACCACCGTTTTTCTGCTATATTCTTCATAGCAGATCAGACAAGTTTGAAGATGAAATTAAATATCCCAAATAGCATATGCCCTGGAGTGCATTTCTTCATTAATATAGGCCATTCTTTTCAAGGACAACCTGACAGTCTTGTTTCTCCCTGCATATCTACTCAAGGTTTATCTTCTAGGTGAAACTAGATGTCATACTCCCTTTTGTGACATATTATCTCCTACAGCAAGCTCTGCTGATATGACTGTTTAAAATAGCACTTCCAGCCCTGGTTGCATAGCTGTAGCATTTCAAAGCACATGGGAACTGCTCTCCTTTCCCGGGAGAATTAGTTATTGTGCAACAACGACCGAATCTGCATGCTTAAAAATGGAAAACACTAAACTGCACATTGTCATTTCACGTTTAAAACTTGCAAGTACATAAGAAACTAAGAGAATCTACACAGAACAGGTTTTTTAAGGCTACTCATCACTTGGAACACAAGTTTTAATTAGCTTTTGGCAAGCAATTTCAGAGAAAGCCTTTCTCTTGGAAAATGCTAATTTGTCAAAACCAAAAATTTTCAGGAAATATTTCCTGACAATGTATCTAGGGGGATTTTCATTTTTTTCAGTTTGGGGTAGGGAAAAAGGCAAAAATGAAACTATAGAAAAAGGTGGAAACAAGTCCAAAAGCCCAGAACACTTAAATAAGAAGGAGCTGAGGTTCAAGTTCTTAATTCAAAAACGCTTGCATCATACCTTGGCAGATGAGTGCCACAGCCAGTGGACTCAACTGCTTGGAGGTATTCCTCATTGATTTTGAAGCATTTTAAAAGACTTAATTTTCCTTTTGATGCAGACTGAAACCAAATAAAGTCTTTTGTTTGTTTGCGTGTTTGTTTTCCCTCCCTACAAAAGACAGTTCTTTTTTCATGTCTGTCCTGCTAGGAACACCCTGATTTGGTTTACATTTTAAAAAATCTATTTTAAAAATGCATAATAATTCCATATCATAACTTTTATTAGACAATTTTCTACCCTGCACCTGTGGGTGTCCTGCAACATAATACTGAGAGTGATGATTCATTTCAGGAAAATCCCCTTTGGTTACAGAGGGATAAAGAAAAAGTTTATTTAAGAGAAATCAAAAAGGATTTGGTAATCAAGAACACTTGGAAGTTATCCATCTACTGGATATATAACATATGAGCAAATGGAAATTACTAAAATGTTTAAGCAATGCAATTCTATCCTAAATCTGAAGAGTCTCGTTCTGTTTTAGTAAGGGGAGAGTGAGAGAGCAAGAGTAATTCCCAGCGTAGGAATGTGGGACTCCTGTGGTAAGGGATTAAGAATTGCATCATGTAAATTGAAGTCTAAACCAGAAAGTAAAGAGGAAAAATAAAACAAACAAACAAACAAGCAAGCCCCAAAAGAGAATGTTAACTTTTGTTTGGATCTAACTCAATTCAGTTTTTAACCTTTTTGGGTATATGGAAGTGAAAGCAATACACGTCTCTGGGTGAAATAGCCACGTCTCACGTTAATAGCATCAATTTGGAACCTACATAAATTATCCAGATTGAGTGAAAATGACAAACTATGTTGTAAATTGGAGGTTATTACATCTTACAAAATGATCTGGAGTAAACAAGTGCATTATTATTGTTACAAATTTACTTCGGTCCAGAAACGAGGACTGAGTAGCATTTCAGTTGGACACTATACAATATGGCAGAGAGAAAAAAATAAAATAAAATAAAAAAATTCCAAGAATATCAAGCCAATTATAGTGTTCACGTGCCATCAACTTTCTGCTCCAAGAACTTTGAAAGTTAAGCCAAACCAAACCAATGAAAATTGGTGGATTTGGACATCCTTTTCACAACCACATCATCTTAGCTGGATTGTTAACAACTTATTTTGGAAATCTAATTAGGCACAAAAGAGAAAGAGAGAGCAAGAAAGAGAGAAATATGTCTTTATAGTCCTAATATGCTCACTCTATGAACAATTTTCAAAACAAATTCACTTTTAAGGGCACCTCTATCAAGAATAAAAACATCACTGCACTGCTGTCAGGGTTTCTTCATGGCAGGCTATAAATACTTAGGGAACAAGATGAAACAAAAGCCTTGCAGAGTTTCCTATCTGGTGCTGGCATTTAAGTATAGTGGTAAAGAATGTTTCCGAAAAAAATGTTCATTGTAATAAAGTCCAATTGTTGTTCACTATAGGGTGACCTTCTTGTGTTTTGGAGTGGAGTTTATCAGGGAAGAATCACTGGATTTTGCCCTAGAGGAGAACAAGTATTTTATTTGCTTTATATCCCAATCTCCAACTCTGTTTCTGTTTGTTTTAATGAGGAACCTGAGAACAGGATGGATCCACAATCAGAAAAGATAGCCAAATCCATCGTAACGACTTCAGTGTTTCTCCCCTAAATTTTGTACTGGTATAAGAAACATAGGAAAAGGACTTACTCAAGAATATATCAATTTAGCTGCCAAACTATAGGCAAATTTTAACTATTTTCATTTAAAAAATTATACAGGTACTCCTGATGAGAAAGTTAAAAGGCAACCAAAGTCTGGCGTGGTTGAGATTCTTGAACAATAATGAACATTATATTCACTCTGCATAACTGCACAGAGATGCTAGAAGAACACTTATTTAAGAACATTTCTTGCACTCCTGCTCCTAGGCAAAATGGAAATAACATGCGTGCAGGTCAGCGTCAGCTCCGATAGCAGTCTGAGCTGGAACCAGGTATTGCAGAGAAACATTAAAAACACAGGAAAAAAGTAGAGCTTAGGTGATATATTTATCCAAACACACATGTTAAAATACTAGATTTTGATATCGGTTGAGGTAGTCCTGACGCTGTATGAGCCGCCCTGAATGAAATGTTCTCATTAATTCTTTTCTGTTGCATAGAACAAATCCCTCTCCCAAATCACATTGCATTCTGCCTGAGGTTAACCTATGTTTGACAATATCTTCAAACTGAATGTAAAAGGAAATTCTCTATGTGCAGGGAGAAGGGGGGGTGGTATACAGAAATTTCTCTCTCTGTTTTTTAACAAGATTTAGGACTTGAAACATACCATTTTAAATGATGCTAGGTAATTCCTGCACAGAAACCCATGAAACTTTCGCAATTAATGTATCCTGAAATAGGTGTGGTCCACAGGCCTGGTAGGAGTTTTGTAAAAGAAACCATCGTGCTGGATTCAACAACAAAGTGAAGTACAAACTTGAAGAAAGGCATTCTTTAGTTAGTCCTTTCATTTAAAATCAGTTATGTTCAGGGCAAAAATATTGTATTTCAAAGGAGCCTATTATGCCTTCCCATAAACAGAAAGATCATACGTTTTAAAACTAAAGTATCATTATGTAATCAAGCTGTTGTATTATAAACTATTTTGTGGGCTCAGATGCCCAGGGCTATCTTTACAAATATTTGAGAGGTCATTATCAGGGTATGTTCTCCCTAAAACTATAATTCTTTCCTCGTGTTTTCATATGCATCTTACCATAAATATCTGATTTATAAACAATTTTTTAAAAGTTTACTAAGGGCACAAAAGTGAGGCATGAAGTCATTTAAAGAAGCAGAAATGCGTGAATGCAGCAAATGCACCAATGTCGAGATAATGTGTCCGATGAGAAAAACACCACAGAACAATGTGCAACAGAAGTTTCACAAAAGGATCAATATTTGTATGCCAGTAGAAGGAAAATTACGAAAAGTAGCAAAGAATAAATCTGACACATTAAAATCCATTAAAAGTACTGTATCTGGAAAGGGTTCCAAAAGGTACCTGGAGTTTCAGGTGAGTGTGGGAGAAAAAAAAAATAGTTTTTGTCTGACACCACTGAAATCAGAGGTGAAAATGACGAGAACGACGAAACAAATTGGAGTTACACCACAGAGAGAAAATGAACACTAAGGCATTAACAGCAAACAAGGGACATATGGATGTAAAATGTGCAGTGCAGGGGTGGTGTGAGCTGAAGGTACTTGAACCAGGAAGCTTGGTACGCAGGTCAGGTTGAAATGAGCACCAGCTCCTTTTGAACATAAGACTGTCTGCACTCAGCATGGTTTTCAGTGTTGCCTTTTGGTGTAGGGTTAGGGATGCCTTAAAACTCCCCGAGCAGGGCCAGAGGGTGACACCAGGATTTGCTCTGCTCTGCTGGAACAAACCTGATGCTTCAGTTGTCAGAACTACCCACTTCTTGTACTCCTCCCCTCAAAGGATCACATTCGTGAGGCTTAAAACAACATCACAGCTAACATCTGATAGGAAAACAAGTCCCATCCCCAGGCCAGAGAAGGTACTCAACTACCATGGAAGTGGGTGCCATACAAACGTCATGTTACATAGCTCTACCAGACAGACGAGGACAAACAAACCTAGGAGACCCAGCAGTGGATGATATTGGAAGTCAATCTGAAGGACAAAGAGGCAATCACTGTTGTGAAAAAAAAAATCAGCTTTCATTTATTGGTGCTCATGATACACATGTGTCTCTCATTTGCAAATAAAATTAGAGAACTACTCAGAAATGACTAAGGCTGGGAACAGTGGCAGAAAGGTTATTCTGATATTGTAAAAGCCGTAAGAGGGATGCGCTTGGAGACTGGCTAGACTGACCTCAGTCCCAGACAGTCTACTTAAATAATTAGTTCAGGACTCTATGAACAAATAATTCTTAGCAAAATATAATTAATCCCAACCAGCATGGTTTCATGGAAATCAGGGTCTTGTCTAGGAAAGTTGTTGCATTTTTTGATAGGATTGGATTTTTGACAGGTCTGGTTGATAAAGGCTGTGGTGTTGAAATAGTATGTTTGGCTTTCCATGAGGCTTTTGACTTAGTACCACATGACATTTTGATTAAAGCACTTGCATTTTATGAAATTAACCGGGCATATATCACATGGATTAAAAACTGGCTCAATGACAGACCTCAAAATATGGTAGTTAATGGGAGATATCCGTTAACAAGGCCATAACTGGCAGAGCTCTCAAGAGTGGAGCTCTCAGTCCAGTGCCATCTAATACCTTTATCAGAGATGTGGACAATGAGAAGAAAAATCTCTGTTGGCAAAGTAAGCAGATGACACAGAGATCAGGGAGATATTAAGTGACGATAAGGACAGGTAAAGTTGCGGAATGTCTGAACGGCTACCTTAGATGGTCACAGTCGGGTAAAATAAGCTTTTCTGCGGAGAAACACCGGGTACATCCAACACTCTGGATGTACATTACGAAGGGCTTGAAGTTTGTTTTAAATAATTAGCTGAACATGATCTCTCAGTTCAGTGCTATAGCAAAGGGGACAATGTGAACCCTTGAATTATAGAAAGAAGAGTATCAAACAGAAGCAGGGAAGGGTTTGCACCTCTTCATGTGCTACAACTAGGATCTCCGGTAGAGCACTGTACTTGATATTGAAGTGAATAAAATGAAACATAAAATATATGCTTTGTTGCTTCATATTAAAGTGAGGATGGAGAGATGTCCTCTCCATCAGTACTTTTCACGTGATTTGCAGGTATTGGGCTGATGACCAGCTCTGCCCTGTTGCAGGACTTGTGACAGACAAGCCCTAATTCAAGGTAGCATGAAGAAGACTTTTGTTATTCTATTGTTAGTAGAAATGCAACACTGCATCAGAATTTAGTAAAAGCAGAGATAGTGGGGGAAAGGAAGGAGAGGAGAAATTGTACTAGTTCTTAACAAGCTAAGAAATTACCCTATAGGAGGTGTCTGACATGAGTTTTGGTGAATCTCTTTAGGAAATTAGCTAACAAGAAATAATTCTATGTTTGGCTGCAATAATATCAAGAAGATGAGGGGCATTCCTACATAAAAAAAGAATCTCATTTTTTCTTGTGGTAATAACTTCAAGATGCAATGAAAGGAGAAAAGCTTGACTAAGATCTTATTGTTTTCAAGACCCTGTAGAAACTGTTTAATGGAAGCAATTACAACACTGAATATGAGCATTACATACTGAGAATAAGTAACAAGTGAATATGATGGATGATATATTTTATTCTGTTTCATATCACTTGATGGTAGAATTTCCACTTAGATATTTATATACAAATAAATAAGGGTAGCGACAGCACAAAGCAAGTGCAATTTAAACTAGCACACAGTTCACTGCTATGCAGGGCTGCTGTTTAATGCCTAAATCAAGCTTGCCATGCCTTCATCGTCTTCTCTATTGTGTCGAGCTGTCTTTGACATTCAAGAAGTTTATGGTTTAAAAGCCCCAGGAACAACAAGACTTACTCAGAAGGCTCCCTGTAACAAGAAACAAAACTAAGCTTTGAAGCTGGTTTTTTTGAATGAAACCATCGAACATGCAGCGTGTTCACTGTAATTTCGCCATTACCTCCAGTATATACTTTTGCCATTCTGATAGTCCCGCTTCTTGCAGCTAAACAAAGTGACCTCATTGCTTTCCACTGTATTTTCTTTTAAACATTGGCTGGGATGATTGAGATTCAGGAATGTGGGAAAATGGATTCCCAAGCCACGTCCATCCCCTTTAATTCTGAGCTGTAATTTTTGGCTTGGCTTGAATCACAGTCATCACATTTCAGTCTGAATCTCTCTGTAAAGTGATCTTTCTTAAACATTTCTTTCACTCATCATGGGATCAGAAACAAAGCCATTCTAGTCTTTCAGCAAAACACTTACAAACGTCTTTTTACAGCGACTCACAAGAGCTGAATTTCCTTTAAAAATGTTTGAAAAAGAGGAGGTTTTCATTGCCTGATTGTCCTCTTTGTGAATCTTGTCATCTGTATGCCATGAGCTACAGCTATTTTAATCTGTTTTTGTTTGCAATCCATTTGGTGTCCGCCCAAGAAAATGCAGGTGATTCTAATTAACTTACTGCTGAAGATGTGGAAAAATCTCAATTGTGCTACAGAGAATTATACACTTAAAGCCTTCCCTCTATTATTTATAACAGCTTATTAATGAAAATGATTACATGAATACATTTACCACCTGATTCATCTTTGTTCACTTTTAAATCAACAAGGTTTATGCTAAAGGAGAAAAATCCCTACCAAATACAGTCCTCAAGTACACACATCAGCTCACTGGCTTAACTGGAATGGCAGTTTAAAAGGAAATAACATTGTCTTGCTTTATGCAACACAGTATAATATCTGAAATTACCAAAGGTTTGGAAATAGCCATTCTCTCTCTGCAACACATTAGTATTTAATTTTGTGAATGTTTATTTCTTGTTTGTTTGTTTGTTTGTTTTCTCTTTTAATACCTCCTTCACCACTCCTATTTGGTCTCATTTGCTGCAGTTACTGCTTCTCATGTATGGGTTAGTAGGTCCATTCTGACCAATGCTTAATTTATCTGAAATAAAATAGGTTTCCATGGTTCTCTGCTACTTTACGAAGAATATTTGGTTTTTTCCCTGCTTGACCAAAGGTCTTTCAGGAATATTAGGAATCTTCAAAAGCTGAATGGTCCATCACCAGCAACTCTCCTGGGATATAATCAGCTTCATGTCTCCATGGATGTGTGCCTTCCAATTCCCACCTGTCTGGCGTTGTGGCGTATGACACTATGGTGACTGGCAGAAGGGAATTTCAGGTAGAGTGATTTGAGTCACTTGTAGGAAAATGAATAGATGTTAAATAATAGCACTGAGTATTTTCTGCTAGGTACAGCTCCCAACAGGCAGTTTATCACCTTCCATCAGTTACTATTTCTATTATTCTCTGCCACGCAACATACGCTGTGATGGTCTAATTTGAATGTGATGACAATGCTGATAATGCAGTTTATTTTGGGGAGGATGAAAGCCTGAATAAAGGTTATCATTTTTGGAGAAGCTGATGATGGAAGAACTCATCCACTGTGTGACATGATCAGAACAGCTGGGGATGTAATGTGGAGGGTGGGGGAGAAGAGAGACAAGGTATTTTGTATGTTCAAGAAATATATACAACATTGCCATTTCTTATATCCCAGCTGTGCCTGTTAACTTCTGGAAACATGTAGAGCTCAGCAATAAAGCATACTTGACTGATATTTACTGCAATGTGCATTATAAGACATTTTCTGTCACACATCACGTTCTGAAAGAGTTAAGTAACATGAAAAATACAGGCTCAAGATTATATCTGTCATGGATGAAAATACTACATTTATGCCTCATTGTAATCCATTCATTGGTTTATGGACCCCGAGCCCTCCAGGGAGTGTCACAGCTCCACATGATACTGCTGAGAGCTGTATTTTGCTTTTGGATTTCTGATTTAGCTGAAAGAAGTTTAAAAACACATGTAGCCTGACAACTCCCTATTGGCTATACAACTGAGGAGGGTCAAGAACATAAACTATTCCAGCAAAAGCCAGCTGTAACTTATGCTCACTAAACTGGCTGAAGATCGCCTGTTACAGACAGTAGCATACAAGAAATTTATGCATTTTGCTAAATCCTCCCACTTTGGTTAAACTGTGCCTCATTTGGGGATCCATCATCACCAACATCATGCCTGTGTTTTTTGAGCAACATCAGAACTCTAAGGGAAACTGCACCTTGGGGGGTCTGACTCTCCACTTAGGACTACATAGGACTTTCAGGCAGGTCCACTGAACTGCGGTTAAAAGCTAAGGGACAGATACAATTCTCCAAACATCCCTTACTCCCAATGCTGATTTTAAAGAGAATTTAGTGCACAGTAGGGACAAATCTTTTCCCGTCTTACACAATAGTGAGAGATTAAATTAGACCTCAGTAATGTCACCTCCCCATCCTGACTCGTACTGCTGCTTGGTGGACATTTAACGGTTGGAAGCAGAAGAACTGTGCATTGGGGCACACATAATCTTCAGCCAAAATGGGTAAGGAGTTTGCATTTTCTGGACTGTGGTGCCTTTGCTTGGCAAAGAGTTTGGGTTTTGGTTTTGTTTGTTTCTCTTTAATGACAGTGACTGGGATAGGAAATTTAGGATGGAATAGGGATATTTAGGATGGAAATTCAAAGTCACGGGACTGCTTCTTCCATCATTCCTTGGCTTTTTAGAGATAGCTGAGGAGTCCAGATAAACCCAATACTCTTCTTTATGGCAGATCCATTTTTTTTTTTCTGACAGCCTGAAGCTACGCTCTGTTCAGGCTTCAATGTCTCACGGTTATCTATCTTGACTTCAGGAAAGGGTCCTGCCTAACCTTCTGTGGCCACTCCCCACAGCTGCTGTGCATTGCTGAGCAGTGGATGCAAACATAGAGCTTATCTGTTATAGTTCAACAACGGTTAAAGAACTATCAGCAAGGCATTTGATAGTACTTCTTCCGTTGCATAACACAGAAGGCTGGATCTGTTTCTTACAGTTAGAAATTAGACCAGCTTGGTTCTGGATTTCTGACAGGAGGAATGTGCAGAACCCTGCTCTAAAAATGGAGTTCGGGCTCTCGTGCAGTTGGTAACGGACTTTGCCCACTCGTATCGTATTGGAGGCATCTATCTTTGTATTTGCTTTTTATCTTTAAGTGGGAGAAAACATTTAAAAATTAGATTCTTTAGTCTAAGGCACACTATCAGACACCTTTGGGTGTTAGAGTCCATGCCTGTGTGGAAAACTCAGGCTGTCTTGTAAGATAAGTATATACGCAGCTAACACCAACTTACTGAATTCTCAGCATTGCATGTCTGTCTAACATATAAATGTGATATAAATGCGTGTGTGTATATGCATACACGTAGATAACTTTTACTTTAATAATATCTTTCCCAGTGTACATTGCACACATTTAAAGCCACAATAATGATTAAAACTATGGGACTCCACTGAATGCTCTTACACCTTCTTTTGTGTGACAAAAATGAGCAAAATGTTCTTGTTTTTGCAGAAGTCATATTTAGTGTTATGAAACAGTGACATAAAGCAGTACCATGTGAAAAAATGGAGATACTAATTTTAATAGGACACAAAGCTATTGCCCTTAGATATTTTTCCACTTTTTTTGCCTTCTTAGCTGCAGGACTCTGCAGTTATATATATATATATTATTTTTCCTGTCATTCCCACTACATTTACTGTCCCTAAGCAAATTCAGGTAACTTAAAAGCTTTTTTCCCTCCTCCATTTAATTTGGGCAAAATCTGAACCATCACCAAAGCAACTTTCAGCAGAAAATGTAGTCAAGATATCTACAGAAACCATAAAAACCCTGAACTAGGTTACAAGGAGTGCTAAAAACTAAAAGACTAGTGCATACTTCATTACTTTGACAGAAGCAACTCCATAGTTTTCATTTTATGGTCTGACATGCATACCAGGGTATACTACATACCCTGCTATGTAGTATACATAGCACAAAACTTGTGTATTAATTGTTGAGGAAGTCCTGAAAAGAGGCTGTTTAAGTATAGTCTGAAATGGAACAGATTGCTTTCTACTTTGAAATATGAAAAAAAAAAACAAACCACAAGGAAATACAAATAATATAACAGAAACATTACTGATATATGCAAGAAATACAGAAATATACTGACTTCTGATAAGAAAAATCCTACTTGCTGGCAATAAAAAGCAGTGGATATCTACTAGCTGAGTTTTGGATGAAGTGAATACATAAATATCAGTATAATTTGGTATTTTTATGCAAGATAATGATTTTAAAATTTGAAGCGATAGGAAGAATTTTGATTTGAATCATTGCCTTTGAATCTTAATGCTGACTGTGACATGGAATGATGTAAGGAAGGTAGAAATCCAATATCATCCCTTTTACTAGGGTTCACACAGACCCGCTGGTATTTCTGAAGGCTTGGAAAAGCGAAGCTGGCATGCAGTGTTTTCCATATCTAATTTCCTTCTTTGGTGAAAATTCCAGTAATTATTAATGACATCTACTATAGAGACATCCAAGACAGTTGCAAAGTTTCTAACACAAACTCTTACTGTAAGCCCTGCTCTTTGTGCTTTTAATGTACGGCAGATCAGAATACAAAAATGCAGCCGAAAGAGAGATAATAAAAGAAACCATTGTGAACAACTTCTAGTGTGCAAATTCTGATACTTTTCAAACATCAATATATCATGGCTGTTTGCAAAGTACCTAAAGAGAATCACGTCTTTGCTCAGTGATGGTAGAAGCGCTCCTGTGCAAAGAGCTCTGTCGCTGGGTCGGTGCTGCTTGTGACCAGAGAGTAGCCACTGCCGTGAGGCTAGTCCTGCAGGTCAGAGATTGGGGCATTAAATACAGCCATTGGTGACCTCCTCTCCTTGAGTGGTAAACTAGGAAAACCTGACTACCGAAAGAGCACCCTTCTAGCATCCTCCACCTTCCTCTTTGGGCTCAAGTCTGGCTTAGGGTTTCACTGGGCTGGTGAATTTGAATGATTTTGTTTTCAGTGGTTAGAGCAAAAGCTCAGCTTGTTCAAAGTTAAGTTTACAGACTAAATGAAAGCAGTTTTCATTAGAAGAGGATGTATCTTATCTTTCTACTAAGGTTTATTAAAAATATGTAACACCTGATAATTTAACACCAAACGAGTGGCTGCTAAATTTCCTCCTCTGCCTCTCTGTCTCACACACACACACATCTACACACAGAGGAATGCTTCTCGGCTGCCAAACTATGTGCCAAGATTTTGTTCACTTTAATCTCAATCATATGAGTTAGACAACCATGAAAGAAAGTTTCTACGAAGTTTACCGACAGATTTTTTAATTCTAGTGGCTCCAGAGGGCATCACTACAAGTACACTAAGAACCTTCTCTTATTAAAGGTTTCGGAGCTGATCCATTTTCCATTTAAGTCAACATGAGCAGTATTGCCATAAAGAACTCATCACTTGCTAACTGATACCATACACTCATCAAAATTATTTCATTTCTAAGTAAACAAAAAGTTGTGGTACCTCCAACACCATTGTGTGGTTACTGCTGGCACAGGGAAGCCGTTTGGTGGCAGCTTCTTTGGTGTGTTATGTCACGTAACACCATGTCAGTTCAGGAGTGACAAATCTAAACATATGGTTTGAAATATTGGGGGAAACTTTTCCTGGGAAGATGGGGGGAAGAGCCATGGAATAGCCTCTTTCTGTCTTTTGAGGACTTGCTTATTTTCTGAGTGAAGACATCTCAGAGACGACCCATTACCGTACCCTTGGTTTCAGAGGTCCACAGTGATTTTAAGAACCTCAGTATTACCTGTAAATAGCCGATAACCTGGGCAACTGAACAAGTTCTTGTTCTTTGTTTTTACATCCTGAGAGAAAATCTGGATGTTTATATTTCTGATTCAAACATATAACGTTCAAGGCCCTGATCCATCAGAACACTGAGGCATTTCCTTAAATGTAAGAAACAATGGTTGACCACAAAACTGATCTACTCAGGTCCCTAAGAGAAGTGTCCATCTGTTTTGGTGGGCAGAGGCTGGTATCAGTAAAGCAGAAATTATAGAAGGAGAAAACCTATAGAAGGGAATAACTGTTACAAAGTAGAATAAACCACAGAAAGCAGTTTCTAATACCAATATCTGTTTCACAAGAATTTCAGTTATTTGAAATGCATCATCTGTGACACCAGAAAAAAAGGTGCATGAAGGAATCATGAAGAGAGAGCTGGATCAGGCTGGCTGGAGCTACTCAGGCTCCCAGTGATACGGTTCTGTTGTGTTATGAAACAAAATGGTCACATTTTGCTCTCATTTACATATATGTCATTCCTCCCAAACCAGGGAGCATTGTTTGTCTGTGTGAAGACAAAAAGAAGTTGGTTTGCTATATAATTACATCCATGATCTGTGAGGATCCTGATTATAATAAAACAATCTGCTAAGCAAATATGCAACTGGAGGTCTTTAAAAGACTTGTTAATTCCATGGGGGCTTATCATGCACTAGCCAATTTAGGGACAATTCAGTTACTAGATTGCTAATAATATCAGTTTCATAAATTCAGGGGAGTAAAATGAGCTAAAGAATCTTCTCTTAAAGAAGTGAATTCCTTAACACAAAGCCTCCTGTTTAAGTTGCCCTCTTACTTTGCCCTCTGCTTTGCTCCTGAAGCTTTCTGTTGGTACAATTTCTCTCACTTAGGTATCAATCTGCTATATTATATGGTTAAAACATTGATGTAACACAAGCTGCTACAGCAAATAATTGAAGTAATAAAATATAACTGCAGTTATTTGCTCCGTTGAATCGCAGGCAGAAAAAGGAGACAGGGTTTTTTAAACTGACCCCATAGTGTTGCATACAGACAGCAAAAGGGTTTTTTATGCGTTTTCTTTTATCGCTGTAAAACTTTTTTGAAAAAAGCATAGTGGAGTTGTAGTAATTTAATTTTTTTTTCCACAGGAAAAGCAATTAGTCCACATTGTGGAACTATGCCTTCATAATTTTATTTTAAAACCAGAACTTCAGTTTTTAAGCAACAGGGTGGTTGGAAGAATCTGAAACTAGAACTACATCTCTTTTCACCCCTAAAGGAACTTAATGGACTTAAGTTTTGGGGTTTTTTTGTGTGTGTGTGAACATCTCCTCTAGGCCAAGACTCATTTTGTCAAGTGTTAGCCCAAAGTGTTCTATTAATGGCTGAGCTGTGAAGTCTGACTAAATGGGGTTTACAGTGGAAATACTGCCAGCCCCTTGTCTGTGATGGCATGTGCACTACACTAGGGCATAGTGCCTCATATCCTCAGTTTATTCAGGAGGAAAAAAAGCGGGGGTTTTGTGTCTATCCTTTTATCTTTTTCATGGCTAGGAGGTGGATACCCTCATGTGTGAGCTTCCCTGAATCTGACTCTGACCAGGGGGTACGTCAGGACCTTCATTTTCTCTTTGGCACAGAGTAAGCACCAGAGAGAGTCAACTGGCTTTAAATTTCTCTAGACTTTTGTGTTTCAGCATGTACAAATGTCAGCTACTTGATTTACAAAGTATATTAACATTATTTTAATATCGAGAAAATGTTGTTTGATTCTTTTTTATTTCCCAGGTTAAGTGGTTTATTTTATTTATTAAGCCTATCGAAAAAGATTTTATGGAAAATTCTGAAGACAAAATATCCTGTTTCCTTCTACACGTTCACTAATAGATATATTATACAATGCTAGAAAAAGGCAAAAGGCCAAACTCATCTCTGGTGTAATTCCAGTAAAAGCAATAAAATTACACAAGGCATGAATTTGGCCCAGGCATTGTAAATGTTACTCTGGTGCACACTGCGTGTCTGCTTGTTGTTACTGGCAAGGTTTAAAATATGAATCCCCCTTTTCTTCATAGGAATGGATACATTTCTCCGGAACAGATTAATCAATGAAACAGGTATCAGGTAACTATGACAAAGACGGCAACTGATTCAAATGCCTGCCTTTTTTACGGCTCTTTCTTCTTCTAACTAGCTTACCATCTCTGCTTTCAAATTTTTAAAATATATATTTACTCCCTCTTTTGTGCATTGTCATTGCAAGGCTTTTTTGCTTTTTTTTTCCCCCCTGCTGTTGTCTCCTTTTCTCTAATTTGTCTTGCATGCCCTTCCGTGATGTTTCCTGTTGACACTTCTTGATATTTTTTTCTAACTCAGAATGTGGCTTTCTAGCAGACACCGAGGCCCCAGAGTGAATACCCTTCAGAGCCAATTCTGACTTGGACCTTGCACAACGCTATTAACTGGCTCTTACTCTAAGAAAGGTGGCTGTAGCGGGATTGCCTGAGCCTGAAGACAGAAATGGTTGAGGAAAGCTTGCCAATATGTTTGCACTAAATTCAACCACTCTTAATTTCTACTCACAAGAAGAATTTTAAAAAAAAAAAAAAAAAGCCTGAAACATTTTAAATCACAAACTTGCAAGGGCTTTTCTCAGAAATTTGTTGTTCTATTTTGCATTCATCTCTAGGTTTAAGTTTATGCTTGTTGGCCACTTTAAAGTAAACATAGTTCAATGCCCTCAGAAACAGTTTTCTTCAGCCCACTAGAATTCCCAGGAAAAAGGCTTTATCTGCTGAACTGCTGGATATTTTTGTGCATGTGTAATTTTTTTTTCCTATCAGTTTGTTTCGTTTCCTCTTTTTTTTTTCTTTCCTTACATTCAGCGCATATAAAAGTTGGGAGCAGAAGCCTCCTTGGAACAAGAGAGAATCATAAAAGACTTCAGGAATCTCATCACAAGCTAAACAGTACAAATTGCACATTCTTCATGGAAGTATTAGCTTTTAGTGCGTGCCTGGATCCAAGCATAATAGATTATCCCAAAGTGGGAAAGAATGAACAGTACAAAATTAGCAGAACTGGGAGCTCAGATCATTTGGTGGAGCAATATGATCTCTGTACTTTCAGGGTACTGAATTCTAAAGCCACTGGAAACAGTATGTAAAATTATATCAGAGTAAGCAAGGAAGCATGTGTAGGCCTGGGAGAAGGAAAAAAAAAAGGTTGGAAAATACCTTTCCAGAGGACAATAAGTAATGAAAATCAGTGAATGATCTTGTAGGAAAAAAACTGATGTTCATGACCAGATTCTTGCACTGAGGATAGAAATATGCTAAAAGATACGACAGAGAGAATACAAATAAAACACTTTTCAGTGGTTATTCAGGAGCCGAGTGCAGTTGGAGAATTATCTTGCACTCAGACAGAAATATAAAGCTACCCTGTGCACAGGATAGGTCGGTCTCCTGAGGTTTCCCTTCTTCTCAAGGAAACGTTGCCAGAACAAATCCTTTATGCCACCGGCTGATGGGTTTGGTCTGATTGTGCTGGGAAGTAGCCCAGGAACACTGTACATTTAATGGAAGCTCAGAGATGGTGGTGAGCATACTCTGGCAAAACTACCCTGTACTTTCCAACTGCCTTCTTCAGGTCCTCAGGAATGGGACTGAAGCATTTTTCAGAACCAACTACATAAAAAATATCACTTAAGCTAAATACACCCCAGAGGAGCATGTCGCTGAATAAAAGTCTAATAATATGGAGGATTACAATACATATAGGGATGTAAGTTGCTAGAGGTTTTATATAGTGGCTATTAATACATATCTTGGCTGCACAGGCCTCATGCCTTCTGCCATCTTCACTGCGCTCGTAAAATCTCCTAACTACACCAAACCCAAGTTAGTGATCCCAGCATGGGAGTCATCAGCTTTAGGAGGTGTTCGGGATTTTATTCTTTTTTTTTTCCAATCCTTTTGCCGTCTTTTCTTCTGTTAGAAAAATGAGATAGCACTAAACTGTTTTAAAAACTCATTTTTTCCTAGCTATATAAATATATTCACAATGCTTTATATTTTTAAAACTCATTTCCTCTTTGCTTAACTCCTTAAGATAAGTGAACTCTCCTCTATGTAAACTTCCTACCAGAATACTGACTACCTTTTAAGCGGTATATGATTTAGAAGGTAATGAAATATCACTTTCTTTTTCTTTTTTTTTCTTTTTTTTTTTTTAATAAATTGGTTTTAAAGTGCTTTTAGCTGCACTTTAGCTTTTAGAGTAAGAGATAAAACTGATGAAAAGGACACAACCTTCTGTCACAGGGCAGCATGGCATCTGGGAGGTGAGGTAGTTTAAAATACCATTTTTATCTTCATTTCTCTTCATTGGGATGACTGTATTCTTTACTACATCCCATAAGGTACTTTATCTTTGCCCATAAAGAGATTTTCTTCCTTAAACGCTGAATATTCTGCAGTATGAGACTTTGTGTGTGTGTTTCTGCAATGATATTATGCATAATCAAATCACAGCTATGGATATTAAAGCCAAACTGAGACTTGATTTCAGGTGCTTTGGGGTGTCAAACTTTGGACGCCTTTCAGAAATCTGATTTTCAGAGAGCAAGCCAGAAAAACTTCTCTGAAAACCATGTCTTCTTGAAATTGCACACCCAGCCTAACAGTGACTTCTGAAGCCTCCCTAGCGTACCCTGTCTTACCCCAGCAGATCAGCCCCCCAAAACAAGAGCCCTATGCTCAGGGATTTTTGGTTGTGGCTCTTGTTTAACATGATTTGTTCACTGGGGCTCAGAGCAATGAAACCCAGTAAATAACACATTGAACAAACAGAGAAGATAACAAAAGGAAATAGTTAAGGTACTATAATAATTTTAGCCATTCTTTTTTCAGGTCACTATAATCTGCCCAAAGATAACTAATTGTTCAAAGTAAACATTCCACTCTGACCACAAAAGGAATCCATTACACAAACATATAATTCACAGTCATTTTTAGTGGGTTGTAAACAGTTTGGAATGAGCATAAAATGGGACAAAAATCAAAGTGAGCATTTAGAAATGAAAAAGTGTTTGCTACAAAAGGTCAGTCCCTTTACTTGGCAAACTATGTAGAAAAGCCTGGGAAAATGTTGAACACACAAGCAGTAAGGGAATTTTAAAGCCAACAACCTCCCTGTTTCTTTAAACAGACATCGGAACCTATAACTGGATCCTGTCAAACAAACGACAGCAAAAAAACATAACAGCTGCTAAGAAGTAAAGTTGAGAGATAAAGTTTTCTAAGCTAAGAACCTTCTCAGAAGTGGACTAAAGGTCTTTCTTAAATCTTTAAGCAAGGTTATGGATCCCAGGGTGGCTTTTAGGCATTGAATCAAATATGTAATTTTGTGTATCATTCCTGTCAGAGCATCCTGTGCTCCAAGAAAAGCAACAGAAAACAATGTCTGCAATGTCCAGTTTAGGAGGGAAACGGTACCTGCAATCATCAGCTTTACTGCCTGCAATGTCGTTTAGGCTGATCTGAGAACACTAACTCGGGTTTGGGGACGGAGGGAGAAAATGAAAGATGTTTCAAAAGAGAGATGAAAGTTAAATTATATTTCTCTGGAGCATTAGTACTGTATTTCCTTACAAAACCTAAACTACACTGGATACCCTCGGTAGGTTTAGGATGCTGACTGCTCGGCGTGTTCATTTACTCTGTCATTAGACACACAGACAAATGATCATCCCTGGAAAAGAGTTTAATATCAGACTATTTTTACATGATAAAACTTGAGTATAGGACGTACTAGATGGCATTTTGTTTAGGTACAATGCAGACTGTTATCTGTATTTTTTTTAATGCGTTCTACTCATGCCTTTCACATATTAAAAAATAAAAAAATGCAAAAAAACCCAGCCAGCACTTTTAAAGGGTCGTGGATAACAAAATAAATAGGTGACTCAAGAAATGCCTGGAAATAATATCTGGCCTAGAAACACCAAATATCTTGCAACGGGCCCCACCCTTGGCAGGAGTGCACAGCACGTGAGTTATAGTACACTGGGAGGATTGTCCCAGGCTTTCCTTGCTGCGTTGCTCAGCTCATGGTCAGGGATACCTATCAGACACTTTCTGGGGAGAAGAAAAAGCATGGAAAACAGGTTGAAAAAGGCAGGTCAGCAGATAGCCCCAGAAAAGCCCGAGGTAGATGTTGATGGCAAAGTAAAAGACTACCCAGAAAAAACAAGGAATACACTGTTCTGTGAAAGGGTTTCCCTCCAAGTCCCTCAGAAAGTAGAAAGCTGAGAAATGTCAGAAATCTTTGAATAGCCACGGTATTTCTTCAACCTGATCATTGCATGGTTCAGAATTATTCTCTTATCTTCACCAGGTCACATCAGATGCATGGGGTTTTTTTTCTATTTAGGCTATTGCATTGGATACTGAGGATTCAGTGCTCTTTGCCTAGATACTATTGACTTTGGTGGCACAGGTCTGTACAGATAAATACGCAGGACAAGGAGTTCCTAAAAAATTCTAAAAGAGTAAATAATACAGGAAGAATGAAGAAAAACTGAGCTTGCTTAAAAAAAAAAGAGAGAAGTAATGTGACAATTGCCTTGCAAATTTGCAAGATTAGGCACATTTTTATTGAGACTCTTTATTAAAAAACTCTTACTACCATCTCTGCAAGATGGCTGAGTAAATGTAGAAAGACCTTCTGCCTCCCGGTCCTATTTCAATAACTACAAATAGCAAAAGAGGCTGGAAAAAATAGAATTTGCTCTTGAACAAGTGAATCCTTGTCAGATAGATAAATATGCATTATGGTGTGAGAATTTTTAGGCTAAATCTTATAAAGCACCTCTGTCCTGAAATGGTGAATAAGCAAACAGTAGCCTAGGGGATAAATAACCAAAACCTGATCTAAGTTGCAGCAAAATAATTTCAGAATAAATCCTTTGATTTCAAAGCAGAAATTAATTTTAAAATAGTGTAACTAAACAGAAAATGTTGCCAACACTTAATGACACTCTCTACATTTTTAATCTGTGGGAGAATATTACTGCACTTGGCTATTGTATGTAACCTCATGTACACAGGAAAATGTACTAATTAATATGGTTTATTCAGATCACTGCTAGACTTTCTGTGCACAGAAAAGATGTTTTAAAAATAAAGAGAAAACCAAATAGATAATCAATAGGTAAAGAATAGTTAAATCCATGAGCTGATAAATAAGAACACATCCGTTCAGCACATTATGACTGTTTCATAAGTAACAGTTAGGGTTAGTGTCCTCAGGTCTTTTTTCCTAATAATCCTTTATCTTAAATGAAGCACACAAGGAACATTTTTGGTACAGTTACAGTACGTAGATGCTATATTTTCTAAATAGGAAAAAAAAGCTTTTCTACAACAGCCAATATGCCAGCTGTACTGAGTATCTAGGCCATCTTCCTAAGACTATGAAAGTAAACATACAGTTTTCATTAAATGTGCCTTTCCCATAATTGGTACATAAGTATTTCCCATGACTCTGCAGTTGAGTATCTTGGCTGGAGGCATATCTGGCCATTAAGAGGAGGGCTTCAGATCTGTTGAGTCTCAGCCATGCCGGGAGACTTGGCACCTCCACATACTGCTTCCTAATACCAACCCCGGTATAAAATGTCATCAGAAGCTTGCATAAACATTGGACTTAGCTTCACATAAATTACTGCTGTCCTGAGATAGTTTATGCCAGAACTTAGTAAAAACAACACTTTGAGTAAATAGAATGTGAGTAAATGCAAGCATTTTAATCCATGAAAATGATAATAGAAAAAAACTGTATATCAAATATAAACTCATAAATACAGTGATAAAATGAAATTTTTATCTCATGCCATATGATTAGCTTTTATTTACATATTAGACTAACTAAAAGCGGTAGACTTCCCTAAGTCACAGCAAGTTTGAACAAGAACAGTAATGCAATACTCCGAAGGATGAAGTCCTTTGAAGGAACAGGGATATTTTAATTTTCATCCATGAACATTTCTCTGATAATCACACAGACAATAAACACCTAATTAGGTTTCTTAGATTTTTCTACAGTTCAGCAGTGCAGAGACCTCTGGCCTCAATTCTCCTGGACAACCGGTCAGATACCACAAAACATCTACGAAGTATCTAGTGCATCCTTTGGAGAACCTGTGCTAAGATCATAACCGAACAATTAGACATGTTCTGCATGGCATGGCATTCTTATAATCTAATCTCTGCCTTTCCTTTTCATGTTCTGAATTTCTCCTCACAATTCCTCCTCTATTAATAGTCACTTCACACATTTCTCCCCTTTCTTTGTCTCTTTCTTTATCCAGCCTCCAGCCTTCCTCCAAAAAAACCAATGCTACTATCTCCCCCTACCGAACGATCTCCAGTTTGTTAGTCTCTGACTTCCTGCCAATCATTCTGGGAATAATAATATCCCAGTGCTCTCTTTGCTGTATAATTAAAGCATGAATTTCCCAGAGTTTGAAACTCCAGGGTAGTTTTATTGCACCTTTCACTATAAACCCAGGTAACAATGATGGAATTAAAATAGCTTTTTTCCTTTGTGGTTAACGGTCTAAGTATCCTTTTATTTTTCATTGGTTCTCTTGTTCTGAGACTCCAGTATATGGCAGTGACAATGGGTTCACCCAGCCTTATTCTGAAAATAAATTTTCTATCTTTTGCAAGATATATGTTTCCCCAGATCCCTGGAACAAGTTGTAAACTTGTAACAGATGGTGATGAAGCCTCACATTTTTATACAATACATTTTAAGATTCTGCATCTACCGCATGTACCTTCCAAAGAAAATGACCTTCAGTGAGAGAAGATACACTCTGAAGAAAGGAAGGCAGGCAACGGTGTTGAGCATGTCTTTTTATCCCATGAAAATCCTACTTATTAAATTAATCAAAACTTTTAATGAGGATGAACACTGACTCCAATATTATGGCTTTTTAAAATAACTGTAAAAATTAGACACCTGCATGCATTTAAAACAATACAGTCACACTAGATTAACATTTGTTTTGGTTGAATACAATTCAGGGCTTAGGAAAAAGTATTGGCATTATGCTCACCAGAGACTTCAGAATGAAAGTTACTGACATTTTATTGATGTTTAACATTTGCTTACCCAGAGAAAGACTAAAACAACAACAACATGTCAAACAAAATATAAGGAATAATCAGCATGAATGGGTTCTATTAGTGTCTTATCACATAAAAAAAATGAAGATACAGCATGTGATATAGTTCAGTTCATAACTATATTATAAAATGAACTGCGTGCCTACCCCGGCAATTCGAGCAGAGTGATAAGTTTAGAGTTATGATTGCTAATAGAGAAAAAATTAGTGTTAGATATTAAGGTACTCACCTCTTCTTTCAACTGCTTTGATACACAGTCTTACGAACTGGGGGACTGTAGATTTCTCGTGCTCACAAACCAAGTGCAAATGGGAGCCAAAAATTTGATCTGCATTTGGAAAAAAAGAGGAAAATACATTAAGGCATATTATTAGCAGTGGGATTGTTCTGTCTTCTGAGCTTACATATTAATTAAAAACTGAGCTATCGAAGATGGACAGACAAAGTTGGAAACAAATCCTTTTTGACTCCTAGTGGTTGTTAACTTCTGCCAGTAAACTAAATTTCTTAATATCTGCTGCCCATAGTACCTGGATATTTCCCCCTGGGTTCAAGTTTCAATTGCCATTTACACCTTGACCTTAACCTTTCTGATGCTTGGAGGTCTCCGGATTTTGCTTGGACCTGCCATAAAAAAGTAAAGGCAATTCTAGAGATACAACTCCATATCTTGCTGAAGCCAAAATTCTGCATGATAGTAACCGATGGTCCAACCTTGAAACTCATATTGTCAGGTAGGCTGTCTCTGCCACGCATAGCAGGTTTCACTCTTGTCATAAAGCAACACGAGGGTGGCAAGGGCTTCAGTGTTTTGTATCATTAGGACTTAGTACAGCTTCGTCTCATCTCTACAGGAGGTTGGGTTTTTTTGTCATTTGTTTAAAAAACAAAAGGTACTAGATGTCATTTGATGAGTTTTAATTCAGTTTTAATTTGTGATTTGTGTTGTTTCCTTGATCAATAAGCAATTAATTAAGTAACGCTACTTTTTGGGTTTTACATTTTCAAAGTTTTGATCAACTCTGAATGTTGATCTTAATTCATATTTATATAAGCAGGTTAAACTCAGATTACTAATCAGCTTCCTCCACCTCATTGCCACTCTGTAAGTTTGAGAAATTATGAAAAGAGCAATCAGTAATGGGGATGTTGTCAGCTAGAATCAAAATGAATCAAAGAGATGAGAGAAACTGGTCAATAGGAGCCAGTTAAATGCTCAAACAATAGGAGCATACTATCATCATTTATCCAAAGAGACAGTCTCCATAGAACATTTCAACAGAGTACTACAGTTTGGAAATTGGGGTAGAGGCTTTCAAAATTTTTTTATAGATATCTGATGGGTGCTAGCACAAGCCTGGGCTCTGCAGACCAAGCCCGACAAACACGCTCATTCGCAGAACAGCAGGAGCTCCTGCTGTCCTTTACAGCTCCCGTGGCACGGGACATTTCCTCCGTAGTCAGTCCCACCATCTTCCACCAGAATCGGTTGGAATGCTTCTTCCTCCAAGCTGCACACCTTTTTCTAACAGGCCAAAAGCCATTTGGGTTTTTTTTCGCTTTGCAAGAAGCTTCACTTTCCTATCATCAGTCACTACGATTCCTTACTAAGCTTAGATTTCAAGAGCAACTCGATTGCCTTTTCTCACTTAATACCCCAGAGCAGGGAACAATCAGGTGGATGGGGTAGTTTGGACTTCGTGATGTGTATCAGGGAAGTTTATTCCAGCACCTCCCAATGCATGTGATCTGCATTCTGGTAGAGTACATCAAAGCCTGAATTTAAGTTAGTCGGAGTTTCGGCTGCAGAAGGGATGGAGGACTGGGTTCACAGAACTACACTGAAGAAGGTTGTGTGCATGTGTGGCGTTAAGCATTAACGAACAGTCTGTTACATGTTTTGGGGTTATGTTTCTGACAAAGCACAGTCTGGTTACATTTTCTTCATAAAACATTTATAGCTGCCTTCAGTGGTAATTATATATACAGAGATTTATGATTAAAATGTACTAGCACTTCCTCTTTTGACATCTTAATTGTTTTTTAAAATTTTAGCAAAGACCTGTCAAATTCTTTGCATAATATGGAATGGTCTCCCATGTAAATTATGTTAAAAAGAAGTACAAATGTATCTTATTTGGTGGACAAAGACACTCATAAACAATTTCAGAAGCAAAACAGGGAAAGAACTGCACTGTGTTTAGATGGGAATACATGAAGAACTGAAGCAAAACTAACGCATGGGTGTTCAGCAGCTTCTCTTCTCTATTATAACCACTTTATAACCAGCTTCCAGGATTATTTTGCAGCTACTCTTTCAAACCCCTCTATGAGTGCAGAATACTTGGTATTCCTGGCAGGAAATTTTGAAAAATCTGGAAATTGTTTTGCAGTTCTCACCTAGTCCAATACTTCTTTTCTGGGTGCAGATTCTGTATCTTCAGCAAAATGTTTAACCTCATGTTATAAACCTTTCAGTATATGGATATAGCCACGTTCTGAATCTTGCAGTTAGGCTTTAGAAGACCTCTTCTTTAGAAAATAGGCACCCTGGGTTTTTGTCCTGACTGGAAGGGACAGCAAGTCATCATTAATAGTGACGGGGCATCAATAGAGGCTATGGTAAAACGACGACACAACACCGCTTTGGATTTTTTTCCCCCTTCTAGAAATTCATGAGTATTTGTAAGTACACGATCACATGAGTGACTCCAATACTCTGAATTCTGGGCGTTCCTGCACTGCAAACTCCATGACTCTCTCCAGTCAATTGATTTTTTTGCTGGATCAGTTTCTGTACATGAACAGGGGAATGGCAGTAGTTACACTGCCATATTTACACTCTTGGCGGTCACCGGGAGAGTTGAGGAAAACTCAGTTAAGATTTGTTTGTGCCGCGTTTTGAAAACAAGGAGTTATAGGAATGGCAAATTACTAACTTTTGTAAACTAGAGTTATGTGTAACTAAGATTAAAGTATTATTTTTCTTGTTCTTTTATAGGTGTGTATACGTATTTTAAAACTAGTTTAAGGGGAAACTACCCAGGACATTTTTTCAGAAAATAAGAACTGCTCCCAAAGGGATAAAAGAAGCAAAAAAGCCTTTGTTTGATTTATTTGTGATAAGGCCCTTCAAAACTTTTTTCTTTATGACTTGAAAAAAAAAAAAAAAAGATGTACACAACACTCCTAACCTCCTGTTATGACAGTTTATGTTTCCTATCCAGCTTATTTAACTCAAATGCCTGGGAAATAGACACAATTACCACCTTATGGAATGCTACTTAACTTTAAATGCTCCCCTCTGAATAGAAATCCACTTTATCTTCTCAGAGTTATTCCAGTTTCTCAGGAATTATTTCCTCTATAGGCTCCTGAAATGTTCTTGTTTCATCATCTAAAAATTTAAACTAACAATTGTTCAGAAATATCTTTTATTAGAACAAAGGCAATTCCCATACAGTGGATTCTGTTCACAAGAGCTTGTACAAAGGAGCTGCATACTATGCCCATATACAGCTTTAATCATTCACTCTTTCAGCTGTTATCAATTTAAAACCAATGAAACTCCCACACTGAGTCCATTTGAGCAGTCAATTTTAATATCTTGGGGCATCTGTAGTTATTCTGAATTGGCTGCAAAAGCAGAACTAACAAGTTAAGCTCTAACCATAAGTCTACATCAGGCTGGTAAACCATACATCAAACACAGACAGTTAGTCAATACTGTAGTATGAAAAACCAACAAGCATTTTTAAGAAGAGCAATATATTCATAATATGTTTGGTGGTATGGTTTACATTACACATCCCTGATATCTGCGCATTAAACTTTCTATTTAAAATGGTGGGGTGTGTGACAGCTTTGCACATGGATATAAAATGAGACACCAGAAGAGGAGGGAATGGACATTCGCAAGTTGTATAAAATAAAATGATGATTACAGCTGCAATAAATTGCTTGTTCTGGTGAGCTTCAAGTTTTCCCTGAGCCTGACAGAGCTACTTTTTTTTGAGTAGCTCTCGCAGGCTGCAGCAAAGCCACTAATTCTGAGCTGCAGAAATCTAGTCTATGGGAGACAATACTTCTGGAAAAGAAACAATTAAAACAAAATCACTAAAGCCACATCCTCACTGAGAATGTCATTGTTTAACTGGTTTTGGTGTACATGGATGAGATGTGGCCACACTTGGAAGGAACTCATACTTCAGTGTTTTTTATTAAAAAACCAGGGAAGGGCATGGCTAATACTCCCATTTCTTGGGGAGAAGCTCAGCTTCTGACACGAGAGGAGATGGTACAAGGGTGTAATGCTCAAGTTTTTAGAAATATGAACTATATGTCTGTAATTCAGTGCCTTCCAGGAGCAGAGTTGAGTCTGCTACATCTGGATCTGAATGGCTGGATTACCAGAGTTTTGTATCAAGTTGTTTGTTTTCTTTGTGTCTGAATGTTAGGAGAGAAAAGGGGGAAAGAGAACGAAAAGGCAAAATAAAGGAGGAGTGTACAGACAGAGGGACAGAACAGTAGGCACCACCAGAGCAGTGATTTTTCAGAGGGGAGAGGGATGTGGTTGGAAAGGGCCAATCTCTGAAAGGTGACTACATCTAGCTGCTCAGTCTGTACAGTCAGACATATTGAGTCAGACACTAAAATGATGCTGGTCCCAGACTGGGCTCCAAATAATGCCACGACACTTTTACAGTAAGTGGGCCAGGTCCTCAGCTGACTGAAGTCAGCGAGGTTGTCAGTGGAGCTCCCCTGATTTATGCTAGCTGGGAATCTTGCCAGTCCTTTTAAGTTGGAGATTTACTATATATCGTTGATCTGTGGTGGTCATCAATTTAAAAAAAATTACATTTGTGAACAGTTACTATTAAGTGGCATATGAGCTACCAGATTTGTCTCACATTCTCAGAAAAAGGGAAAATAGAGAGTACTGCAGATGCTGGTCTCTTTTAAGAAATGATGGTGTTTTACTGGGGACAAGAGCTCATTCGACTTTAGAGAGAGTGAGTCTGCTGCACTGCTCAAAACAAGTCTCCAAAAATGAGATACTTAAGGTTATCTTAATTATTTATGACCATCCCATCAAAGGAAAAAAATCACTTTGTCCACTGTTTGGCCACCCACAGGGTCTGGGAAACCTACTTCCAAAGGCCCAGGTACTGGTCAAAGAAAGAAAGAAGTACCCCTGTGACCCGCTGTCCCTGCAAGTCAAAGGAAACACTTCTTAACTTTCCCTAAATCATTATGGGCACCAGGTCACTTGCTAAATTCCTGCATAACCCATAAGAATTACAGAACACACCAAAGGTAGGTCTTAATCTACTCTTTTTGGCTTCTCATGAGCATTACACTCATTACATTGAACTACTTCAAGGTCCATTGAGACATATGAGACAATAAAGATGTTTTCCCTTGTCTGGAAATAAAGTGGTTGGTGATCTCTGTGCTGCTATCTGCACAACCACCAACATATGCTGAGCTCTGTTCTGTAGGCTATCAAGCCAAATCTCAGCTAGTTCCTTTCACTAGCAATTGAGGGGCTTTCCTTTTCATCTTGAAACAGTTGTAACCATTCCAATTTTTATGCTGTTTTGGTTTTTGCCTTAACTGACGAAATAAATTCAGTGAAGTTCCTTCATCGTCTAGCTTTTGGGAGAAAAAAAATCCACCCCCAAAAAGACTAGATTAATTTCTTGACAGCTGCAAAGCTGAATTTTCCTCATTTCCCAGTGTCATTGATGTTGTTACTTATGTGTTTTTACCATTTACTGAACATGTATTTTGCGGTAGTCTATTACCAACACACCCACCGTACCTTTAAAAAATCACAGTTTCACAGAAGCCTTTTTTTTTTGTTGTTGTTGGGGCTAGAAAGGCTCAGAAATCAGGAAGCTAACAGGCCAATATCAAGTTGAAGGTTGGCAATTCATTTTGGGTAATATTAAATCATGACAAAGCTCAAACACAAAGATCAGAGTTCAATTATAGACTATAAAGTAGTTTTAAAAGAGAAGATTTATATATTATTTTTCTAGCATATTAGTGCAGATTCTGTAAATTCTGAGAATATTTCAATCCCGAGGAACTGAGGACCCCTGCCCTCGCATATAAATTTGAACACAGTTATTCTCAGAATAACACTGTTAAAATGGCAGACATGGAACATGCCTCTTATTTACTATTTCTAGGTCTCTGTGCGTGTGTGGCTACGTATCAACGTAAGGGTGCATATAGACACATACACATTACGCAAAAACACTATATTACACATCATCTCAAAAAAAATATTCAAAATGCTTCTAGACCAAAGACATTTTGTGTAAGCATGAGTGAGATGGAACGAGAAGGACTGATGGTCTTCATTAGGGCTCTCGCTGGAGCATGAGAAGCCCGTCACCAGCCCCTCGCACTGAATGGTGCTGGTCCCATTCTGGCTTCTTTTATGCAGAGGACTAGAAAGCAAGTGGGACAGCGATGACAAACATAACTTTCTGTCGTGTAAAGCGTTAGCGCGTCTTCATTTTCAGATCAACATTTACAATTTGGTCTGACACATTCCCTTGTCTGATCATTACCCTCCTACTTATTCTTCTAATTCGTTAACTACATACTTTATTTACTACACGGATATTTCCTACGTTCGACATGAACGAAGTTTTGTGAAGAGTTAAATGACAATCACATAATTTCTAGATTTTCTGATAACAGTGTTGGCAGAACAAAGTACCCCAGGAGATCAAGCTGCTATTTAATTCTGAAGCCTGTATTCCCAAATTTGGTTAATGTGGAGAAATGTGTCGAGACTTCTGGCCAAGTGTGTACACATCAGTGCCTAACAGAGCTCAGAACTGTGTTTAAGTGAACTTACCACCTTAAAATGTATTTACTCATGGCTATAATTTACGTGTTAAATTTATTGGAGTTTTGGTTCCAATGTGACATACAATGTAAAAAATCAATATAGATTTGAGAGCTTTATAGTGCCCCTGGCAAATATGAATAGCACTTGATGAAAAGTGAAGGTTTGCACAGCACCTACAGTGCCACTGCATTGGAGTAATTAACACCACACGCTTCGCAGATATTTATATCAATTCTCCACTAGCACACAGAACAGCTCTTTGTCAGGAATTTGGTACCGAGATGTCCTGCAAGGCTTTAGACACACTTTTATTATGAGCCCCTATTTTAAGGGATTTACAATTCTGACAGAAGTATTTCCCTATGGGATAAAAGTTAGTATGCATGTTCTCAGAGCTGGAGGAATTTTTTCTTGTAAAAATTGGTTAACATTTTTTCCCTTAAGAAACGACCAGACAAATAGTTTTGAGAGGTTTCTGCAACCATTCAAGTCACCTTAGGAAAATAAATAGTTGCATCTTATAATACAAAATTTGGCAAGCTTTTCATTTTTAATCTGGATGGTTGCATTTTGCGATTTAAAAATATTCTAATGTGAGCCTAAAAATTAACATTTAAAAGTGGTCTCTGTATAAGCACTGCAACTGCATTTTCATAACATTTTAACAGATTAAGGGATAAACTCTGGTGAAGACAATGAAGGAACCTTATCAAATGAGCATTTCACATAGACTTACCGTAGATCGGAATTAAGCCGTGCTAACGAATCCTGCCTCATTTGCATGGCCAAAACCTAATCCTAATGAAACTTCATGGTAGATAACTAACATGTTTTCTTCATGGTAACATTAGTTTGGTAATAAAACTGTGCCTGGTACCGACTGTGAATTACTGTGTCAAAAACCATGGATCTTTGTTATCCATGGAAGAGTAGCCCAGGTAGAACCAAGCTATGTTTATGAATCAAGAGCTTAATGCAACTGTAGCCAAAACCAAATGCATCTGGCTTTCCTAGAGAGATATATTAGTGGATGGATTTGAGTTATGCTAATGAATCTGGATTTGTTAGAAGGGATCACATCTGATCCCTATGTAACACCGCAGGAGATTCATCAGCCACACTTTATTAAACTAAAAAAAAACCCTTAAATCCAGAAATTAAAAGACTATAAATTACTCCTCTATTACTGTAATAACTGAAACAAACTAATATGATGCATTCAAATCCCACCCACAACCCACAGAGTACTTCAAAGAGACAAACCCCTCCGATGGTACTGAAATCAGACACGATGAATGTGTAAGGATAGATCCTGAAAGTGTGGTGTGGGAGTGCGCACACCTCGCACATATATTTAAGTGTGAATGACATTTTTTTAAAGTTTCTGCAGCAATTAGAAGCCAAAGCCCATCACTAAGGCACATAATGATTTAATGTGATGAAGACTTCCTTACAGTAAGCAACATTGCACCGAACATTTCTCCGTGTATCTAAAACATAAGAACTTAATTCATAAAATCTTCTCCTTCTCTTCAGACATGGGCCCAGCTGGTGTTTAACTCTTGTGGCTGCTTTAGCTTTTGCTGGCTGGGGTCAATCTCTTGGCTCAGGACAGACAAGTTTAATACACATTAGCAACACCCCTTGCCATTTTTGACGCACCGCTGGAAAACTCACACTCCGAAGACTGACAGGGGCTGCTGGCAAAATGCCTCTTTCTAGTCAATTTGCATGTGCAGTTGTGGGTTTCACACATAATAATTTGGGAGTGCGTAAATTTTTAAAGCATTATTCCAGACAATATTTGAAAACATGGCTTTGCTTGATTACTAGTGGTCAGAATGCTACTTCCTTCAAGTTAAACTACCAGCTTCTTAGCAAAACGCTTACTCCTTGGGTAAACTAAAAAAAATGCATTTTATCAAAGAAACAAATTTTAAGGATATGTGAAAGTGATGGCTGACCAACTTAGCAAGGAATTGGAGTAGGAAAAAAAATCACAGATTCAAAGCATTTATTATTCACTGGCACGTGTTTTAGATTGTTAAAAGTGTATTTTGTTGGCGAGTTAGAAAAATAATGAGAGAAGAAAGCAGGAAGTATTCCAGCCTACCCTAGAAAACAAATTAGACAGCACAGCATCTGAAGTTCCTATTTCGGAGTCTAAAATATAAAACTATATCAACATTTTTTCTTAAAAAGAAATGGAGTTGTGCAGCATGTTGATTTGCAACGTGCATAGTGAGTGCCTGTGTTAAATGGAGGGGTTTCTACCGCATGCCCACCAAAGCAGAGAAATTGAAGCAGTAGTCAGATAACACAGAGATAGATGTAACCATACGTTGATTTTTTTTCTGTACAGTTCAGCAGTGTAAGTTTTATGATATACAGCGACAAAACCGTATCTAAGAAATATTTGTCCAATGCACATATTCATTTAACTGAGAATGAAAAATTAATTTGTGAATTTTCACTTTTTACTCCAAAAAAGTATATAAGACTGAACACACCTTTAATAAGCCCCTTCTCTTGCAATGTTTTCAAGGAGGGTCTTCGGGAGATGAACTTCTTTAATCTGCTTTTAACTCGGTTTCTGTCATTTGTGTCAGAGGCACTGTAGTTCAGTCTGAAAACTAAAGGAAATCAACAGAAAAAGCTTCAGTGAAACAACATTTTTAAACTCATAGTAGTTTTCTCAAATATCCCTAGAAAATAATGACCATAGCCACCCTAGTAAAATCATGCTGTAGGTCAGCAGTGTAGCTGGTTGGATAGTACAAAACATCTGATTAATACTTTTGTGAATAAACATGATGAGTTCACTCTGCTGGTTATTCACAGAGTCGGATTATTTATTGCCCATAAGTATTTGGATGGCGACCAGTTTACTCATGAAATGTTCAGGAATCCCACAAGTTTCACATGGATGATTTTTCAAGTAAAACTCTGGACTCAAAGTGTGCTATGCACTATTAGCTACATACTACTTGTTATGAGAAAGGATGGATGGTTACACCACTAGTGAAGGACTGAATTCTCTTGCCAAGATGGTTTAAGCATTATATATATATTTAATGCAGTTATAGAAAACATGGCTATATGCCATGAAATGTGTGCAAGATGCATTAATTTATGGAAAGAAAAGTATTCCCATCCTAATGATTATATTTTATTATATTTAGGGATTTACCAAACCTAGAAACATTTTGAGCTCAATTTATTCCTGTTCTGTGTCAAAAAGACACAGAACCCAGCTGCAGAAAATCCCCTGGAGGAAGTTTCAAAGGCATAAATTTAACTTCTTCTCTGCTGAGGTGCTTACAGGGCACCATCACAGCTCTCAAAATAGGTAGTATTTGTAGGAAGGAGAAACTCTGAAGTCAAGGCTGGATGCTACAGAAGAGGCAGCGATGCCATGGGAAGACTTTCTCCAAAGGATTCCCTAAACACACAGATTTTTAAAGTTTTCTAACAGATCACCTGAGCCTCACCACCTGTGAATAACCCCTGTCCTGTGTCCTGGGCTCTCTCACACTGCCCATTCCCCCAAATGCTGAGCAGGGAAATGGGGCAGCCAGAGCTGTACAGCCTTCCCTGCCAAAGACCTCCAGCTGACAGAGGGGTGGCTCCTGCTTTCTGAGGAAAGAATAGCTTTCCATCTTCACTTTATAATAAATACATACATACATAAATCCACCAAAACACGGTATTCTCCACAAGTTGGACTTGCAGGAGTTCGCCCATTATCCCTCCAAGAGATTTTCTATATAGTTCCCTGGATAGTTTAGCTGCAGCTACAGAGATGCTCCCTCATCTCCCCATTCAGACTGAATCTCCCCTGTAATGCAGTGATCTTCTTATAGACAAACCAAGGGAAGAGCAAAAGAGCAAAATAAAATGATCATCAATATTATTGCGCTATTTTGTCGCAAAAAGTTTTGTGTAAGTTATAAGCAACACCAGAATATTTAAAGGTGCAAAATTATAAAACAATGGCAAGCTAAAATAACTGGTTAAGCAACAGTAACAACCCTGGAATATTGTGGTTTACATTACAAATCTGATTTTAACAGCCAAACTTATAAAATGGTTTACGCTTTGCTGTTGTCAAGGGAGAAAAACTTGCCAAATTGTTCATTTTAAGTAAATAGAACATAGCCAATTAAGGAAAGCAATATTTAAACACATGCCTACGATGATCAGAGCATAGTTTGCTTCTGATTTCACTACTGATTTTAACAGAAGAGTGCTCCATTTTCCCACAGCACTAAAATGACCCCACACATACTTCCACAAACTAGTAATCACACAGGACAAATAAAAGGACACTTTACTGGAAAATACACAGCTTGGTACAATAATCCATCACTTATGAAAAATAGAATTCACATTTTTTAATGGTAGCATTCTTGGAGTGATGTATCATAGAATATAAAGATCAGCATTCAATTGATGGTTGGTGCTTTTTTAACATTATAGTGGAGGACTTTTTGTTCGAAATTGAGCAATCCTTGGCAGGGACAAGCTAAAATTCCAAGTCACTTGGCTGTGCTATAAAAAGAACAACAAATGGATGTTTCTAATTCTGCATCTTGATGGTACTTTGAAACAGTGAAGTGAATTGTATTTAGTTTGGAAAGTCTTTTGTTGCTTAGGGTCATTCTGTCCATAGCGATTCATATTTAGGTTTGCTTTTTCCTGACTTACAGTGAAGTTTCCTCAGTGCAAATGATGCAGGAGTGGAACCATCTCTAAGTCACTTCAGATGCCTGCCACATTTCCCATTTTGCAGGACTCTGAAACGTTTTATGTCCACTTGAACTACATGCTTAGCTCTAAGGATACACCAGATTTGTTAAGATCTTTTAACTGAAGTGAGCGTGGTCGTCCTGTGAATGAGGATAGGGGATCTAGGACTTGACAGCAGGGTAAAGGTCCCTCTGTTTAGAAAGATGCATTAACACAGCTGGAAGTTTTATACCTGAAACAGCAATTATGGTGTTAAAACTACATCTAGAGGTAGGAATAATTACTGTCACGGATACTTTCGTAAGTTCTGTGTTGAACTGTCTATAGTGTGTAGCTAAAAGCAGCAGCAAAGCTAATTTTGATGAATTTCTTATTTTATTTTATTAAACATGTGTGAGTCACCAGAGGGAAACTCCAAGCCTCCCAGAAATTCAAGGGTTTAGATAGCATGTTCCAAAACCAAGCTTAGCCAGAAAAATTCTTGTTGGGATCTCATTTAAAAATATTCCTGCTCTTGCCAAACCATTCTTCTCGCGATATCCCCACATTAAAATGACTTTGCTATTATATTTGGAAATACAAAGAGGACCAAAATGTTACTTCCAAGAGAAAATAACAGAGGAGTTATAAAACTCAAAAACCACAATAAATATTATTTGGAGTACCTTTCTTTTTAAATTTCAGGTTCTGGATTTGACCAGAAGAATCCTCCGTGAAAGAGAGCTGGCAAATGTCAAACAACAACATAGGCAATTGGAAAGAAGTTCCATACAGAAATAAAATAAGACTCTTAAGGGTCAAGGTATAAAATAATAGGAAATAAAATCTGTTGCTTATCCTACTATACGTTCCCTGGCATAAACAGCATACGTGTGCCATTTGATACGTTGTACCAAATAAACTGGTATCTTCGGTTTCTAAAGATATTCACACTGACATATCCACATAAGTGCTTCGAAACCAACACAGGACAGGGAATAAACCACTCCCTTTGCGCAGACGCTTCCATTAGAATATTTCTTATATTGCGCTAAGAGCCTCTGAGACAGAAAAAGGAAACACACGCTTGCTCTTGTTGGGCCAGGCCCTTCTACAGTACAGGTAGAAGGGAACCCAGGAGAGGTCAATATTATGCTAGATTTCTTCTGCTAGTGCAAGTGGCTGCAAGGACACTTCAATCCAGCTGCAAAAACATAACCTGAATACTGGCCTTCACGTTTGGCTGGAAATAAAACTGGACCCTCAAGTCTAGAAAAGCATTTCTGGTGACTTTGGTCACTTTATTAGGGCTCTATTTATTCAACAGGTGGGAAACATATTAATGGACACACGAAAAAAATGGCCAGATATTTTCCTGAAATAATTTGCTCTAGAATTAATCTATATTAAATCGCAACCGTTTATCACATTAGGGAAATGTAACACAGACTGGGTACAAAACAAAGTATTATAAACACATCATTAGGAATAAAAGAAAGAACACATCTTTGGCCCTTCATGTTGGATAGCGCTGTAATAACATCAACGGACTTAGAAAGAATAATTATAGATTAAATTCTCTGCAGAAAAAATGCAGCAAGAAAAAACTGACCTGTCTTTTTTTGGGCCTGTATAAATTCTCTGAATATTTATACAATGTCACGACTCTAGACTTAATATTCCTAATAACATATAAAAAACCAGGAGTAGCATGCAAAACCACAAAATACAGTCTCTACAAGACCTTTTACACAAGAAGACTGGTGGAAGGAAAGAATTAATGCATTACCCCCAAATCACACAGCTCTGCAGAAGCAGTACCATCAGAGCCAATGGAAGCTTTGACACGTACAGATGAAGAATTGCTTGCTATAATTTAATGCACTAAATTGGATATGTGGTGCAATGAGAGGAAACTTACTATCATTTAAGCAGGGTTAAGCAGTGGCTAACATATTTGCAAGGTGAATTTACAAAAGCCTTTCTCCAGCATTTTGGCATGGCCACAACTAAAAGAACCAGGCAAGGCTTTAAACTTTTCAGGGCAAGGATCAACATTTTTATGTAATTACTTTCTATGAATTTAGTCATGAATTTAGACAATATATTTCTAGCAGACTGTTTTTCCTGGGTGTGATGTTCTGGGCAGAGCCTGAATGGTTCAGAAAGTAAAATGTTCTAAACGGTTCCATATTTTATTGGCAAGATTTTGTAACTCCTTATAACACGATCTCACATTCCTTCCAATTACTTATATTTCACTCTTAATTTATAAAACATTTACACATAATCCCAAAGGTTTACCTATGGTTAATTCCTGCCAGGTACAGTATATCTGAACACTTCTAATGCGTTGAAAGCATTGGGTTTTGAAGAACTATCCATTAATGACTTTCTGAACTGTGACAATTGATATTGACAGTGCTTGTCAAACTAAAGCACTATTGATTGTCTCACATCATGTGTATAGCAAAACCAATTTCTTCCAAGTACCTCTTCCTAACTGAAATACATTATTATGGTGCCTGTTTATTATAATACCCAAAATTATCGTATGGAATGCATTTGGATGGAAAGGGCTCATACAGAATGAGGAGCAGCAGTGGGAGTGGATAAAGCATTAAGAGGCTCAAATAGCTTTACATTAACACCTTCTCTTCCATTAGGCTTGTTCTGCAGGAAAAAAACCCACACCTAGTATGGAACATACAAAATTTTTTTTTAAATACCTCTGAAGACTTCAAAATTTCAGGAAGTTCTTAGAAATAGAGATGACTTGTAGGATAACAATAACACCCATAAACTGAGATTTAGTAATTCTTTTCCCAAGGAATACTAAAAGTGACAAATTTGACCATTCAAAGTACCGAAGACCCCGATCAAAACCCTAGCTGCAACTTTGTTAAAATACATATGAACAGATTCATGGACTTAACTGTGATCTCTGATGCCTTAAACTAATAATTTTCTTAAGTGCTTTACAGACTGATATGCAGAGTCCTCAGCAGCATCTTGCAGGACTGAATCAAAGCTGAGATGGCAAAAGGGGAGGTAGAAGTAGGTTTCCATGACTTTGGATAATGAAAGTGCTAGTCTAACAGCAGAACTATCACATATGTGTGAAAATATTAAAGGAATTAATTAGTTAATTAATTAATTTCAAGTAATGGGAATGCTTAATTGCTGAGTATCTCAACCTCCTGAAGAAATACATCTTAACATGCAGGGGCGTATGACTACACCCACATTCCAGGAGACACTGTAATTTAAGAATAGATAATGACTCATGACTTTAAGTTTTGTTGGATTTCACTAGAACTCAGAATTCAACATTCATAGACACAGAACTACTGGAGGGAGTCCAGCAGAGAGCTACCAAGATGCTCAGGGGACTGGAGCGTCTCCCTTATGAGGAAAGGCTGAGAGACCTGGGTTTGTTCAGCCTGGAGGAGAGAAGGCTGAGGGGGGATCTCATCAATGCTTATAAATATCTGAAGGGCGGGTGTCAGGGGGATGGGGCCGGGCTCTTTCCAGCGGTGCCCAACGCCAGGCCAAGGGGCCACGGGCACAGGTTGGAACACGGGAAGTTTCACCTCAATATGAGGACAAACCCCTTCCCTGTGCGGGTGCCAGAGCAGGGGCACAGGCTGCCCAGGGAGGCTGTGGGGTCCCTTCCCTGGAGACATTCACCCCCCGCCTGGACGCGGCCCTGTGCCCCTGCTCTGGGGGTGCCTGCTCCAGCAGGGGTGGGACGGGGTGAGCTCCAGAGGTCCCTTCCAACCCCCACCATTTTGGGATTCTGTGATTTTTTTTCAGATTTTTTTTGGCCTGCAGCAGATGTGAAACTACTCCTAGGTCTTTAAGGGAGGAGCCGCGTGCATTACCTCCTGTAGAAATGGTCGGTTCTTCAATGAGCACTAAAGTTTTGAGCGTGACAAAACCACGTCCCTGCCTCCTTTCTTTCCTTTGTGATGCTCTGAGGTGGAGTCAATAAAGTCTGCTCACTAAGGATAAAGAATTTGCTTCACCTACTTTATTGAGCTAAAGACTTCTGTCAGTCATCCTAGTTTATCCTTTGGTGAAATTCCTGGGCAGGTCTCATGAATTAACCCCACACTATAATGACTATATTTGTTTTGCAAAAGAGTAAAATGAGAGACGGAAATATGGTCTGCTTAAAGGCATTACACAAATTATTAGTGGGGAAAATGCAGGAATCGGGCATTACCCCTAATCCCTATGTTTATGATAAAATCTAAAATTACAGGTTTTATGGCTACAAAGCACAGACCCAATAACTGCAGCACCAGGTAACAAAATGGGTATCACTGGCCAGGAGATGCTAGGAAGGTTTTGTTTGCATGGGCACCAAAGGACATGCAGTCATTCAGGTTTATGGTCTTAAAACAGATATTTGCCACAGCAAGTATATCAGCACTTACAAACGCTTATGAAGCAAGCTTAGAAATAAACAATAGGAAAAAGAAAACAGTGATTATATAGCACAAATAATTTTTCTGTAATATGACAGCCTAACAACTTAAGTGCTCAGTAGTGTCATTACACTTTGTGAAATTTGTGTGCATTAGCAGTAAAGATTCAATAAAATGACTATATAATTCATATTTTGCATCATGCTCTGATGCACATAAACTTTTTAAAAATTTTGTCCCCCACTAATAATAAATGGAAATAAATGAATGGTGTGTTATATATCACCACACGCTTACATTGTGAAACAAACTGGTGCTCCCCGTGCAGCTTTTCATAGTGGTATTTGTACCATAAATATTTAGAAAAGTAAAGCAATATTTCTGAGCATGTGTTGGTTTTATAAAGGAAGGTCATATCAAACTAACCTGTTATCTTTCTTTAATAAAATTAATGGGGTTTTTTTTCTGAAAAGGAAAATGCAATAGACCAAATCTATTTCGACCTCAGTTGTGCGTTTGATATGGTGCCAAATGGGAAATCATTAGTTAAACTAGGGAAGATGGAGAGAATTAAAACAATAACTGCAAAGCGACTAAATAAGGTGTTAAAATGACATTTGTTTAAAGGAGAACTACTGTACTGAAGGAAAGTTACCAGCGTAAGTCCTTAAATATTCTTGGAACTGATCTTTGTGGTTTCATTAACGACTTCAACGAAAAAAGTAGGAGCATTCAAAAAATACTTGGTGACTCAAGGCTGGGAAGCATCACCAGTTCAGACAAGAATCAGGACATCAGACAAAACCTTAGTGACTTTGAGGCTGGAAGCCGGAGAAACCAGATTGGACCTAATACTACCCAATGCATGGTCAGAGTAGGATTAATACAAAATACTTCTTTCTTATAAGTGTGTAACCTCGGACACTCGTGTGTGTGAGGTGGGAATTCGTGCCAGGAAAGGTGCAGGCAGTGGCCATGAGAAGTAGCAGGAGAACGGGCTGCTGAGCTTTCAAAAGCAGACGGGGAGCTTGCCAGCTATAAAATGGCTGAGAAAGGCTGTGATTGTTCTCTATGAATTTGCTGGTGGGGTGGGAAAAGGAGCAAGAGACGAGAAGAGGACAGCAGGGAGGGAGAAGAGCTGTTTAAACTGAAGAACAATGTTGGCACAAGAATAAATGACTATAAACTGTCCATAATGCGAAGTTCTAAAACACCCTTTCAAAGAAGTCGTGGTGGCAAATAAAACTAAAAGAATTTAGGATGAAACTTAATAAATTTATGAAAGGGGACACAGAACATGGCACCTTGTGACAGGAGGGACTGGACTAGATCATCCAGGACATGCCAAGCCTTTCTTTCCACAATTTTTTTGGTATTGTCACTTTATTAGAAATGCTATTATACACACTTAATTTGAATATAAAAACCACAATGCCAGAAATCAATGAGGTCGTTTTATTCATACAGTATGACCAGTTTAGGTTCATCTAATGTAAAACATGTGGGACTTGGATGAAATCTGCTGCGGTACACAAAGTCAGACTATTCAGGCTCTAGGAAGAGAGGGTACAGTGTGCTTGGGACGGGGAAACTGGTCTCCGCGTCCACGTCAAGGATGGGGACTTTTGACACAGTCTCTTTGCAAAAAACTAGCCTTTTATTCCCCTTGCACTGAGGAGGGCAGTTTTGTATGAGCACAGATCACTGAGGACTCATCTGATCTTAAGCTTTCTTTGATAGCTCTTTTCTGTAAATCTGCAGGTGAAGAGTGACGTAGGTGAATATGGGCAAAAGTCAGGAGCATGACAGAGAAGTTTTTTGCATCTAGCGTACTTCTCTCCTTTAGAGAAGGTTGCTAAAATTCCCAGGAAAATACTCAATAACTTGGATGGTGTAACACATAGGAGTTGAAGAGTGGCCCTGCCCCTCCCTGCTTGGGTGACTTAGTGCTGCCCTGTTCCAGTGTTTCCAGACATACAGAATCATCCCGCTTGTATAAAATGTGGTTGTTATAGAGGGAAAAAGAAAGACAATATTTGAATTAATGACTTTTGAAGTTGACATACATAATATAAAAAGAAAACAAATATGCAATTAAAGGTTGAGGAAGACAGAGCAAGGAACTAAAGACTATTTCCAAATCAAGTTGAACAAGTAATTTACAAGTAATACTTTCAGGATTTTTTAGAATATGAAGTTCTATTTGTTTTCTTCTGTTGTGGAAGATAAGTCTATAACTTGCAAGTCTTTAAGGTACCTTCTGACTGAGGTAGTCTAAAAAAAACCTTTCCAACCTTTTGCAAATAATATGAATAGTCGTCGTTTACATTAAATTGCTCAGACAAAAGGACAAGAAAATTATGTCGTTCATTTTTCTACCAGGAACACCAGATAGACTGTTATGCCAAAAGAAAACCCTTCTGATTGGCTGGGTACTGCTGGCCATGTGTGCACTTTTAACTTCAAAACCTACATATAATTCTGCCTTATGCTTTGGAAAACAAACTAATTATCTGTAAAGAACAAGGGAGACTTGGCATTGCTGTATTTCTATCACCCTTGTTAAGAGTTGTACAAATGATTCATATATTTAAATTTAGACATGCACTTGGATACCTTGTTGAATCTTTTATTCAGATTCAATCTTATGGGACCTTTCCAGAAAGAATATCATAGCAAAGAATTTTCTTCTATTGAGATTCTTATCAATTACAATTTGTACTTCTAAATTTAAAAAGGAAATTATTTTAAAATTTAATTATATTTCCATTGCACTCAGCCTCCAATTATATTCATAACCTTATAGTCTGTGACCCATGATGAACTTCTTGCGCTTCTCATACAATAAAAGATAGAATTAATTTGTAGTGTATAAGTTATGATAACCAACATGTTAAAATCATTTTTTCTAATGAGAAACAGTAGTGAAATTCATGGGTGTATTTGTTATTTCTAATCACTGTTACAGTATTTAATACAGTAAGGTTAGCAATTTCCAGTGACTGTAGATATGATATTTTATGAAGGAGAGAGGCACACCCATTAACTTTAAAGTAATCAAAAAATATCAGCCAAAGATCTGAAATCCATTTGCTGTACTCTGTTTATATGCTGACTCTACTTTATCAAATTGTATCTACCTCAATTAAATGATTACAGTAAGTATAACTGAACAAAAGATCACCCATGAGCTTATTTTTAAAAAGAATAAGTCTGCAGATTTAAGAATCCTTTTTACTTCTTACCTTAAGTCAAAGTTCTGGTAACAATCTCTCATATCTATATTCACATAAATGTAAACCTTAGACAAAGTGACCTTTATGCCATCAACTCTTTTTTATGTTTCTGTGTAAATGATTTCTATTTGTTAAAACACAACTGATTTTCAAACTTTTCAGCAGTTACAGCTCTTTGCTTACAAGGCAGTGCCAGAGACGCACTGTGAGGACGCAGGAAAGACTTCCACTAAAGGGGCTTCAGGATCTGCATAAAATACCCATAAAAACATGAAGCAGATCAAGTGGAGGCTATAGCTTTGCGTGAGCTTACCCTACGGAGGCTGTTAGTGGGGGAAGGTGCCTTGTGAGATATGCCTTAGGTCAGCCTCTTGGGCTGAGGCAGTGTAATTACAGGAGGAAAAGGAAAGCCCAGAATGAAGCTGCTGGTATATTTAGCCATGCATTGTGTTGTAATAGTTTAAGCTGTGAATTTAACTGCTTACCAGAAAGCTCTGATTCCAGTGTGTTTCTTAAGAAATGCGTGGGGTTTTGTAGCATTGACTTTATCAGAACTTCGCCTTCTAATAAAGGTCAGGTCTTAGAGTTCAGTTGTGTAACAGCAGATACAAACTCTACGTTGCCCTCTCTCTCCCTGATGCCGCCAAGCACAGCTTTGGCCAAGGTGCAAGGTGGCCTGGGAACATCTCTTCTGGTTTTCTCCAGCACCCACCCACTCTCCCTACAATCTGATGGTGGATCCTTCTCATCACAGGGGCAGCATGAGGGGAAGATCTGGGTCGGTGCAGTCAGGACATGAGTCCAGAGGGGACACAGAGATGCTGTCAGCTGAAGGCACGAGTAGCTGGGACCCCAGGAACGAGCATGATCCACGCTGCTAGTGCAACGAGTTTGCTGCAGCAGGTAGCTGGGACCCCAAGTCCGCCCGGCCCTTGTGCAGGGGCTCAGAGCAGGAGACCTCCAGAGACACTGCTGGGCATGTGGTGACATTTAGTACTTCATCCAGTCTCCAGAACAGCTGCACTAGAACAAGCTGCCTGAGCAGGCAAATAATTGCTATATATCATGATCTTTTCCAAAATAAAATCAAGCCAGTCATCACAACAACTTTGAAACACTTCAATCAGCTACATGTGGGGTTTGCATGGGTGCACTGAACTTACGTTTGACCAGCCATGGTTAAAACTCAGGCAAAATGTTAAAAAGATACAATAGAAGACTGTTTTAGTTTTAAAATTAATGTTCCAGCTGACAAACTGCACAGGGACTTAACCTACTTTAGAACATATTTAATAGTGTAATTTAGTCTCTAAAAAGAAAAGCAAAATAACTAATGATGGACAAATTTAGAGGTCGAATCTAGTTCAGATAAACATTCAAAAGTTCAGATGTTTAACCAAACCTTATCTTGTCCATGAAAAGCCTCAACCGAAGAGCTCTACCAAATATAAGCAAAGCACAGAAGATTGTGGAAACTTTTCCTTACAGAAGGAAAACTATTATCAGGAACCAGCACCTTATTGCAGCACCCATGTGTTAAGCAGTTAAGCATCAAAGCAAAAGCAAAACATTTTCAGACAACCACTTCATGGAAGTAGTAATATTTGGACGAAATCCAATACAGAGAAAATAATATTAAGGGGAAAGATAATACAAATGCAATTAGACTATCAACCAATAAAACTTAATCTATGCTTGATAGTTGAAACCTTCCAAGCTTACAGAGAATAAGGAAACTGGAGATCAGAGGACTCTGCCTTTTGAAGTCTTGCTGTCCAGATCCTGGGGACCATTATCTAGCTGTAGATTATTTTAAAGACATTATGAATATTCTGTCACAGAATTAGAAAGCTTTATTAGTATGAATGACCTGTAACTTGAGCAGGGACAGCTACAGATGAAGTCCAAGTAAACAATGGTTTGGAAAAGGTGTATTCTGCTAACTTAGTTTTCTGGACTAAAACCCAAAAAATAGAAGTTGTGTTTCTGAAGAACATATTCATCGTGGGTTATTGATAACAGAAAGTAGAACTCTAATGGATCCTCTCCATCCTCGCAAACACCAACTACAAATGATTTTTTAAAAAGTGTACCAGATGAGATGAGACCACTGTTGTGTCTTGCCTGGCACTGTTTGTCATGCAGCAGAACGTATCTGCTACAGTACCCCAGAGGAAGGCAAAATTCAAACGATGCAGCAAAATAGCGGTGCCTCGGGATCCTTTCAATTTCTTTCCCTTTCCCCATGTCACCAACTTGACTCCTGTCTTAAGCCTGTCCCTCACCTTTTCTTCTGTCTCCAGCCCTCAAGCTACTCGGGCAATTAACAGAAAAATTTGCTTTGCTCAGAATTGAACCCCAAATTCAAACTATCAGATGCCCCAAATCTAATACCTAGTGAATGATTTTATTAAGTAAAACTTAAAAGTTCTGTTCAGAAATTACTCATGTGTAGCTTACATTGAGATTAAGCATCCCACTGCCTGTAATTGTGCCTTAATATCAGTACTACCCTTGACCTATCATTCCCAATGATCTTCAGATAACATTGTATAACAATTCAGATATTAAAGCATTTTCATTATTTCTCCGTTAATTTTTAGTGCTATCTTTTGATTTTCATTCAAACACGTCAACTGAAATACATTCATATAAAGAAAGGAAGGTAGGAACATTACAGCACCCTAAAATACTTAATTTTACATAGACAGGAAAAATACTATACCTGCGTTTTCACACAGAAGTACATACAAAGCTCATTTTTGCAGGAACAGAACTTAACTTCTTGGAAACCACAGCAATGAAACAAAGGTTTTGATTCAAGTGAGTGCATCTACAGCTCAGACAGAAGACAAAGAGCGATCCTGAGATCATCACCTGCACTACCCAATTTTTAGTCAGCTTTCTGGTCCTTCCAGCTCTCTCTACCCAAAAGAAAACCTGGGTGCTGTTCAGGAGCCAGCTTACTCCAGAGGCTCCTATCAAAATGTATGATGGCCAAGACAGCACCAAGTTTCTTTGCCTCTGCTTTACTCTGCCCTTCAACTCTTATCCCAGAAGTCACTTTACCTTCATATTCCACGTCTATATATCAGAGAGTTTCACCTCCACGTTTTAAAAGCATCATCACCATCAGTTTATATCAGACACACAACACTACACACTGCAAGGTGACCAAAGAAGACCTGAAGAAAAACTTTACGATCAGGGCACAGCCAGTCTGCCCTAGGAAGGGTGAGCACAGGGCGATGTGGACGCAAGCCACATGGTCCTGCAGCTTGAATGAAGTCTTTTATTATAGATATCCACCAAGTCACAGGTTAACTCGCTCTGATCTATATTTTTGTACCTTAAAGGCTGCTAAATGGCAAATGATTCACTTTGTACCTGGCTGCTCTCCTGTTCTGACCTGCCTATATCTGGCTGCCTTCCCTTAGGCTCTGGGTTCTTGGACTGGAGTTTAACCTTCTTCAGCAAAAGTGATTATAAAACATACTATCCCTATGTGATTGCAACATATCTGAACTATAAAGCTTTACACGCAGGGACATATTCTCTCTAGCAGGGCTTATACCTGCATGTTTTTAAACTTTTTCTGGACAAGGTGTCTTCATGAATTTTGTGATGATAAGGCTTTTTCTTTCCAAGTTTGTTTGTTTTGTTGGGTTTTTTTTTAAGTGTATTAGCACTGGAGTATTTTAAATTGTTTAAATTTATTTCAAATGTGCTGTTTGAGAAAAGTTCTGTTACACAAGGATGTTACTTTTCTATATAAGCTGAATACATTTAAACTGCAAAAATTGTTATCGTATGTAGGAACACATTTTATATTCTATAAAAAGGCTTAAGGCAGATTCACTCTGTTTTTCATGGAGAGCACATTGGTTGCAAAAGTCTAAAGGACAGCAGGGTCTACATGGTCTGGTTGTTTACTCTTCATCTCTAAAGAAGTGGCTGTGAAACAGGTAAATATAATCACTAGGCTGTATCAGGAGAGCAATTTCCATGCGGAAGATTAAATTCAACTTCCCACAACCGTGGGATCCTTGAATATCCTTGTGCAAGAAATACAGACTGAAACCTGGGGCAGAGTCAGAAAAGGGCCGTTTGGGATGATCAGGAAAAAAACCAGCAGCCTATCATAGGGAAGACGACTTCAAATCTTGGCTGGTTGAGCGTACCAAACCAAGCAGGAGGAGGAACATGACTGCTGTCTGTAACTCTGTTTAGGGTGGTACACCTGAGACAGAAGGGAACTGCTGAAAATAAAGAGCCATCTAAATGCTGACACAAGAACACCTTCATACCACAAGTCCATTTAGGCTGAAAATTAGAATGTTTTTAGCTTGAAAACTGAAGTTTTGGAACATTCTTCCAGCATGAGCTGAGGGGCAAAAACATTAATACTGAATTTCATTAATTATGAAAGGAATCAAATGAGGTTGTTGTCTTCAAGAACGGGGGAATTGATTCAATGCTACAAAAAGTCTGTCTCAGGCAGATAATGCTATGTTACACTTTTCAATAACAGTAACGCAAGTGAATTCCTCTTGGGTGAATCCTGGGCACAGTTAAGACAATGGCCGATGGAATTAATTAAATGGAGCCAAATATCCTTGGTGGTGAGGGGAGCTACTCATATGTCATAGCGTTCTCTTCAGCATCGATATTTAAAGCCAGCTAGTCAGAACCTTTTACTTAATTGAGGAACAATACAGCATTTAACCCTTCTGTAGTATTCTACCCTTTGGCTTTCAGAGGCACAGACTGTTAGGCTGGCACATCAGCAGGCAGTTGGTGGAACAAATAGGAGATCCTACAAAGCACATTCCCTTTTAAAGCATTAATAAGCCCTGTCCAGGAGACAGTGCCATGCTTTCATCCATTAAGCTGTCTTTAAATATTTGGGATTCAAGGTAATAATTTAAATTAAATACATCGTCCAACCTGGAAGGTACAAACGTTTAAATTATTTCACCACGGGGAAGAAGGTGAGTCTGGGCAGTAGGTATTCCTATCTAGAGCCTGATTTACAGTCTCTCTACTTGAGCTTAATTTAGACTTTTATAACCTAAAAACCTCCTTATTTCTGTCACATTCCTCCCAAAGTACCAGGAGGATTGCATCTGGATTAGTTATAAATAGTAGAGAAACCTCAGAATACAGTGTAGTGCGAGGATCATTTTTCCTGGCTACAAACTTGCAGTCGGGGCAGACATTTTAATAATTACCATGAGAGGCTTGACAATTAGGCTCACAGGAGTGACGGAAAGCTGGGCTGGCTCTTCCTTCCCAAAGAACAAAGCTCAGCAAGTCCTTCTCACTTGCTCTAGTTCTGACCTCTCTCTAAAGGCAGTAGTCTAAAATGTTTCCCATTGCAGTGAAAACGCCTGTGTCTATTTAGGTGTTATCAGTTGTCAGCTTATATTCTTTCCCTGTGGAGGCAAAATACGGAGATGTAAAAAAATGGAGATATACTATGATGCAGGCGGTGGAGGGTCAAGTAGATGTAACTGTCTGCATTGCCTACTGCTTTAAACTATAAAAATCATGACGTTTTGCACAATACACGTCCAACGTTAGTTTTACTTCTTAATGTAAACAAAGATCTACTTAGTAAGGAATTAAGAGACTGCACCAAAACAGTGCAAGACATGTTGGATAGTTGGGCTTACAGGAGATAGAGTCAGAGTAAATACCTTTTCCTCATATCGCAGGAGTTGACCTCCCTTTTAGTACATGGAAAGGGCACAACTGCTCAACTCCGATAATACCTAAAATGCCCATGATTTCCCTGTGATCGCTTTTTCTGAAGCAAATGTGTGTTTGAAACAACTGTTACACATTTCTCCAAAACGTAGTTTTCTTGACCACTACTAGCTGTGTGTAGTTCAGTAGGGAAAAACTTAAGGTAATCATGACTGTCCAGTCTCTGTTTGCCTCCATATCAAATTTATCTTGACTGCTGCACCTGTAGGAGATTATTTTGTTAAGAAAAATACACGGTGTCTCTCTCTTCTTTGGAACAAAGAAGAAATATGAATTGGTAACCCCCTCTTTTTATTTTTTTCTTTAAACTTAAGTCCTTCAATAGTGTTTCGAACAAACCTAAAGAGATTTTAAGACAGACATTTTGTATTATAACATTCCCATGGGTCGTATGTATGATCGTCTCTACTAAAGCTCCTTTCAGTCCCAGTTGAATAAATATGCATTTTATTTCACTAATCTTGAAACAACAGGAATAAAGTTTACCCAGGTCTTTTATACCTCAGAGAACAAAACAAATACTACAAATCTTTAGAGAGAAAGGATATACAAAAGGGCTTGAGGTGAATGTTTCAAAGCAAATACTCTTTAAACGATGTGCAAATTATTTCAGCACTTGAACATGATTTATGAAAGGGGATTAGACCACTGAAACAAGAACCTGGTTTAAACTGTTGGGTTTCAAAGTCAAAGATGAGAAGCATTTGCTGGAAAAGGCAGAAGAAACCGGATAGTAATCTATAGTGAGGACTTCTGATTGATTTTCTTTAACTAACTCAATCTTACATTAGCTATCACTGTCATTCATACTTAACTGTGGTGGGCAGTATAAAATACCTTCTTTTCTGATATAGTTCTCCATAAAAATGAAGTATGCAATAGTGATAATTAAGTAATAATGAGGTAATTAATAACTCAGTGACCAGCTCTCTATTTACTAGTATGCCCCATCAATGAGCGCAAGTAATATGAAACAATTAAAGATTATCCAAGCTCAAACAGATAACTTTTCCGGAGAGTTGTGTGTCAGCGAGCAGACCAATGAGTCACAGGTCACATCTATAATAATACATTATATTATATTGTAATATTCCCACATACTCTTCACGTAATGGGTAAGAGCTACTCTTAAGTACTATAAAAATGATCACTTTTATGTAATTGTAAAGATTAATAAGTGAGCTAACTTCTCATGGTTCTATAATGACCCTGCTGTTCTAGTAGGTAAAGGAAAATTTAATGATCCTGCTCAGATATGATTAATATCTAACTTTTTCCTGACTAAAAATCTGGACTTGGTTCAATAAAAATGAATTAAGTGAACATGCACTGATTTCCCTGCCAAACGTTTATATGGAAGTTGTTATGCCCAATTTAAAAATATGCTTTTTCAACCCAAATAGTAAACTCTGGAAGGATTTTGGAAAGTGAAGTAGAAATAAAACAAAGAATTAAGGAAACATTATATTATAATTGATGGAAACAGGATATTCAAATTCAGGAAAAATCATTTTTTTTATGAGAACTACTCACAGCCAGCAGAGATTTTGGGTGCAACATAATCTCCTGTTATCAGTGACACTATTTGTTTCTGAATTTGGCATGTTTTGTTTCCAAAATGCCAATATTATTACTCCTGTGTTGCTGAATCAGTATTTTTCTAACTTTAAGAAAAGAGCATACCTATAGTAAACGTTGCAGAGAAATAGGAGAGTAAAAATACATCAGAAAAATAAGTTTAGTCCCTATAATCCAAATGAATGCTCCCGCCCCCCATAAACAGCATGTTGCAATTGCTTTTTGTGGGTTTTTTCAGTATCCGAAGCTGACTGCAGTCCTGTTGATGCAATAAAAATAAACCCCACAAACATACAAGCTGTAGAGTGACAAAATTAACGTTGCAGTAGGAAGCTGCATATTTGCATATAGTTTTCATTTTGCTTTCTGTTTTAATTGTTGTCATTGGTAATACCGCACTAATATACATTACGACCTTATATTTCTTGGTTTTATTAAAAGTAATAAAACTGACCTATACATAATGCTAACATTGTAATGTAATAATATTCCCTAAATAGCATCCATTTGGCTTTGAACTTCACATCTAACTAAAATAAATGGGCTGGGAAAGAATTCAGACCTCATCAGAGCTAACAAAGAAATGTAGTGATTTCCCACTTCTGCTGCTATAATTAGCCCCCTTATCACAGAGGTAGCCCCTATGTGGGTGAAGGACTCCGCTAGATACCACAGAATCCTTTCATCGACAAGTTGGGCTGAGCCAGTAAAACCTCTCACTACATCCCAAGATACGGTCTCTCAACCTACCGGCCCCTTCACGTGTTAGAAGGGAAGAGAGAAAAATCACACAGGCTCCTCTCTCAGCGCTGCCTGTAATTAGGTGGCCTTTTTCTAGGAACTCTAAACGATGCTTTCAAGAAAATAAGTTTCTGGCTTTCTTTACTCCTGCTAATATGCAACTAAGCCATGCAAATACATGCGTTTTTGTCCTGGTAACCACCCTTTCCCTCTGCAGAGAAACAATAGCCTCAGCAAGGCGGTGTTTGCCACAGAAATATCCAGTCGTGTGCAAGGACAAACTTTAAACCCTCGAGCAAGCTCTCAGAAGCTTTCGCCAGGGAAGGAACAAGCACCATGCAGAGCCAGAAAGGGTTAAAGCTCCACTGACTTCTCCGGTTCTTCCATCACATCCACCGAGAGACCAAATGGTTTTTTGCCGCAGTTTCCCCCCCCCCAGACACATTGTACAGTCTTAATTATCTAACAGTCTGCATTCAGAAATTATTTTGGATGTTTTAGTAGTTACTTTGGAATATTTACATGCCATGCTTCAAGTTTCAAAATTCAGCCTTCTAAAGTAAAGAGAAGTGAATGAAACGAGAAAAGCCACTCTGGGCAATTTTAAGGCATACACAGAGTCCTTGGTTAAACAGTAGGGTTGGGGTGGCCTGACTTAAATTGTGTCTTTTCAGAAATTAAGGCAGATTTCAGAGCCCCGATGCCTTTGTAGCCCATATCTCTGAAGGCAAATCAAAATTATGATCGAGAGGTTATTTTGTTTTTTCTTGATTAGAAAGAGGCTAAGCGGTATATTCCCCGACACTGCCCTGCGGCCGTTCCCCAGGGAAGCGTGCAAGGGCTGTGGCATCCCAAAGCAATGCGTCTGCCTTTGGGACTAAACCGACCCATCGCTCCCTGTTGAAAGTGCAAGAGGAATTTAGGTAAGGAAAATATCATTATTTGAGTTGGCCGGTGGCCAGGGTGCCGGGGCTCAGACCCCGATCTTAGCGAAGAGTGGAAAGGAATCCCAAGCCTGCTGATTAATATGCGTGACATGTTGGCTTTGCTGTCAAGTTTTCCTCCCACCCCCTGCTTTTGTCCGCTTTTTCCACCTGTTGCAATTTGTCCTTAATTCAGGCTGGGAGCTTGAATTGTCTTACTTCGATGTCGCACCGTGTCTGGCACAATGATGCCTGGATCCCCGACTACTCTTATTGAGACACTAAAGGGATCGTGAATAGCAATAATACTGCACAGCCCATTGAGACTTTCCTTTTCACATACATATATAGAGATATATCTTTTTTTAAAAAAATCTTGATGTTCTGGTTGTGTCTCCCTAAACTGGAATTCAAATATGAAGGAGATTTTCCAGGATCCGTCATCGCAGGGCTGCATGACTAACCGCCGGCTTTTAAGTAAAGTGTTCTTGAAGATAAGAAAAATATGCAAGTAGAAACAATAAAAATAATGCAATTCAATCTTATCAATTCAGGCAGTTCCAGCTTTTATGTGGCAAACAAGAAGATCAAATTGCATTTATCTAATATCACAGATTTTTTAAATGTCTAAAATATTTAATTATTTTGCTTTGGCAACCTAAAGCTGAGGAACAGATTACTGTTCCCACTACATAAGGAAATAACTGACAACAATTAGTATTTATTCTTGTTGCTTTTGTAATAAAAATAGAATTCCATCACTTTCAAGGAAACCTAAAATATTAATGAGAATGTGATGAACTGAGTAAATGTGACGCCATAAGGAAATGATGGAGAACAGGTTGGAAATATAGTGCTTTGGGAATGGATTGCATTATCAAGCTTGTGATTGTGCATTTTGACAAGAGCAGCCCTCAGATTGATACGGTAGCCAAAGGGCACTCTTCCTACTGCGAAGCCGTTTGTTTCCATCCGGAAAAGGGGGAGTAGAAGGGGAATTGATCCCCTCCGACAATCGATAGTGACTCCAGCCCAGGCTCTTCCACAAGAGGTCACTCCTGAGTGACAAAATTCCCAGATGATGGCCAAAATACAAACCACAAAGCGACCATGGACACAAACCCTGAGCTTAGCGGGGAGCGGGGAGTTGGTTCCATTACCCACAACACGACCGACCTGACAGCTCCTGTAGTCCACACACACAGTAGGGTCTCTTGGTTTTTGGAGAGCTGAATGATTTCTGGGAACCTTGCAATGCACAGATCCTTTCCCTATCTCCCACACACGGCGACAACATCTCTACTTTCAGTTTAACCCAGGTGCCTGGTTTCCTGTGGTACAAAATTAACCTGGCAGACCACCTACCAGCAGACCCAATTATAATTGGTACTAATTAGGAGGGTTTTTGGCAACCTTCGGAGAAAAAACCAAAAACCTACAGTTTGAATGATAAGAGAGTTACTTGGAAATTATGAAGTCTGCCACTAACTTCAAAAATTATCAGTTTAGAACAACACTTACTTGCATAAAAAGGACCAGTGCTGCAAGGCAGTTTCCTTGCACCGAATGTATGCATCTTCTCATGGAGGAGGTTGCTAGGGTGAAAAACATGTTCTTTCTGACCCAGCATTAGCTGCATAAATTAAATCAGTGAAATAGTTGGCATCATAAAGTAAAGAGTAATCTTTTTCCATGTATTTGAGAGCAGGATCACGGTTTTACATATTTTGGTAATGTTCCCCAAGGCCATCCTTAGTTTCTTCTTAGCTCAAGAAAACTTCAATTAGAACATGAGTTGAATCCAAACTGGATGAGAAGCCACTGAAAAGCTGCGTGACCGAGAAGACGGACACTCTGTGAACTTTGGAAATTGAGCCTGGCAGTTTGAGCCCAATTTTCAATGAAATCAGTGTCTACGGCTCAAAAAGCATAACAGAGAATTACCATTTGTCCTTGTAGTGTAAGCAGAAGCAATTAGGATTAAACATAAAAACCAAATTCCTGCTACTAAGTCTCTAGGGGCAGTCTCCCCAGTCTTAAATTAAAGAGTAAATTACCGGAATACTTTGGTTAGAATATACCTGTCCTTTGTATACGTGAGCTGCTAAAAAACCCCAGTGACACAGCAGTACCAAGTCTAAAACTGGCCATTATTTGCAGCCCTTAAAATGTAGAGAAGGTAAATACAAATGAGTGTGAACCGTCTGAATATTTCATTAAAGCTTGTCGGGGTGGGGGGTGGCCTGCTAACACATCAGTTGCTTGTCTTACATTGTTAAACTGGAGGAGGTTTAAGCCATCTTTAAAAAATTTCTTTTGTTTGGATTTGGCATCGGCAATAGCCAATTATATAAGAGCACTATAAAATTATAAAATCGTTAAACTTTGTAAGAACTTTATAAACACACTTGCAGATATTGCACATATCTTCTCTGTGCTCTGCAGTCAAACTGGACAATGAAACGACCACCTGTTAACTGCTAACAATGTGTCATTACCAGTTCTCATGCCTTTTTAAAGCAATTTTGGCTCTAGCTGCCGATAATTCTGGCTACGATACTTGTGTGAACATTAAGGGCACAGAAAGCCAAAGGCAGAAAACTGACAATACAGTTTGTGCTTAGACTACTAATAAGTGAGTGAATAATATGATTTTTCTAATTCCACATAATTGCTTGATCTCAAGGGGCCAAAAAAAAAAAAAGTTCTGAATACATATTTTAGAAGCAATCAAATCTACAGTATTTAAATGCAAGCTTCGATTCAGTGAGATTTCACAGCAGATATTTTCACATTTTTTAATAGTTTAAATAGCCTTTAACAAAACAGGGGGTTATTCGGGATTCTCTAAGGTTTGAAAAGAAATGTAGACTAAGTCTCTGCCACTGCTCATATTCACCTTTTCTGTTTTGTCTGACAAAATATCATTTAAAGATTTGTGAGAAGTCTAAATAAATAAATAAAAATTCCCGGAGTGCTGGGGCCGTTTATGGGCATTTTGCTATTAGCTACAACAACAGCAGAATCAGGCCCTCAAAACTTACCATGCCCTCAGTCTTATTTTTCTTCCTCTGAGAAATGCAACGTAATACACAGTACAAAGATATTGGGACAATTTTTCACAAGCTACATTCGGGCTACTTTATATTTTATAACAGAAAGGAAAATCTTAATAAAAAACAAATCTCCAAGACAATAAGAAAACAACAACAACAAAAAGCTTTGGTCTGCAAAAAGAGATTATTTAATGAATCTCTGTATTTGTGTGCGTACGCGCGCACACGCGTGTGCATATATATATGTATGGTTGTGTGGGTAATTATCATCACACACAGCTATGCTGGGTCTTTTTAATGCAACTCTTTTCCTAACATCTAAGGCTTTGATCCTGCACTGAAATGTGTGCAGGCAAATTCCTACACAGCTCTTCGGTACCTATAGGTACCTCGCACCAGCATGTGAGTCGAAAGCTGTCACGATGCTTACGCTAGAAGCAGTATGTGAATCTCCTGCCAAACAAAGAAGGAAAACAAAAATTCAAGAGGGAGGGTGAAATGTAAAAAAAATGCTGAGTGAGTGTTTCATGGTCAGCACCAGCTCCTGTGTCTACTGCCCAGAATACCCTGAGCATCTCAGCACAAACTGGGAAAGGAGAGTCTCAGTGGAATAAAGCACATCCCTGCTAGTTTTAGATCACTTTCTTTTCTAATCTCACTGACAAAAATCAACCTCAATCCCTAGAATTCACCTTCTATAAAATTATAGATATATCACTGATTGTCAGCTACAGAGGATATGTCAGGTCTTTCAGCAATTCAGTGTATAAATACACAACAGACAAAATTACTCTGGCAATTTGAGGTATTTTACTAAAATGGAAACAAAGCAACTGCAACAGACCATTAGCATAGGACTCATGTTGCTTATTTTTAAAAATAAATGGCTTGAATAAATGTCTTTGCTGCTAAACAAATTTATTTTGCTTAGGAGAGAATGTCACCCTTTAAAAGTGTGGAGCTAGTAACTGTCTGTACTTAAATGCAAGTTATGTATATCAGCACAGAACACATTCAGCTTTAAAATTCTCAGTGATCTTCCTTACATTCTGTATGTAATAAAAATTATCTTACCCTGTAATGGCATAGTTATTTAAAAAGGAAATAAAGAAGAAAAAAAAATAAAAGAAAAGAAAAAAGCCTTACTTAAAGATTTTCTGTGTTCAGGCTTTGGTTCTTTGGATTCAGTGTCTAAGCTATTCAGTAATTCGATGCTGGAGGATCTTCTGAGTTTGAACTCCAAATTTCTCGATGTACAACTCCGTTCTTTTGGCTGGGAAAAGAATATATATACACATGCATATGTGTATGCTTTTAATGAAATTATTATTTGTAAGAACGAAGCAAGAGATTGCAGAGTGCCAGTACAGAATCAGAAGCTAACAGACACACACAGAGCAAGTGATGCAGTCAGTATATAATTTAAGGAAAATGTAATGCAAAATTCGTCATATGGCAGTGCTTTTATGGCCCTGACAGACTGATCTTAATTTCTGAGATAAATTCCCATTTAAGTGAGGAAAACAAAAGGCCTACTTCTTTAGGCTTTAGAGACCAAAATTATTTCCACATTGCAGGCTACTTCCAAATGATTGCAGAAAGGAAGGTTGTTTAAATTGCCTTTCTGCTTTAGATAGTTACAGTAAATATGCTTGCAAACACAATTGTTTCAAAGATGTCTACAAATTTGGGTGGAATTCTGCTGGTCTAAGGTTAGGAAAGTGGGGGGGGGCTTTTCTATTGCTCTAATTCAGTGGCATACAAAGTGACAATTAGGGCTCATTAAAGGAGAAAACAAGAAAAAAATAAAAGAAAAAAAAAAGGAGATGGTGTTTTGGCTAATCACACATCTCTCCCCATGGCAGTTGGTCAGGTGAGATTTAGCCATCGCAACAGCCGGGAAAGCTGCGGGGCTTTGCACACACACTCGGAGGTGTAAACGCGAAAGAAGCGATGTGTATGCAGTGGTCGGTGAGCGCTTCGGGGTGGCACGCTGTCCTGCGCGGTGTCACCCTGTCCTGCGTGGTGGCACCCTGTCCTGCGCGGTGTCACCCTGTCCTGCGTGGTGGCACCCTGTCCTGCGCCGTGTCACACTGTCCTGCGCGGTGTCACCCTGTCCTGCGCCGTGGCACCCTGCCCTGGGCAGTGGCACCCTGTCCTGCGCGGTGTCACCCTGTCCTGCGCGGTGTGTGTCACCCTGCCCTGCGCGGTGGCACCTTGCCCTGCGCGGTGTCACCCTGCCCTACGCGGTGTCACCCTGTCCTGCGCGGTGTCACCCTGTCCTGCGCCGTGGCACCCTGCCCTGCGCCGTGGCACCCTGCCCTGGGCAGTGGCACGCTGTCCTGCGCGGTGTCACCCTGTCCTGCGCGGTGTCACCTTGCCCTGCGCGGTGTCACCCTGTCCTGCGCGGTGGCACCCTGCCCTGCGGGGTGGCACCCTGCCCTGCGCGGTGTCACGCTGTCCTGCGCGGTGGCACCCTGTCCTGCGCGGTGGCACCCTGCCCTGCGTGGTGTCACCCTGTCCTGCACGGTGGCACCTTGCCCTGCGCGGTGTCACCCTGCCCTGCGCGGTGTCACGCTGTCCTGCGCGGTGTCACGCTGTCCTGCGCGGTGGCACCCTGTCCTGCGCGGTGTCACGCTGCCCTGCGCGGTGTGTGTCACCCTGTCCTGCGCGGTGGCACCCTGCCCTGCGGGGTGGCACCCTGTCCTGCGCGGTGTCACGCTGTCCTGCGCGGTGGCACCCTGTCCTGCGCCGTGGCACCCTGCCCTGTGGGGTGGCACCCTGCCCTGCGTGGTGTCACCCTGTCCTGCGCGGTGTCACGTTGCCCTGCGCGGTGTCACCCTGCCCTGCGCGGTGGCACCCTGCCCTGCGCGGTGTCACGCTGCCCTGCGCGGTGTCACGCTGCCCTGCGCGGTGGCACCCTGTCCTGCGCGGTGTCACCCTGCCCTGCGCCCACAGCAAAGGCAAAGCTTCGCCGGCGCAAGCCCTGCCCTCTGCCACCGGAACCATTTTCGAGTTGTGCCCCCCAGCCACTACCGCTGTGGGTGGCTGCGTGCTCAGAGCTGCTGAAGCCACAACATTACCTTAGCTGCACTAAAATAAATAAATAAATAAATTTTTAAAATCCCGTGTATTTGATGTTTAGCTGAATAACGCGCAAAAAAAAAAAAAAAGTGTCTGAGTCTCGACGGAAAACTCCACCCCAAAATCTTCAGTAAGATATCAGTATCCTCACACACCCAATGAAATGCACAATATGAAGACATACATCATCAGATCAAACTTTCCTTGGCTGATTATAGCCTCGGGGTAATATAATGTTTGTAGCTCTTTAAGGAAACAGTAGCCGTGTTCAGATTAACCCTTTCAAAGAGGCTGCCTCTGCCCACTCTGCCAATTCCATTGCCGCAAAACCTCTGAACAAAAAAAATAATGCAAGAAATGGGGATATTTTTCTCTCCCCAGATTCTGCAATGAACGAGGAAAGTCAGTGCCCTCTGAAAAAATATGTTCTTGGATCAGGCAGGGATAGGAGGAAGACATTTGGAATTTGTACTGAGAGTGGCAAAAAAGAAAGAAAAAGCTACAGCTGAATCTGGTTTGGTAATTAAAAACTGTTTTAATAAAACACAGCCCTGCTTACTTCTAGTAGAAAACCCCCAGCCTTCCTGGGAGAATAACAGCAATCAGTTACAAAGGAATATTATTTGCTAGTGTTATTCTTGTGAATAAGTAATACAAAAATTCATAAAAGGCTCAAATGTATTAATAGTTCTATTGAAGATTATATACTGTAGGCTGCATAAACAGAAAATGCAAAAATTCATTAGTTATTAAGTGCTTGTGTGCTTTTACAACCCTCAGCAAACCAACGTCCTTGTTATTTCAGAGAAATAAATGTAGCGTTCCGTTTCGAGGCAAGAATCAAATGACATTTTTGTTCAACAACCTTGTTTATCTGACATTTTTTAGTAGATTTGCATACATATTTTTATATCCTTTGGAGAAAGGAATGTCTAGCTAGCTGCTGACTGCCTAAAACCTGTAGAGATGCCTTAGCAAATGAAGTTGAAATTGCTACATCTTAATTAATAAAGGTAACAGCCAAAACAAATACATACCAATCTGTCAATTGCATTTTTGATAGCGTGGAACCAATCCAATATGAGAAAGTCGATATCCGACTGGAAGAGGAACTCATTTCCTGACACTGTTGTGATCTGGGAAGGACATGGGCACGCACAGGTAAGTAAAGCACACACCGGACAGATGATTTTCTTCTATTTTCTCGCCTACACACCCAAATACTTTTCTTCTGTACCAAGAATTATCTCCTGCAGTGCTGAGTTACTGAGGAGTTTTGAACCTCTGTCTGAAAACTGTTTTGAATATGTCACAACAAACGAGATATTGTCTCAGCAATGCAACCACCGAACACAAATAGTGCAAAAATAACGGGAATGTGACGAAAGTTAAGAAAAGCCAGGGAACCCAGCGTTACAAGACACAGTTCAAATGTAAATCAAAGCACCCAGAAAAGAAATGAATGCAATATGAGAATTAAAGACTCTTATTTTCAGTTTCCATTTCCATTTTGGTATTATTCTTCTTATGGCTGGGACCTCCATTCTCAAATTTACGCATTTATTATGTACCTGTGATTCCAGAGTCCATTTCCAAGCATTTTGGTAAAATTAATAATGTCACTCATTTTCACGTTAAAAAAAAATTACCATTAAAGATGGCTGTAGCACAGTAATTAGGAGCCCATTTATCATGAAAAAAAAATCCCCAGTTTGTCTGAATAGAAGTCAATTTACATTTTTGACCCACTCACTGGGAATATTTATCAAAAGAATATTCAATCCCCTGATAGCGCTGTTCCACTGCCTTTGGTGGAAATATGCATGCATATGCTGTTGGTCTGAACTTCTGTAAACCACCATGGTAATAATGATACATCACTTTTTTCTTTTTTTTTTTTTTTTTTACAAATATGTCTTTTCACCAGAGCGGGGCTCCAGCTGTTTGGTACAGCAGCTCGAAACGACCATTTTACAGATGGCAAAGCCGAGGCACCGAGCGGTGCAGTACTTTGCCCCGGGATTATTCAGCAGAGCCCTGGCGCACGTGGCCACGGAGCACGATCCAAGGCACGGCAGCTCTGCGTGTCTGCAGACAGGTGAATGGAGGGTTGGATCTCCACCACATTTTGCAAGGGGCTAGAGCTCATCCTGTCCATGCTCCAAACCAGCTCAACTCCTGTCAGCTCTGAAACCAAAGCTTTTTTTCCTTTTGTTTTTTGTTTTGTTGCTAAGCGTTGCTTGTGCAAAACTTGGTAGCATCCACCATGGGTGTTGCACGCTTGGGCTTCAGTGTTTCAGGGCTGCAGGCTTAGTCTGCACGTCGGGCTGCTCACTGGGGCATGGTATTACTAGGGACCAAAACCTTTTCAGGTCTTTCTCAGGGAACAGAAGAACACACTGGACAACAGAGATTTGTGTCTGAACAAAGACTGAGGAAAAGCAGAGCAAAGCCGTTAAGACCTGGCACAGCCTATCTACGTAAATCCATCAACCTGAAGTGCTACTGTTTCACTGCATCTGCCCCACGTCAAGAGTTTTTACTAAAGCATAAAAGAAACAACAGATCCTCACCAGCCCGGCTACTCCCTGCATCTTTCTTAAAACCAAAATACTACTGGGGGGGGGGGGGAGAAAAAAAAAAAAAGACAAAAAAAAAAAGACAAAACAGCTTAATGTTTTATTGATTGTTCTATAACCCTCCCGTTATTGAGGAAATGCCTGTAAGGAAGGTTTCCAAAGTCATCAGCATTAAGGAAAATCCCGTCAGCGCAGCTCCAGCGGAGACATCCTGTGAGAGCGCTGCGGAGAATGTGGGAATGGTCCCCCAGCGCGGGCTCGGGAGGCTGCCTGGCTGCAGATGTTCATCCCGTCCCGTGCGCACCCATCAGGAGCGGACCTCCAGCCACCCCACTGTTCCCCACGCCCATGGGAGGGTTATTTACTGGGGAAATTTTAACTCCCTTATTAGTCCACAGCCATAATGTTAATCACTACTCACACATTCACCGTTCCCTTTATCAAAAGAAATAGAGTCAAAATGCAACTTAAGGTGAGCGGTTGAAAGCGCTGACCTCCAGTTCTGTGCCCGGCTCACACGGCAAGGTTTGGGTTCAAAATGTATTCTATTATATCACAATTTATCAATGTATACACGAAGATATGAATTAGACTAAACACAGGCAACAATTCAATCTAATGCCTCTCTCCCAGTATAAACAAATCGTTATTAAAATTATAAAATGGAATAACATTTTCAAAGTAAGAGCAACATATATAATTAGATTTACTGTATTTTGAAGGCTTAAAAAAGGACACAACATAGTTCAGTCTTCCGTTCAGTAAATTCGGGCTTTATTAAAATACAAGTATTCTGCACTGCATAAACATTTGCACTGTATGATATGCAAAAGAGGTACTCCATTGCTAACAAGACCACAGCAAAAATACATGTTGAAAGTTTCTTTGTCTGAATGTGTTATTTCGATAATCATATATTATCAGTGTTTTATGAGCAAATCTGTAAAAACAGATCATAGAATGGAGGGAAGAGAATTCATTTAAAATATACTTTCTGTAAGATATAGTTCAAGTCCTTTTCTTTCTTTCCTCAGACTAATCTTCAGAGTAACTAGACAGTTTCAAGAAGACTGCTACTGCTCTCTACAGTTTAAATGCATCCACTCCTTAATTACAGTCAGTAATTGACTTTGTTCTGCTCCATTCCAGCCATTCACAGGAAAGCAGTTCCAAAGGCTTTGGCTGGTAAATCCCATTTAATGTGCAGGTTTCCTATCCCACTTTTATATATTACCTCCTTAGGATTTCTGATAAATGGTTCTTGGAAGGGATTGCTAAACCATATTTGCACTTTGAACAATCGAATTTTCAACACCCTTGGGAAAAGACATCGGTAAAGAATGCTAGCTTTGACTAAACCTTGTGATTGAACAATTTATGATCACAGCCCTAAATGATGTATAACTAACAACAAGCATAAATTGTTCGATATCGAGGCATGCTAACACACCGCCCGAGTATCAGGCGCTGCTGAAATAAACAGTGGGACCGGAGAAACAAATGAAAGACAAACCTGGGGAAAAAAAAAAAAAAAAAGAAAAGAAAAGAAAAGAAAATGAAGTGCTCTAGATAGAGCTGCCAGTCTCCATTGTGCCAGGTACTTCACTTATTTAAATATTTCCTGAAATCCCTCTCTCGTTGCCATCATTTTTGCAAAGGCTACAGTCTGGAATTAGCATTACCTTACCAGGCAGAATTATGATGCCGCTGTCAGCAATAAATATCCACAAGGAACGACAACTGACATTAACCCTCTTATTTGCAAAGGGTGTGCCCTTCAGGTTGCTTATAGAGGAGCCAGGATGCCTGGATTCTCTCTTTCTTGCTACAGCACCTTGGAAAAATCACTTCAAAGGCTGAATCCACTCACTCGGTAGTTTTACTACGAACTGTAGTACAGTCCTGCTGTTAAGCATTGATCCTCTGGAAATACCGGCTCACTGCAGGTAAACGTGTGTTAAATTCAATACGCTGCTGGGCTGCCAACAGTGTGGGAAGCGGGGGGCAGGTGTGAAACACTTTTTATGATATTCTACTTGTGGCTTATTAAGGATTTCTCTTGTCACCTTATAAAGCTGCAAATAGAGGGGTGAGCTTCTTTTGCGCGTCACCATAATGAGGTACCGAAGTGGTGTTCAACAAGATCCTATGTTATTAAACAAAAGGTACCTAAATAGCTCCAGGAAATAGAGGACACTAACTAACTAATACCATTACCATTTGATAATACAGAAATAGACCTTGGATCCTACCCAGGATAAGTTGCTCTTAAAAATCCTACAAATCATCTGTTTTTCCTGTGCTAAGTTGTGCTCTGGGATGTTGTGCCATGCAAGGCTGTGTTCCTCCAGGACATCCAGACCTTTACAGATCACCTGGATCACCTTTTAGGACAAGTCTCATAGATTATTCCCTTTCACAGTATATGTACACCAATGGAAAAAGGAGATAAAAGCCAGGAGAGTGACATGGGATAAGCCTAGGGACTTCTGTCCATAGCCTTCCCACAGACTTTGGCCTGGGGACTACTGTATTGCTGTGAAAAAAAAAATAGTCTCCTTCATGGTTTCCCTCTAGTTCTTTACCAATATACATTTCTACAGATACATTTGTTTCTTACACTTATTTTAGCTGCAGAACAGGGATGGAGGCAATTTTAGCAATCCTACTGATAGGCGCTCTATGGAGATACGGAAAAGGGCGATAAATTCAAACAGCAAAACAAAAACACAAAACCGTATTATTGATTCCCTCACTTCAAAGTGTACTTATGCATCTCTGGTGGCTATAACTATTATTTACAGTGGTGAACTATTTTCAGACAATGCCAAGAACAAACTTTAATACAGGAAGTGAAGAATCCTACGGGGAAGGAGAATGCAGCAAAAAACCCTTCACAGCCTCTACCCTGCAGCAAAAGGGAACGGAGCGAGCAGCTCAGGAAGTGCAGGGCTCATGTATAGCTCACGTATGGCCACCAAGAAACCACCACGCAGTTGTTATTTCAGCCAAAGACTGAAACAAGCCATTGTTCAACTCTCTGGATGTGGGACATCCGGAAAAAAATGCTTTTTTTTCTGGAAAAATTGGGGGTAAAACTTCATAAAAACTAGCCCAGTGGTTCAGCGTTGGATTATTGGACACTTCTTGAGTGTGGAAACCCCACCAGATGCTAATCCAGTGCAGAATACCTAAATTTTTATGTCACCTGGGACTCCCACAGCTTGTGACGAACACCAAGTGATTTAAACTTGGATTGACACGTACCTCTGCATGCAGAAATTCAATAAAATGTGTTCCTCTTGTTGCACTGTGCATTGGGATTGCTGCCCTTGATATGTTTAGGAAAAAAGGATATGTGAATCGCTGGAGTATTTCTAGCTCAAAAGCTAACACTCTTCCCCCTTCCCACTGCTCCCTTCATCTCACCTTGCTCTCTCACCAGCGTTGTTTTTTTCCAATCATGGTAATCAGGATGATTACCCATAATGAAGAGGAATCTAGGCCTTTCCCTCTCTTTCCCTAAGATATTTTTGCAGGTTGAGATCTAGCCACCCAGCCCACATAACACAGGACACGCCGCTCTCCATCTGCATGGCAGCCACCAGGTCTGGGTAAGGAAAGGTGGGAAGGGAGTCAAAAACAAAGGAAAAAAAAAGAAAGAAAGAAGGCTAGGAATTTTCTCTCTCTTTCTAAATATTCTTAAAAATAAAAGAATATCATTAGAATATAATATAGCTTGAGAATAAATACATAAAGCATAGATACAGATACTCATGTGCCCACACCCACAGCAGAAGTAGAATTAATTAAAGTTGGGAGACACTGCGCTCCTTAGTGGTTTAATTAACTGGATTGGAATTAAACAGGGACAGAGACATGTAAGTTTTTAAAAACATGTCAAAAGTCTAACTGCATTTCTGGAAGTTGATCTTAAATTCTTTCTCACAGATAATCCAGTCTCTTGGCCATGTTTATGCTGAATGAGTGAACAGCAGAAAGGATAAATAAAATATCTCTCCGTGCTGCACTGTAGTGAGCTGAGAGTCTAACATTCAAGAAATGCAAATAAAAGAAAACAAAAGGATCAGTATTGAGCTGCATTATATCCATACCGCATCACGTACCCATTATAGGATTCAGCCTATCAAACAGAGGTAGTCATGGTTATGCTGATAGTTAAATTACTTAAGGGACTCTAAGATGTTTATGACTACCAAAGAAATTTCATTATCAAGCAGATTGTCTGTCTCATATTACAGTCTGGCTTTACCAATCTCGCAGTCCTTTGGATGTCGAGCAAAGTTAACATTGAAGTGATGGGGAAATATCAGCTTGAAAGAAAAGGTCTTCAACCAATCTTTCAAAAAAAATGATATTTGTTAAAAAATTTTGTGAGAAAGTATCTGCCTTGTGTTCCCAATGTTGCTAGATGTTAAGTAAATATATGCTGATTGCAAAAAAGTTGCTTTGGCAACTCTCTTATTAAAATGCATTTGTAACCCCCATCTGTCATGAAAGTTTTGAAAAGTTTGTTTACTTTGGATAGCCGCCTTATCCAGGGTTACCCCAGCATACAATGATAGCAGTCTTCAGAAGTTGTGTGAGGAACAAGCCACTGGGGATCCATTTTTGTTTTAATTGGCACACACAAACACTTTTCTGGTCTGTCAAAAAGATCAAGCTAATATGCATGGCGGGTGTTATATTCTCAGCTTTTGGGAGTAGTAAAGCTCCCTTTATTTAAGTAATTTAAATGATAGACTGCAAAAACTTTGCAAGTCAGAAAAATGTTTTATACTTTCTTTGGGAATATTTGTTTTAAGCAACAGAAAATGTTCTACATATCTAAAGATGTTGAACCTTATGTTATAATTACCCTGTTTCTTCTGACTGTAAAAATTACTGTGAAAACCAAGCATTGCAAAGAGGCAACAAACAGATCCTGTGTTTTCACAACTTCTGCAATATTAGCAATTGTAAGGCCAATTGCTGCCAGATGTTTATAAGATACATCTTCGATTGTATTGCCTTGTGGTATGACTGATTTGCACATCCATTCTCTGGGAACCTTCGCGGGGTCATCGTATCAAAGCAATCTGGCTCCTAAACATAAGTTGCTTCTTAATGAAATTAACCTAGTGTTTGGGGTATACGCATCAACACATTTTTAAATGAAACTGTATTGTATCAGTGATGAACAAATAAATTTTTCCTGGTAAATTCCTAGGAATGAGTCCTTCAACAAAATTTAGCAATAAAATAATGAACTCTGGGACTGTTAAGAAGAAAAAGAAGAAAAAAAATCTTTGAGCCTAAGGTTTCCCTTCTGCTGTGCAATGAACTCATAGTATATACCAATTTCTACTGAATTACATTAATAAACACAAGTAGAGAATCAGGTCTTCTCACTGCCCTATAAGGCAAACCTTTTCCTTTCCTTCCTGGCTCTGAAGAATCTCAGCTGCAGAAGAATAATTTTATATCACTTATAAGGGAGATACTGAAAAAATAAGAGGTCATGATTAAAGCTGATTAGGTCCTGAGAGACCAAAACTCCCCCTTGGATTTGTAGAGTTCAGGCTGGAGGGGCCTCAGAGCCCTCCCGGAGGGGGAAAGGTCCACTGCTCTGCCACGGGTACCGGGATGCTTTCACTGATTTCAAGGAGCAGATTGGTATTTCCCCTTTTTCACACCCCAGTCCAGGTCTTATTTTTCCCTTCCCTTGGAGATGTGTGAAAAGAAAGCACATGCTGTTTGATCAAAGGAGGAGGTAAGGAAGAGCAAGTGCTTTCTGCTAAACATGCAAGGAACATACTGGGAGGAAGTATTTCCTGCTGATCTCCTACGCTGGCATTATGCCCTATGCAAGACACAGCTGGACTGCTTGGACTGGCCTCTAAAAAACAAGGTTTTGCTTCAGAAGGCAAAGAACAAAAAAGGAAAAGACGAGACAGGAGAAAAGACGAGCAACCTGGATGTCAGACACCTGCATGCAGCCTCCCATGTACCCCCGGCCTGTAGTACCCTCTGCTCCAGCCCATGGCTGCACTGCCCTCGCCGTGGGAGCCGGACGGATGGACCTCTGCCAGGCATTAAGCCAAGGTCCGGGGAGACGGAAGCCGCTAAACTTGGGAAGCGCAGAACGAGTACCCCCAAAACTGGCTCAGAGCAGAGAAGCGAGAGAGAATAATTAAGACACAGCTCAGTCACGCCTGTGCACGGTGGGAAGTGGGGGAATAGACAATCGCACATTTTGTCCGCAGATGAAGACTAAAGGCGATGTATGAATACCTACTGCAAGCTACTTTTCTCCTTGGGGTAATATTTTACTGTTATTGCCTTTGCAATCTGAAGCCATATATTACACAGCCGCACACAGAGATATTGGCAATGGTTTCTTAGAGAAGTCCTGTCTGTCTTAGTTTTACCAGCTGGACAATACCTAGTGATGAATGGTCCTCCTGTCCAATTTTATATGCATGGTATAACACTTTATGATATATGTGAGTGAGACTCACCACGATAAGTCCTCGTAACAAACAAAAAAAATCAAAGGAAGAATGAATGCTCTACTTTCAGTACAACCAAAGATATATGTTTAAAATATATATGTGCGATGTGTAAAGATTTCATTTCGTTGACTCTTATTTTAGCCAGAAATTTATTCATCAGTAGCAGAGCATTTTACAGCTACGTTATTTTCAGGCAGAAGCCGGTACTGGCTTTTAGTATTTCATTTACTGACACGTCTCCTATTAATAAGTGCTGAGATTGCACAATAAGAAAAAAGAGATGTTGCTATAAGTATCTTTATACTTATAGTAACGTATTTGGCCATGATTATAAGTGTTTATAAAACATTCAAGAATCGTTCCTTGTCTACTTACACTAATGAGAACACCTGTTAACTTTAGAGCTGCACAGACTTATTTGCATTGAATTCAGGTTTTTTGCATACTGTACATCACTTTTTGAAACAATTAGATGTTTACAGAGAAATATAGCTAAAAGAAGAACAACAGCTTGAATGCCCTCCAGCCCAAGTCAGTGCTAATCCTGGTTTGAGTGAAAAGCAGAAATCTGCTGAATTATAATACTGACACAAATTCAGTTAGCAGTGAACAAAGGTGTACCTGCAAATCCTCTGATAGCAGATGTTACTTGTGGGGATTGATACCCGCTGCTGAATAAAGCATCTCTTAGAGATGAAACAGCACCACTGAATGGGATTTTTCGTTGTTATATTTACCATTTTCTTTCTTTTTTTTTTTTTTTTTTTTTTGGTGACTCGGAACCTCTCTGAGCACTGAGCATGTAGAACACGCGGTCATGTTCCAAAATAGCTGTTTACATTATTTTATTAACTTGCCAAAAGCCAATACAACAACACAAGAATCTTCCTACTGCTAGAGATCCAAAACACCATCTCTGCAGTCGAGGGTTTTGTGGCCTGGGGCAAGGAGGCAGGAGGTCCCTTCCTCTAAAAACAGGTCTGCTGAACGGTAAGCGTAGCATCCTGCTGCTACATGACCATGACAGCTATTGTTTAATAACAATATAAACCATCAAAGCTGGTCCATGATCTGAGCATATACTCTGCCAGCTGTGGCAAGTTCCTAAGTGTTGCGGGCAGGAAAAATATAACAGTTATCATCTTTCCTTGCATGCAGGGAGCAAACAATGCATAACATCTTTGGTTTGCCTGTTTCCAGCTTTATTTGTAAGTAAATAGAAGAAAAAGCTAAACGGGACTAAAAATGTTTTGAATAACACTATCATATCCATGTAAGAAAACAAACATTTCCAACCACAGCAACTGAAAAGATTTCCATTTTTAAAAGTATTTACCAATTTAATACAAATTTAGTATTTTAATAAAAATGTTGTAGTTGAGGTTTAGGACAGAGATGAATACATTTCGTCACCTAGCCGAGTTCTTGTTTCTAAGGAGTTACAACCTGGTTAGAAAACCTTCACAGGTGATACCATACATACAGTTCTTAACCGAGTACAGAAGAATATGGATATTTAAAATATTGTTCCTAGAAGACTAATAAACTATCAACCTTTCTTACACAGTTGTGGTGGTTTTTTCATTGGGGAGTGAAGCTATTTTATACGATAAGCAGCATCGTGCTATAGATAGTATGGAGACAGCGTTTCATTCAAAAGAACAATATCTTCTGACTTTTGAAAATAGACATTCTTTTAATGTGAAAAAAAACGGAACTTTGCATGGACAGCTCGAAATTCTCGTGATAGTTTCAAACGAGTTTTCAAGTGTTGGAGGCTCCTGGGATTTGTCTTTAGACGTTCTGGAACCGCACTGCAGCTCTCGAAAAGCACTGGCCTTTAAATTTATCAGTTACTCTGCGCAGTAGTGTAGTAATGACAGAAGGTTACTCGAAATGTTATTTAAAAATAAAACATAACCAAAATATACAATTATCTTTTCACAATAGGTGTCTAAGGGGAGCCTTTCTAGGAAAGGGGAATATAGCTCAGAACTCAGTGAATTTCTTACACTAACTGCATTTAGTCAGCTAGCGGGAACTGGGCGAAAACCTGCTGAAATATTTGACTCTGTAGCTCAGAAACAACCTACTTTGATTGATTCTGTAAAATATTGGTTTTTAAGAAATACAGTGAAACTAGAAAAAAATGTAAGAATCACATACCTCCTCTCTAGATCTTTGAGTTTCTGGTTTGCACGGGGGTATACCAAATACCAAACATTAAAAGCAAATGCATTATTTCAAAAATATGTGTATTTTTTAGAAGTATGTGAATATTTTTAATAACATAGTCTTTTCTCATGTATTAGAACATGATGTACACTTTGACATCTGTCAGTCAAGCTCCTGGCTATCACACTGGTCAATCTGGAGGGATGCGCCACAATGTGATGTGGCATGCAGAAAAATTGAAAAACTCCGTTTTTCCAAAATAAAAATCACATCTTCTAGTTTTAAATAGAGAGAATGATTGCAAAATATTTGGCCATCAAGACTGTAAAGATTGAGGTTGGATAATCAATAATGTTTGTGGTTGAATTACCCACTGATAACAAGTAATTTCCTGCTATTCGTGAGGGGAATTGGGAAGCGGTTTTTGGGAATTTGGCAGACTCTCTCTCTCTTTTCTAAATACGCTGCGTCTGAAAGCCTGATAGTCTCTTCTATTGCAAGCTTTGGGATGATGCAGTACGGCCGAATGCGGGTTTGGGGTGACAGCTCTTACAGGAACTTAGGGATCTAAATATAAGAGAAGCTAAAAATATGCAAAATTACGGGGCACAGAAATGGCTGGGTATTTGGGTTTTGAGTCCTCCATACCATAATCATAAGACCATATTTATCTGGAGCCCTGCAACCCCATGATTGTTGCTGCACTTCTTGTCACTAATAAATGTACAGTACACATGACAGGGAAATAAATAGTGTTTTAAAAAGCATTACGGCCTCCTTGTCCAAAGATGTCATCATTGCATATTAATTCAAGCACTGTGGATGTGCCAGGAGACTCGCGCTTATGCAGCAACACAAACCGCAGATACAGAAGGGCTGTTAGCAGAGCATCTCCCCACGGACCCCTGACCCTCAGGTTCCCTGCCCTTCCCACCACATCACAGATACCAGGTATGCTATCACTCTCATCGAACTCAAAGGCACATGACAACTCAAAAGTGACATCCAATTGGTGACGCGCACTTTAAGCTGTGAGGCAAAATGGAAAGTCTTAAGGAAACTGGAATTTCAGACTTTAGTTTCTGAAAGTGTTATGTTACCCTGTGTTACAATCTCACCCGTGACTTAATCCTTGCACCGTTCTCCTGCCACTAGAATAATTAAGAACATTATCGGATTCTTGAGTCTGACAAAGGAAACGGAGAAGTTACTTCCCAGGGACTTGGGGCACTTAATCATCAGACCAGAGCTGGAAGAGCTGACTGGCTCTTTTTTACTCATGTCTATGAGCAAAGACGTGTAAGTGGGTTTGAACTATAAACAGAACCAATTACATTAACATTCCCCAACACTTTCAAGAATAAGACTAGAAGCTTTTGTTTGTTTTGCAAAACCATGATCGGCTATGCTAATAAGTCTAAAATTTGATGAAAAGAAAAACATTCAAAGCAGAACCTGGCGGTACAGCTTCTTATGTGCTTTCCTTTCATCTGCTGGGACACGGTAGCCCTGATTCAGCAAGGTACTTCATTAAGCAATGTGCAACTTTCAGGATACGAGTACTTGCGCCGTTTTTAGTCACAAGACTGAAATGAGCAAATCAGTCAGAGCAAAAATAGCAGAAAAGTTATATTTATTCACAGAGTGAATATTTCAGGGAACAAAAGATATGTTAGTGACAGTCAGTAAGAGCTGCATGTAAATTAACAGCAGAACCACAAGCAACAAAGTTAGCTATCACTAACAGCCTAACAGCAAAAGAATGCTATACCTTCTAGCCCAGCTGAGAGAACAGAAGAGCTTAGTAAGGCATTAGAGGGGAAAAACCCCAAAATAGCAACGAAGGCGACCACCACCTATCGGTTCCTTCACTGTTAGAAGCAAAGACAAACTGGCAGCCTTATCTACCTACTTGAAGAACACAGCATTAGAAATGTGATTTTTTTTTTTTCTTTAACCTTTGACTATACTAGTTAAAACACAGCCAATCACTTTGAAAAAAATTAGAGAAAAATAATAACTATGTAAAAAATTATACCTTGTTTTCAGCTAAACTCTGAGTCTTCAATTGCCAACAATCCCCATAACTCACTCCTCCTGAGAACGGAGGAGCTGATTCTCTATCACAGCCAAGCTCATAATGTCTAAGATTAACTAGAAGTCACTCACTTAGGAGATGACCTTACAAAGAATTAAGCCGTAAATTACATACTGACAGAACTTGAGAATTAAAATAATAAAAAAAAAAATTGCTGAGAGTTTTAGGTGTTTAGAAATTCAATTATACCATTTCATCTCATATTGAAATGCAAACACACGTAGGCTGAAACACTGTGGTGTAAAGCACAGAAATACACCACATCTAAATAAACTAGTGAGAAATGCTAAAAAAGGTGAATATTTATCAAAACTCTCACTTAACAAAGAAAGAGCACCGATATCCATATTATTTGGGAAAGCTGCTTTTGTCGAAGGGGAGAACGGGAATCTCAGTTTCACGCTTAAGTCTGAATGATAACTCATTCCTATTTTTCACTGCTTTTGCTCGATGACAGGTCATTCACCTCACTACTGTCATGCGTTACAAAAATTAGCAACCAAGAAAATGAATCCAGATCAGTCCCTATGTTTGAACTTGCTCATTTGCCTATATGCTCTATTTCCTACTAGAAACCCGTTTAGTGCATCACAGGACGAACTTCACAGCCAACACGGAGCAAGAGAGATGGAGAACCTTGCGAATTTTCCCAACGTATCAGACTTACAGAAACACCTGTGCTAAATAACTTTGTGCTGAGCTACTGTGAAAAGCTGCAGTGTTAAACAGCAATCACAGTTTCTGATTTTTCACTGAGCTGGTTACTCTTCTGCTAGAGTCCTCCGAGCTGTCGTACAGAGCGTGAATGGTACCCATTTTATTCTTATTGCCTTTCTCTGTATTTACATTGCTATAGTCATGAATTTCTTTATTTATCTCGAGGTATCATTGTATCAATACAATGGGAGTTGAGCTGTGCCTACTAAAGTTGAAAAAAATTATCTGTTTATCTTTTATTTCTGAATTGAAACCATTCATTCACTGACTACTGTAAGAAGACAAGAAGTGTTGAGGAAAATCTTCTGAGGCATTTGATTTGATACAGGTTTAAACGTGTTATTTCTCTTCTTTAGAAAGATCCCACATCCAGTATGTAAGGACAAAAGTACTGTAAAATTAAATAAACTTAGAAAGTCTCTGCCAATCCATCCCTTACTAAGGACTGTAGCATTTATGTGAGAAAAAGCTCTGATTTCCATTTTACAAGGAAACAATGCCCTTAAATCTACACAAGCACTTTAAAAAGATGCATTTGCATGTATACAGAGCTCATTATAGGCTTTAAGTGTGTTAATGATTAGATGGAAAACTTGTTCAAACAAATTATTGACTCTGTTAGTAAAGATCAGAGAGACAGTAAAGCTGCTGCAAGCAGGTAGGGAAAGTTGCAATTAGGTTTATCCGAGGATTATCTCACTTTGCCCTTCCCAGAGCAGTAAATAGAAGCAGCTCCAGCATCTGGGAGCAAATATCAAATACCTGCCCATACCTTCACACGTGGGGGGGAGAAGCAGGCAAAAGCAAGCGCTGCCACTCATGTCACCATCACCACTACCAAAAACAATTCACCTTTTACATCTGTAACCCCTTTACATGTGTCTCCTACCTACATAAACCACTCTGCATTGGCGTCGGAGGAGAAGTCCGGGAAAGTGGGACTAAACCTGCTGCTGATAATGATTCATCCTCAGTGACGGCTGCATCAGTACAAGTGGAGACTGGAGATATGTTTAGATGCTACACTCAAGCTAGAGTGAACCTAAACCAGCATGTGCTTAGCCAAACCTTTTGAAACTTGCGGGGGGGGGAAAAAAAGAAGGTTGTTGAAAATTTACTACTCTCTGTTTTAATCAAAATTTTAAGTAATGCCTGATTTTCACCAGACTCCAGGCAGGAGAGCACAGCTCATGGTATTTAAATGAAGCTCCCACAACATTTTGTGGCAACACGGTATTTTATGGCAGCGAGTGCAAAACACAGCAGCAGCACCACTGTAAACTTTGAAACGTTTCGACGAATATCAAGCACCAACTGCGCTGCCAATATCGTTTTAAGTATAACATAGCGAGCTAAAATTATGCAAGCAACCGTTTCTCACACAAGTAGTCCCAATGATTTCAGACAAGGGCGATATCTGCGATGAAGACTTGCAGAAAAGGATGCTCGAAAAGTATATATAAAAAAGTACTTTCCAGTGCAAAGAAGGTAGCAACACCCGGACTCGTGTTTAGGTAGGTTTGTCTGTGCTCTCACGATTCTCATTTCCTACCTACGTGAAGTGTGTTTCAGATCTATAATTCATACAAAGTGAGAGCTTCAGCGCTTTTCTTTCACTAAAAAGCCTGTTGTGAATGGCCCCAGGACAACTCCCCCAGCCAGGTAATTTAAACAGCAGAAAAGATAGGCAGATACGTTATTTTCAACGAGGTCCCAAGGTGGCTTTCAATTAAGAAAAACAATTGACTGATGTTTCTCTGTTTGCTGCCAGGAAACTCTATGTAGTATTTCTAGAGCTTTTTCCCCACTCTACCCAACATGTGGGCTCAGTGTCAAGCTGTGAGTTTGTAAATCTTTTTCAGCACTTATCAGAGCTCAACATGAATTATGGTATTGCCAAATCTGCTTTATGCAGCTTTTTTTTACGCTAGAAGAAAATGTACGATTTTTATGGTCAAAAAGAAACGTCTACACACCTGGAATGGGACAGAGCAGTCAGATGTGGCTGAACCCCAGAAAACAATATTTCCCCCTAATCATCAGTCTTTACCATCTTCAAACTTTGGAAACTTCTCAGCTGTCGAGCTTTACGTGGTGCGTGTGGTTTCTCTCGGTACCTTTATTACCTTTATTAGCTGAGATTTTATTAACTAAGACTTTATTAACTAAGATTTTATTAACTTAACGCACGTACGAAAAATCACTGCTACTTTTGTGGATGGTTCGCCTTAAAACGCGTGCCAGTCTTTTGTAAAATACCTTCCTTTTTGTTGAGGAATAGTTAGCACGGAACACAAATCAGCCCTTTTGTTGAGGGCTAATAAACTTTGTGCGCGTGCATGCGTGTGTGTGTGTGTGACTTAATACCATTATAATAATATTATATGGCAGGCAAAAATATAATGAAAATGATAATTTGCCAAAAAGATTTAAAAAACACTGAGGTGTTACCTATCAAAAGTTCTCCTTCTGTCTATGATACAGCACAGATTGCAATCGTGACAGTAAATCTGGTGCTATTGTTAATGCCATGGCACTTTGGTTTTTGGCTTGCTTCAGTCCAATCTGTGACATGCTTGTGAATATCTTTCTTCTGTTCTGTCTGTATGGCATATGGATTTCTGGGATACAACGTCAGACCTATCCACATAACAAGTGTTCAGAGCACCTTATCATTTTAAAAAGCCAATTACTCAAAAAGACAAATGTGAAATGTTTCACATTTAATGATGAGCAAATCTGCAAAACAAATGCAATTTTGCTTCATTTGAAAAAGTTTAGTTTAACTGTAAATATTGCAATGGAGTCCCTAGCAATACACACCATGGGTAGGGACAGGCTCATTTTATGCATATTGTACATCATCACTGTCACTTAAATCTGCAAGATTTTCCATGCTAAGTTGTTTTAAATAAATAGAAAGAAATGAGATACAAAAGACTGAAATATATGCTTCTGAATAGACTGTAAAAATGTCACTGCTAGCACTGAGCATTGGACACTTAAAAAAAAATATTTTGAAAGTCTCACCCAAAAAAACGAAAACTGCATATGTCTACAGAGGTAAAGGTCAGTAATGAAACAATTAACAGCAAAAATACCAATCCATTTTTTAGAAATATTTGTCAATATATAAAGAATGTTTTATACTGCACATAAGTGCTCAATTAATCCTGGATTAGTGGCCGTATGTCATATTCCCAGACTGAAATGATGTCAGCTGAAGAACTTAAATGCACACAGGTTCAAAGCAAGATTTTGTAAGGACTTCAGGGCTGCAGAAATTGCTACTTTCTGGTGCAGTACTAATAGAGCTCATGATTCAATGAGATTCTTAAGAATATGCATAATATATATGCTGTGCTACTGAGGTCAAAATACAGTACAGTAGAATTTTTTTTTTTAAAGATAGGTTATAGGTGCATATTTACGCCCACCTGTCTGCAAAATATATAGGCACAAGTACACCAGCCACTGCTATAGACAATTTAATGATTGTCAGTTATCTAAATTGTAGGTGCTGAGTACCAGGGAAGAAATTAAAGTGGTTATTGCTAATGTAGGAGCATATTGGGCTAGAAGGCTGGGAGAACAGTGATATTAGTGCGATACTTGGCTGAGCAAGGCAAATGGATTTACTTACAATATTGAAAATACATGGGAAAGTTATAAACAGATTTTGATTTGAAGATTTTTGTGACTAATTTGATTTTTAAAACCCTCTCACTAAACTGAGAACGTTGGTAACAAAATACTGTAGAACATGGGAAACTGAACGCAGAGGCATTGGTAGTTTTAGAAGAAACTAATCTTGATATTTATAACACCGTGTAGGGGGAGGAACAGTTTTACCAGGCTGGGAATGTTGAAATACAAAAAAGTTCACCTTTCAGCTATTGTGCTTTAGCATTATTGCACTGAAAAAAAATCAGAAATCAGCTGTTGCAAGGCAAATATAAGAACATTTATTATGATATATAGCCATTGCGATACCTTCCTTAAACTGCCTGTACGTGTATTGTATTTTCTATTAAATTTCTGTAATCCAGCCCAGGGACTTAATATATAGAGCCGAAGAATCAGTTCATAAATTATATTTAGAAAGACAGAACATATGCTGAGCTATAACATTAGATAAGAACCTTGTTTTAAAAACATTCTTTACATTATTTGTTTTTCTTTTTAATTTCCAAGCACTTTCAATTTAGGGTTTGATGTTTTTACCTGTAGAACACCAGTTATAATGAACTAATAACTAATGCATGAAAAAGAGGGTATTTTACCCTTAATCCTGGAAACAGCTGTAATAATAATTCCCCAAGTATTTTTTGCTATTTCTGCACAATAATAAGCATAAGTGTACACATAAACCTGTACAAGAATGCAATTTAGCTCACAAATTCATTATGGTATTTAATTTCTACAATTTTTGGATTGTAAGGGTAAAATAAACATTCATAAAACATAATAGACCAAATCATGTCATAAATTAAACCCTATAATGTGTTTAACTCCAAGTGATTTACATCAGAGGTTAATTTTTACCAGTATCTTTAATGTTCAGGAGTAACAAAGATAGAGGAATATATGATTTTATAACGTAGAACTTTAATAAATGTGGAGATTTTAATTTGCAGGGGACTATGCAAACATGTAGCCTGCTTTTATAGTACGTGTTTTTGTTTTTTTGCTTCTCCCTTGCACACCCACTCACCAACTTCAGCGCTGCGCTGCAGATTTGAATGAAGTGAAAAGCTCAATGGGAAATTGTCAAAATACTTTCATTTCTCCCACTTTCACACGAGAACCAAATAAAGCCAGGAGAGTCTCCCGCTTTTCACAGGCACCCAGAAATCAGCAGCATCCACCTGGAGCTACGGAAGGGCCCAGCTGAATCTCCCAGATCACATCATCTTTTTTAATTCCAGAAATACACCTTGGAAACGAGCACATTTCTCTCGAGTTTCGGGTTCTGATGTCAAAATTGCCCACCACCTAGCTCATGCAAAAATCTGTTTATGCACGTTCTCTCTCTCCTAGTATTACAAAAAAGAAATGTCAGTAATAATCAAGTGAGGGTGCTGAATTAAAATCTGAAATCGCTAACAAACCGATCTGTACAAAAGTGTCAGTGTTAAGATTTCCAGACTGGGGGCTGTGCGACAGAACGAGGAGCTCAGACAGAAGAAAACAGCTCTCCACTCCAGTACTTTCACCCCGTTAATCTCACATGTGCTTTGCCACGGATTTCTTGCTATTTTATTTTTAACCTCTGCTACCTTGTGGGAAGTGGGCTATTCCGAGGGTGCTCGCAGGCAAAGCTCTGACTTTACAGATGGATGTAAAGCACTGTTAAATGAGAGCTTTAAGAAGGACTTTTTCAATTTACTTTGAGCTTAATCTGAAGTGGTTTAATCACAGCTTGTACACATCTTCTTAAAAATTGTTCGGGGGGGGGAGGGGGGGGGAAGAAGTAATAATCATGTAGGAAATCGTCGCAACAGATGCTGGTTCCCATGATCCCATTTACACTTTTAACATCCCTAATGAAAATCTATCCGGGCACTACCTGTGTCAGTGAGGTGTCAGGTGGTCATTTGGCAAGGCAGAATAGGAAGGCATCAGATCAGCATTTTGAAAATGGCTCACTTTTCTTTTTCCATTTTTTTTTTAATGTGTAGAGGGGGGTTTTTTTGGTGGTGGTTTTTTTTTTTTTTTTTTTGCACCTGTTATTCTAAAATTTCTTTCAGTTACATTTCAAAACACTACAGTTGGGATCTCCTTGCCAACCTGAGATGGCATAAGCCTGGGTAACAGAACAAAATGTGAGAAGGTCCTTCTGTCTTTAACGCCTGTTCACCAATGAATCAGCCTCCAATTAATCTGTTTCTTCAGTAGGAGTTTAATAAAAGTCAAGCACACACATGTTCAGTCTTGTTTAGTATTAAAGCTGTGTTAACATTATCTGCCTAGCCAGGTCAAAAATCTTATATAATTAAATGCCAGAAACCATTTCAGAATTTTAAGGGCTTTACAATTTTCTGTAAGTAATTGATTATGCAAGGCAGGGTAGTTTAAATTTAAAACAGGATAGTGATGAGTGTGATGTCACTTTTCATTACATATTTCAGAAAAGTTTGTTTCATGGCCAAACTACACATAAAACCTAACTTATTAGATTTGCTATTTTGCATTTTTATGAACCAGGAAAAAAAATATATATCAGCATATCAGCAACCCAGATTTCCTTTCCACATCATGAAATATAAACTGAGTAGGTTGTGCACATCCTGAATTTGCACACCGTCGGCTGGGCTATCCCCTACAATCGCGGAGTAGGCTTTGCCCTACTCAGCTGTGCTTCAAACTTGGCTTAGAAAAGCAAGGTATTATAATACCGGGATTATACTACCTTACTTCCTGGGGGAACTGAGGTGGGAATGGAACCCATCGGGCCATACAAAGAGTTAAATAACCACGCTCTTGAGTCAGAACGCTACCTATAGCTCAACACAGGCAGCCAGCACGCTTCGCTTGGAAACCTGTGAGGAAAGTCTGATCTCCAAATAAATACAAGCTCTCCGTACTGATTAAAGTTCAGCTTTTAACCATTTAACTGAGGCTATGATTTCTGATTGACAAAAAAAAGCTTGCGACAGAAATAAAAACAGGGAAAACCCCATATTAATCACAAAGATGTTTTTATGAAAGGGTAGATCACATCTAAAACTCTGTCCATAAAGTCTGCTTTTCATATTCCAGTTAATAGCACTGAAGACACTGTTTCCAAAGAAAGTTAAGAAGAATTTAATTCCTGCTGCCACCAAATGTTCAGCAGAAGACGTGGTTTCAGGCACCGTGCTGTGTCTTCTGTTCCCTCCCAGGCACCCTCTGCTCCCAAGAGAGGTGGTCTTAGCTTTTCTCCTCCTCCATCTCCCTTTGAAACCCTCCCTGTTTCTCCCTTCCCTTCCCAGAGCTGAAAACCAGATGTGCTGAGGGCCTCTCCATACATGACTCCTCTCCATCCACCCCAAGACAAGTTAAGCAGTGGCATATTCTAATGACATAACATAACACATAACGTACATGACAACGTATAACGACATGGAACCTCAGCATCCAGGTTTCTCAGCCTGTGCCAATAATGACATCCAAAGGAGGAATTAGAGAAGGCTTAGGAATAAAAATTCAAAGATGGTCTTAGATCAAGATGCCATCGTTCCCAGGTGCAAGGACAAAATGAAGAAAGAAGAAGTTAGGCATGTATGTTTAAACACAAAATTAGCTCATAACACTAAAGTTAAGCATCTTTATAAGTTTTAAAGCATAGCAGAAGTACAGGAAAAAAAAAAAAAAGAGAGTAAAAAAAGCATCTGAGGGACATGAGAGAAGAAACCAAAAAAAAGCCATTAAAAATAGAGCTACAGAAAACTAGGGATGCTTATAGCAATGGAGGACAGCCAGCTTTGGATAAACAAAGACAATTTTGGAAGTGGCACAGTAAAAATAGGTCAGTAATACATATAAGTAGAAACTAATATGATGGAAATGATTTAACAAGCCAATATACTGTACTCCATACAGTGCCACGATCATTAAGCTGGTGAATGGGTGCTAATGTGGTAGAAGCAAAGCAATGTATAAAAAGTCAAATCAATACGGCAAGAACAGACCAGCATGAAAGCAGAAATAAAGAGAATCGAAAACAACAGTGCTTTTAGTATAGTTACCCTATAAAATAAAGCTGATCAATATACAGGTAAAGGAATGAGCCATGTAGTCACAGCAGACTGAAATACAGGCAGGTATCAGTTTAATGAAAATATATAACTCGGTTCATTCTGCCAATAAGGTCGGACTGGCTGAGTAATACACAGGATGGAAACACAGAGCACCGCACCAATAAAGCAAACAATAACATAAAAACATCAGACAAGTATAAAAATAAAGGGGAGCAGCCCTGCAATCTCTTTTAGCCTGGCAAGCTTACGCTCAGCAACTTTAAAATACAGAAGTTTCTGTTACTTTTTATTAGAAACATGATTAGACTAATAATTTTCGGTTCCCTTGACACAGACATCTGGTAGCAGTGGCAAACAGAAAAAAGGCAGATGTCAAAAAACTTTAATTATGACCTCAGATGACTCTTAATATTCTGTTACTTGGTTTGTACAAACAGAAAATGAAGTACAGCAGTTTTGAGATGTGAGCAAATGAGACCATTGGACATACTGGTTTTACACTAGGCTTTATTCATGTGTCCACCTAAAACCAGTTCTTCTGTACTTATACTGGTCCCTGGTAAAAACTTCTCTTTGAAATGTCCAGATTAAAAGCATATTGTAATTTTTTTCTATTCCTACATTTTTCTGTACTCATTTAGTTGCATGAAATAAACCTTTTGCCAGTTTGCTTTTAAAGTAATTAAATTTAATATGAATAATTTGTAAATAAACCTCTTGTTTTTCAACAGAGATCATTAAAATACAAAATAACCATTATTAAAAAAAACACATTGACTGGAGGTTGTGTCTGCTGTCTGCTTGACACAAGGACATCTGGAGATCTGGGCAGTGCATTTGCTGTGGTGGTATGTGAACTTTACTTTAGGATTAGAACAAAAATGGCAGCCTCATAAATATCTACACCATCCTTCAGAGAATAGCAGGCAACCTCCCCGACTACAGCAACGCAAAGTCGTGGTTACAAAGCACATTCTGAAGAGAGGGAAAGAAACTGTCTCTTTTGGGCTGTAACTCTGAATCTCAAGCAGAAAGCATCTTCTTTTTTTTTCTTATTTGAGGCTGTGTTGAAAATCCAGCTAATCCTTTGCACATCTATGCAAGCGTGAGTATATCTGTTACCCACCTATATGGGGGGAACGGAGGCAGGGGTGGAAGACGGAGGCAGGGGTGGGAGGCTGTGGCGTGATGCCACGCGGTGGCACGGCCAAGTCACCAGAGAAAGCCAGGGGTGTTGCCACCCCTTGGGGAGCTGCATGTCTCACCCCTTCGAAGCCTCCCTCCCCTGATGAAACTCAAACAAATTCCTATCACGGACACTATCAGCGTGATGTAATTCCTTAATCCGAGGGACCCCGGATGCTAAAGGGGTGAGCAGTTCCTCCGCGGAGCTGCCATGCTCAGCGCGGTCCCCATCAGCACGCGGCGACAGAGGGGTTAGCTCTGAATTAAATGAGTTGACCCAACCGCAGTCAGCGGCGGGGTAAGATATAAATAAAGCACGTGGTGCCTCGCAGGCCTGAGCTCTGACGGCGGATCTTTGCACCGGCTCTTCCAGGGTCTCAGTTAGCAGCCACCGCTGCCTAAATTATCTCCTGACAAGTCCCCATCACCAGCATTAAAGAGAGATATACATTAAGGATTGCGCCTCCGCTGCAGGAAGCTGAGGGATAGCATAGCAGCATAGACCTTTCTCCGCAGTCGTACCTAACACAAGTATCACATGGGTACGAATCAACAAGGGTAACATATTTCGCTACAGTTAATTATCCCGATTTATCCCAAGGAACTAGGTTTTAGGCTGTAATCTGTGAGGAAATCTGCTGTTCTAGTCCTAAATCCTCCCCTCAGCCTGGTGATTATCAACTACATTTTTGTACAGGAGGGAATTAATGCCACATACCGCCTAAGCAGCTTTGAAGTCAAAAAGGCCCAGACCTGTAATAACTTTTGTGCCGTATTATTGATTGAGGGGGGAAGCGAGGCGCCTGCGGTCGCCGGTGTTTCCAGAGGGCTTCCGTGCCCTCCTTCCCTCCTACCCCTCCGCAGCCGGTCCAGCCCCGCCGCGAACCCCACCATTACCTCTTGGCAGGGTACCCCAGGTACCTGCCGACGCAGGCTGTGCCTTGGACCAGAGGTAACAAGCCGGAATTACAATGCAACCTGATTTTCCCATCCAGCAACAATCAATACAGCTTTAGAATTTGATAATAAGGAGCCTTTTCAGAAAATAATCGTGTTTGCGGTGAAAGGCTCCACACAAAACAGAGGTAATTTTTTTCCTGAGCGTGCATGTGTGACGATTCCAGCAACATTTATATTTCATTTGATTATTAAAAACTGTAATTCAAGCTTTACGTATATGCGTTTGTGCACGCACACAGGCGCATTTTGCACAGTGTCTGTTGGAAAATCCAGACAAGGTTTTTGTTGGAAGTGGTAAAGTGAACTGGGAGAAGGGAAAATAAGAAAGAAGAAAAAAAAAGGAAAGGGGGAAAAAAAGGAAAGAAAAAGAGGGGGGAGGAAGAAAAGGGGAAAAGAAAAGAAAGGAAAAAATGAAAGGAAATAAAAGGGGGGTGGGGGTTGGGGGGAAATCCTATCCAGAGCCATGCATTTATTCAAAAGCATTTCAATCTGCGTGCACATCTTCATCACTTCAGTGATAATTAAATCTGGGAATCACAGGTGATGTCCTCGCACAGTCTCTTTGCCGGGCTCCCACCGGGCCAATGAAGCGGGGCTCCCTGTGAGGCCTGTTAGCACAGATCAGGTGGTAATGTGGAGGGACAGATGAGCTTTAGCTGACAGATGGCAGGATGACCTGGAAAACCTGCCCCCTTTTCTGGGATCAGGCAGCAGCTGACAGGTATTATTTCATAAAATAACGTCTAAAAGGAATCGCCAGGGTCTTCGCATTAATCTGAGGCTGCAACCAGCCATGTAACGTTTATGTCAGAACAAATCTGTCTCTATGCAGGAGAAGGAAAGTGGTTTTTGATGAAGTTGTTCATAAATTTTAATATAATATGCCTGATGGTGTCAGATATAGTCTCATATCTCTTTTATATTTAAAAGCTCTAGTGAAACATAGAAATATTCAATCTCCAACAAGCTACTTTTAAATAACTAAAAAGTTAACCAAGGATACCTTACTGCTTTTCTCCATTTTCAGCAAAGAATTTGCATGTGTAATCTCCATGTTTTTAAATGAAAACATCTCAATTGCATGAAACCCTTTTTGTAATTGGTACTAAACAAAGGCACCACTAAAGCTTCTGCAAAGTTGTTTTATAAAAACAAATGAATAACTGACGCAGGGAGATAAAAAAGCAGCCTTACGTGAAGCTGCTTATCAGCAACAACTTAATTAAAAACACCTTAAAAATCAATATTTTTTTTTTCTCTTTAAAAACTTGAGCTATGTCTGCTTTGAGGAGTGAAGCATTGCATTAAAATGCCCTCTCCAGACACATGACATTTGAAAGTTTAGGCACAGATGAATATTTGGGGAATTCAAACACCTGGATCGGGTCTGGGCTTGCCAGCCCTCCGAGTCTTTTTCCAAACTAGAGAGAAAGCAAGGTCGTGCTTCCCACCTCTCTCCTTCCTCGATACGGCACCAGCTAGTTCAGCTACACCCTGATAAATTCAAGACTCAGTAATCAGCATTAATATGCAAGCAAGTATCAATCCAAAACCTGCTAATGAAAATGATTACACTGTTATATTCATCTGAATCTTATATGAGCTACTGAGGGGCATATAGCAGCAATATGCACGTCTCACTGTCTTTGCGGTGCCACCTTAAAGACCCCTTGTTCACTTTTTTCTCTTTTATCGTCTTTTAGTTGTAGAGAATCACCTGCTTAAATATCTCTAAGGGTACTAGTAAAAAAGAAAAACAACATACATAACAGATGCGCGAGTGAACCTTGGGATGAATGTATTATGGATACAGAACCATCATCACACACCTCATAATCGCTTTTTCACCTGCCCATCTGGTGCAGACCTGTGGCTTGTTAGTAATGCACTCGGATATAGGAAAATGTGCTTATCTAAAAAGAACAATTAAGCCGAAGCTCGAACGGTGCAGTTAGCATGATTTGTGAAGAAAAATGCGACGGAGGAAAACAGACGTGACATCTTGCTTTTTGGAAAGGGCTGCGCCACACTTCCACGTTTGAAAAAGTACGAGGAAAACGGCAAGTTGTTCCCTGAAGTTTAACAAAACCACAAAGCCTTTTTTTAAAAGGTCCTAGAACACGAACCTTGCAGCATGGCATCTTCCATTTACTCACCTAGCAAACCTAGAAAAGACAAAGGCAATGCAAGCTTCACCTTCAACGCGCTACAAACAAGTCTAAATTCTGACCTAGAGAAATCAGCTTTAGGCTCCGGAGGTTGACTCATCACCTTAGACTCTCCATCGGTTTCACAATATCGACACTTTTCCAATGGAAACTAGGCTATCGTTTCATCGTAATCAAAAGATTAAGACTTGTAATCACCAGTAAAATAGACTTAAAATCAGAGGAAGAAAGGTAGAAAAAATTTCACAACATTGCCACTTTATGGAATTTGCTCTCCCTTTGGTTCCTCTTGGTAGTTTTCCAACGTGAATCCCCTTCTGGCAGCTAAATCTACTGAATTTCTTGGATTCTTGGTTACTATGGATGTCTGAACAAGCAAAATCTCATTTACCTTTCAGGCACTGGACATATGACAATACCCGGGCTATCAGAAGACACCTGCTTTCCTTGAGACACACAGCGAATTAAAGCCATCATTCCCATTGATATTCATGACAGTTAGCTGGGTCGACTACAGTTAAAGAAAAGAAGATATTTCCTAACACTATTTATCTTGCTGTACCTGACCTAAAACCAGAAAACCAAATAGGTAATCACAGATTCTGTGGTAGTTCTTGTCTAATAGTCCTTGAGCTTGCTTAACTGCATCCGGCACAAATGTTACTCTTGAGTATGAAAAATTTCAGAAGACTCGGCTTCCTTTCTCTCTATTTCATCCTATCAGGTACACAGGGAAAAGTAACCAGAGAGCTGTTTACTACTGATTTTTTTCTAAGTGTCATCCGGCATAATTTTCTCAGGCTTGATTTAATATGAAACTTTACAGGAAAAATATCACCTGCATTAATTTACAATTTTTCATGTGAAAAAAAATTAAAATTTGAATGCAATGAATTCCACCTTGCTTAGCTTTAAAGATACCTCACATGTCAACGCACAGATGTTGCACCGCCTACGTACTGGGAGCTCAGTGGTTCCACAGACATTTTTCAGAAGCCTGAGCATTTTTGAAAGCTCGAGTGCAACTTATCTCCTCACCGAAAATGTGAATTACAACATGCGTGTTTTAAGGAAACTATTTATTTTTATGCTGAGGCATAAACTGGCCTGTGAACAAGATTCTAGTTTAACAGCAACATCAAATGGTCCCAATGAACAAGTAGACAGAAAATGTACGCTTATGCAGTTCAAAGCACTATGTCCATGTTACGCTGTCAAGATAGATGCAGGGTCTCCAAATTTCACCAATTAATTTTTTTCTCACAGAAATGTAGTTGTTGTTATTAGTAGAGCTACTCAGTGAAAATCTCTGCATGTATGTAAGATACAGATATAGATATGTAAATCAATATTTGCGTAAGGACCTTTATACTCCCCAAGCCAAAACTGGTTTGTTTGATTAGTTGAGTAAGCCTGCTGTATTAATTGGCTCTGGTTGTCATAATTAAAAGAACAATAGGGTGTTTCTCAGGTCTGCTACTGATTGATGCTTGAGCACACCATAGTTTTGAAGTTATCATATAAGCACACAGTTAATTTTATCTCAAAATAAAAATAATACTGGAGTTCAGACTCATGATTTCCACAGGGGAAAACTCAATGGAAATCCATTCTCCAGTGGCATAAGAAGCACTGACACAAATCCTACATACATATGGATAATTTGTAGTAATCAGACATTCCAAGCCCTCGCTTGAAAAATATGTTGTAGAAAGTATATATATCCTCATTCAAAACTCCAAAGACATATTTTGATTACTGATAAGTTCATTAAGAGACTTGATTGCCTTTATATAAGGAAATTCACTAAACTGTTTGATGTTTAATGCTTAAATTCACAATCTAAATTCCAATCTGTATTCTGCTTTTGCTTTTTCCAGTGGATACACAGAATTCATACCCCTCGTATTCAGTGGCGCATATTGCCCCGTCTGTGCATTTTATTCACCTAAAAGATATTTTGACTTAATACCCCAGCCTTTTCTGAAGTACAGAGGACAACCACCCCCATTGACATCTTTTGCTACTTTTCTTAATCCCTTCACCAGATTTTACTCAATAAGTATGCAATCAACTTTCTAAGTAAAAAAAAAAAAGAAAAAAACACACACAAAAAAAGAGATGTGATTCTTTCCAGTGACAACTATATTTCCTAAGGAATTTCAAGCAAGAAGTCATTTTGCCCAAAATAATCCATACAGAGTGTGTTAAATTATTAACAAATAGTAAAAGATGACTGATGGTTTGCAAAAATTAAACCAGTTGGCACTGACCAACAGAGAGTTAATCTGGGAAATCATAAATTGGTTTTATTTCAGAATATCGATTACTGAAGTTCAATCCCAATGGTTCAAACAAACATTTGTTTGTATAAATTAATAACTGATCTCTTTTATCCCCTTTCCATACAATATTTTAGGACAAAAAGTGAAGGAACTCCCGATCAAATAACAATGTAAGGGTATACAGGATACCCAAAAGCTATAACGTGCATTAACCAGAGACATATTTTCTTTGCGTATCACAAAAACACCTACCTCAAACCTTCCAGAACTAAGAGAAAACCACAGAAATGTTATTCAGAAGGGACCACTGGAAGTGGTCTTGTCCAATCTGTCACTTAAAGCAGACGTATTGCCATATCATGTCACCTGTGGTTTTGTCTAGCCAAGTCATGAAAACTACCAGGGGTGGAGACTCTCCAACCACTCGAGATCCCTGTTCTGGTATTGTACCATACTTGTACCAAAATACTTTTCTGAATGTCCAGTCTGGGCCTCCCAAGATGTAATTTGTGGCAACTGCCCAATCTGCTGCTACTGAAAAGGGCATTGCTCTGCCTTCTTAGCAAATGTCCTTAGTCTTCTCTTCATCAGTCTGCTCAAGCCCTTTACCCTCCATCTCTTTTGGGGCTTGTGCCCTAGGCACTCAGTTACCTCTTCGGAACCTTCTACCGTTTCTCCATGTTTCACTTGACCAACCTGAGCAGCACATACCTGGGATGGCCTCACCATCTTGTGCAGGGGAGATGGTAACCTCCCGTTCTCATCCTCACCTAGCTCACTATGTGGCGTGCTGATTCCTCAGCACGAGCACACCATGAGCTCCTATTTAACCTACATCAGCTGGGACCCCCAAGTCATTTTCAATAAATGTTTTCCTCCTCCAGTTAAAGAATCACTATTTCCTACAGCTGTACCTTTAGGGTCTCCCATTGCTGCGCCAGGGTACCGAGCCATATTACATCAGAGGAAAGCTACCATGTCCCTTCATGGTCACAGGGTTTCTAGACCTGTAGTGATGATACAGGTTACAGTATAATGGTCAATAAATCTTAAACCATTTCCTATACTGAAGCAGGTTAGGAGTTCTTCTTCTGTTTCTTAGACAGACAAAAGATATTTCTGGCAGAACTAGGTTTGTTTCCTTAAATTTTGCTTTCCATATGCTCAGGATAGTTATTTAGTTTGTCTCTGGTACTGAGGTGGCCAACAACGCAGTGCTATTTCATCTAATGAAAAAAGAGAAGTACAAGGTATGAAAACCTTATTCTAAAAATGAACGAAGCAGATGGGATATGCAATTCTAACTTAGTCCATTTGCATGTGTTTGTTGGTTGCTTTTTTTTTCCCTTTTCCTTTTTTTTTTCTTTTTTTTTTTTTTTTAAGTTCTAGTAGATTTATCTACTTGAAAAGGTCTGCTTACAGCAGAAAGGAGAACCAATTCTTCCAGCTTTAGGGCAGGAAAGTGCATAGCTGTTAAGGAAGAGGAGAGATTATGCACATAACATCCTCACCTCCTACATTTGGCAGCTCCCTCTGCTTGGAAACTGTCACCCAAGGCATCCAGCCCAGGGTGTTCTAGTCCTCGATATCCTCCTTGCACAGTCTCCCACTTCCTGGAGATGAACCAACACTTTGTGTTTGACTTCCCCCACCAGCTTCAGTGTATTATACTACTGCTTTCCTCATCCCTAGCTGGCAGTATCAGAGACAGCTTATTTCAAGTTGCAACCTCCTGAGACCTGTATTATCAGTCTATTTAAAGGGTAAAGAGAGTAGCAAGAAGAGAAAGAGAAAGGAGAGCGTACATACACTCAAACCAGCCCATGCACAGGTTAAAAAGACCTCTCCTGACTACAGTCTCTGTGCATGAGAGAAAAGAGGAATGGTTTTCTCAGCATCCCTTAATGGATGCGTGATGGCCTGCAGGAAGAAACAACAGGCGATGCCATATTCTGGATAACTGTATACAAGCACACAGGAAACGCTGCAAGAACTGACGAGGCAAGTCAATAGGGCTTCTCAAATATCACAGATAAACAATTTTTTTTAAAAAAATATTTAACTTCAAGTTTAGCTTTGCAGTCATAGGGTAATAAATTCTGTATGTAGATAATTAAGAGAATGTGCAATAGGAAAGGTTTTGCAGTGCCTTTTGGTCATTGACCCATATTTTAGGTAGTAAAAAATCTCTTCACCCCAATCAAAGCTTCAGAAAAATTCTCCCAAGTTTCTTGTGTAGACTTTCAGTGCACACCTCGCCCTGGCCAATTACTGTATGATCAGTGTACAGGAGGGTTCAAGACGCACACGGTTTGCTCTTAAACCTTTAACTGGTTTTACCTTTAACTATTTACAAATGCTGGTGACAGCAGATACCTTAACAGAAAACCATAGAGAAAGGAAAAAGTTTGTTGCACCTGTCTCATATTTCATTTTCTGTGCTTTTGTGTGTGTAGAGAAAGATGAAAAAACTATTCATGCTTACCCATTATTTTTTGAGCTTTCCCACATGAGTACTCAATTTAATATTCTGCAAGTGCCAATAGCCTTTTCTATCTTTGTAGCTCCCTCCAAGCATTAGACTGAATTGCAAAAAATGTTTTTCAATGATTGATTGTAGTAGAAGGGCTGTTGAAGAGCATGCGTGGGGAGAGCATCACACTACCCTCTCAAAGCCCTTGGATGGTGCTTTGAGCACCGTAAGTTAAAAGAAGAAAAATAACCCTGAGTTACTGTGTTACTGTAGTCATTTCTTCCAAGCAGTGCTGGATATCTATATCTTCCTTTCTTTACTTCTCATTTTAGAATTCCAAATGCTACTTTTTTTTTAAGATTATTATCAGTTAATGGGCTTATTGTTGGGGACGTTAATTTAAAGAATGGGAGTGAGGTACAACTACTTTATTTTGGTTAAATCTGGATCTCTTGATTTACTTTTTCAATGACAGAACAAATTGACAAAGCAAAAAGTAAATGCAAACAAAGAAGACAGCAGCCAGTGCCACTCTGGGTCCTGTGGGAGTTTCCAAATTGCTAAAAGCTGTCACCATAGCCTGAAGTATCAAGTGTGAGGCACATGCTGCTGTTAGTTGTTAAATTTAGTGCCACTAAGGGCTACTCCTGAAAAAAAAAAAACCAAACAAAAACAACCTACCAGTGTCTAAAGCAGTCAGCATCTAAAGCAGATATTAGTGAGTGATTTCCCTGTGAAGAAAAAGTAACGTACCAAGATGTCTTTCTATCCCAAGTATCATGAGACAAAGGACTTGCCATGAAAAACAAAATATCTCGAAGATTCGCAAACTAATCTCTATGTCCCAGCAGAAAACATGAGGCATTTGTGATGGGCAGCCGAGGGCTAGTTCATCACATAATATTTGCTCCTCCTTCCCCTTCATTCATCTGATAACGTGCATTAAAAGTTGGCTGTAACATACTGCATGTTTTCTGAATGTTAGTTTTATATTCAGCAATACCTAACATGACTGAGGATGTGGTTTGGGTTGCCAGTGCCAAAAGGCATGGTTCACACCACTACAGATGAGCGAGCAAATAATCCACACACCACACAATATTATCTGTATTACTATGAGATAAAGAAGGTTGGAAGTTGCATCTCTGAATCTTTGGCATACACATTGAAAATGCTAAATACGCTCATTCCTGTGTGCCTGGGATGCCTGATGGTTGGGGGAAATGTTCTCAACAAACAGAGAGAGATGGTGAGAATTTCACTGAAATTGAAACCCTCTCAAGGTACTGGCACGGGAGGCAGAAGAAGGAACGACAAAAGCAATAAACCTGATACGGTGGGACGTGGCAAGGACTGTGTGTGAGAAGGGTGAGAACTATCCCCGTCCAGAGTCAGAAGTGTCCGTAAATCAAAGTGTAAGTGTACAACACAGACGTCCCCCACGGCCAGGACCTAGCCAAGCGGTGCCAGCTGCGCGATGGAAGCGCTCAGGAAGTCTAGGATTCCTCAAACATCTGCTGGTGCCATTAAGAGTGAGAAGTAAATCCACACTGGCATTACTTGAGATTTATTTTTCCACATTAACCCCAGCAACAACTGCCAAGTTTTTTACTCATTTGCCACACAAGTAACCATTGAGGGGCATAAGGGATCCAGATGAGAAACTTAACTATACGTGGAAAAATCAGGATTAGGGCAAATTAATAGAAACCAGTAAGTGGTCAATGAAGTAAAGACAAAGACATACAGGGTGCAGGAAGGCTGGAGAAAATGCATTCAGCCTTCTCTTAAACTACTGCTATAATGAGAGGGGCATGTTATTTTTTCTACAATATCTCTCTAGGTTCTGGGTCCAGGATAGGCAGGAGAAGACAGATGCCTATCTTACTGGTGTATCTGCTCTTATTCCATTTAAAACTACATTAAAGTTAGGTAGCCACTGGCATTCAGAGGGGCTGATGAACAGGAACAAACTCCCTTCGCCCGGCGCCAGGTAAATAAAGCATAAGGGGGTCATCCCCACTACGCAGAGCATTGCAGCTACACTGCTCTTTCTCTGTGTTCTCCTGACCTCCTCCTAAGCTCCTTTTGTCCATGAGATCTTCAGAAGGACACACAATATCCTTGATTCCAGGAGTTTGATTACAAATACTTCTAAGTGAAATGATAAGGAATCGAAGAGGGACTAAAGTCACTTGGTTTTGCTAAAATATGGTCCATAACACTGAGTTAAAAGCTACATTTTTTAAAAAAAGTTAATTCTTTAAACATAAGTGCCATTTATTTTAGTACTAATAGTCCTTCTGCCATACGATCAAACTATGTTCAAAGCAGAGAAAGGCTCCTGGGTTTATCTTGTGCTCCTCTACGCACGTTACATATGGATCTCCCAGCCATATTGTGTCTTACAGTTTAAGCAACACCTAAGCGTCGTATCTCTGTGATGCTTATTTCTAGGTCATGCTGGTTTCTTTATGCATCGTGAGCTAGGGTTTCATAATAATTTTTTCAGCTCAAGTCTGCAAACAAAATCTGTCTTTTGTGTTACTGGTCTTCACTCCTCCTTTCCCCTTGGCATGCCACTGTCTGTTCTTTTGTTTTTCGTAACAAGGAATGAAGAGACCTTGAAACTTTTTAACATATTTAAGAGCTTACACCCCTTTGTTTCGTGTTACAAGAGGAAATCTTGTCTGGGAATACTGATACAGACACACAATTTTTTTTCCTTCTTTTTTTTTTTGTTTTCTTTTTTTTTTAAAAAAAAAAAAGCTCCATTTCAGGTTGCCTGAAGGATGCAAACAGTGTTAGGTAGGAATCATTAATGAGATAACTGGCTATAATAATCACAAAATATTTTTTGGTAAAACACAATATTCACTGAACAAATACAAAACTGCATTTTAAATTATAGAAGAATATTCCCTTGATTAAAATCAATAGAACATTTTACCTGTGAATGATTATCTATGGTGCCTTTATAGCTTGTTCTTTATAAAATCTGAGTAAATGTATTAGTTCTGTAAGGAATCCATCAAGTTATGCAAAGTTTCTTCCCACCTTTGCAGCCCGCATAACACAAAGCCTCTGTAAGTACTGTACTTTCAAGCTGTACCGAAGTATGGGCATCAATGCTTGCGATACTCATTTTCTTCCTCTGTAGCAGAGTAGGACAAAAAGGAGGATATCAAATCATAGTAATGTCATCGTAAAAATTGGTTGCTTCCACTTTGCTTTTAGGCTTTTTGCCTCCTCGTCTGATAGACAGTGGTTAGAGCTGCTCACCTACGAGCGTCATGAAGGCTGTGTGTTTTACCAGGATGTTTTAGAGAAACCTGCAGACAAGGGCACAGTCAATGAAGCTGCTGCTCAAACTTTTATTGATCTGAATCTGTAATTGTCTGGCTTAATCTAGGTCACCTGGGCAAAGATCAAGCGTCAAATACACCCTTTGCCATGATATGAACAAGACAGAAATGGTATTGTACTGTATCTTGCCATACACCAGAGCAGGACCTGTGACACAGCCAGACCACAGCTACGGCACTCTTGGCAGTAGAGGCCATGAAACACTAGCCACAGCTTTCTGCCTTTCAGCACTATACAAAACTAATGATTTTGGCCCCTGGGTACATACTATTTTCAAGCTCACTTGCCAAATCTAAGCTATCCCCTATTTCTGTTCATAAGGTACTACATAACTCCTGTAGGTTTCAGCACCATGTGACTATAGCAGTTGGGATATACAATAGTTTGGAAGATACAATTAAAAAAAACAGTATTTTCACCTTATTTTAAGGCTTTTACCAGAACATCTAGAAGCAGAAATTAGAACGGCCGCTCAGCTTCAGTAACAACAAGTTGATGTTGGTGAATTAAGCAAAGTAGTCTGATGACGCCAGTGATTATATTAATCCACTTGACTGCAAGTGCATTCAGCATTAATTTCTTGAATGAGATGAAGATATGACTGGATACTCATCTATTGCTGGTTTAGCAAGTCAAAGTGACTGCAGAGAAGAACCAGTCCTTGGAAAGCTCTGTTTAAGACTGCCCTTTATCAATCGATTCAGACATTTGCCTTGCATCAAATTTCTAATAAGGGTTGCATCATTGTCACATTCCAGTTGTACCCTTATCAAACAGGATGTATGTTTTTAGCCAAGAAGCTAAAAGTCATAGGAACTGAGACAGAATCTCATGTTTCATTTCTGCATGTGAAATTCTTGTTTGGATAAGCTACAGAATTTCATTCCAAATCTTTGAGATCTAGAGAAAAGTACTTTAAATGTATATACAAATACACAAATCAAAATCAATAACCTACATGAAAATCTTTACTCAAGGGACAGACGTTTCCAGGATGCTGCTAAAGGGGTAGCTATCAAGAAGATGGATCAAGCAAATTAAAAAGACGTGTTGCTGTAATTCAGTATTACCAGGAAACATTCCAGAATGAACTTAACTTGGAAATAAATCGTTTAAATGACAATAATTGTGCCTTCAGTTATGGTTATATTAGTAAGGTTTCCTAATAACCTTATTCATGGCCAAATTTCACACAGATGATGAGTTCGTTCCATGCTAATAGCAAGACTTTGCATGTTTACCTTCTTGATGCTGCAAAGCTCCACGTATTCACAACTTCTTTCCAGCCTAATGAAACAGGATTGTCTAATTTAATTAAAAGACCTAGAGAATGAAATTAAAAAGAGGACATTTTAAGGGCCTATCTTATAAGGCCAATGTTGTAATTGAGAAAGGAATGGAAAGGATCTTATCTGGGTATGAAAGAGCCTAGTTCTTCATGTATATTCTTCCCCTTGGGACTCTGATTAAAGCAAAGGTCTACTAACCTTGCGATAAACTCTGTATGTATTATGATTGCCAAAAAAAAAGATGATAAAAATAGCAAGTTTTTGAAAACAATTACGGTCTATAGATCCTAAAGGATCTAACGAAGATTTAATCATAAACATAATTTTAGCAAATGGCAATACCAATTAAATTAACAGGACTCCTAACATGTCTTCTATTGAAGCTGTGAGTAGCTGCTGGCCTGGGATCATGGTCGATTATTGGGGAACCAAAGTGACCGAAAGGGAAGATGGAATTTGCTTCTACTCTCTTAAAACAAAAGCATCAGGGCAGCTCCTGTAAGGAGAAATGACAAATATGAACCCCCATCTTCAGAACGTAGGGCTGCCCAACCAGCAACGGACTTGTGTTCGCATATATAGAAATTATTTTAACTGCGTATGTTTTGTAATTGAATATCATTGGCTACGCTCAGAAGTCATGCAGGAAATTTGAAAATATTTTAAATCCTTAGTTTCAGCGAAGAAGAAAGCCTTGTAAAAATAGTCAAAGTACATGTGTTAATATACATGTGTTTCTTTTAGCTTTTGGCTCACCTCACCGATTTAACTGAAGTATGTCACTTCATATCACACTGTGATAATCAGGATAAAGAAATGGGATGCGATCATAGCTATTACCCACATCAAGTAATTAGTACCTTTTTCCTTAGTATCCCCTTCTACACATAACCCTGGTTTTGACTTAAAACTTTAAAAGTATGCTACCTCTCAGTGGCTGAGCAAAAATTAGTTTTGATTGACAAAATCAGTTAAAAATACCTTTCTAACTTAAAGTCTCAGATTTTATTTTCCCTTGTTTGTAATGCAGAAAGGTTTAAATGTATACTGCATATTGACTTACAGAGCTATTTTTCCTATATTTTTTTCTCAGCATCCAGAAAGCAGAAATTGTCTAAATGATGAAACAATGGTTTCTCTTCCAACACTGCAAGCATATTGCTGCAAGCATTACTTCGGTTAGGACTACGCTGAATTTAATTAATCCTGGCCTAATACATACAAAAAATCACATCAAAGTTTGCTGTTGCTGAATCCACAGATGCTGGACACAGAGCAGGTTACCCACTAGAGGACACGCTAATTTAGAGGTGACCTTGAATCGCACTGGATGGTGTAGACTACAAGGGGTGTCACAGAAACAAAGCAGATATGCTGTTTGCGTGGAGGGTGGGATTATCCCCGACAACCTGCTGGGCTGCTCCGACCTATAGCCAGTAACACACCAGCCATTTCAGCAGGCAAATCAATGAAACAACGGGGACACCTGTATATTATCACTACCTTCAGTTTTATCTTCTCTTATTCTGATTTTTCAAAAGGAAGCACACATGCACCAAGGCATGTCATCACTACCTTTGGGGTTTATTCACCTGTAGCAATTCCCAGACCTCTGCTTGGCTGTGCTTGAATGATGCAAATGACTTTACTAACAAATGCTAACGGTACCTTCTGCCCAGCTTGGTTATACTGATAATTTTGCTTTAAAAAAATAAAATAAGTTAGGAATGGAGGCACCTAGGGAAAGCTGGTCAGATGTTGAGAAGACATTCATAATATGCTGTACTATTTCCCTATCTATGTATGCCTTATTGGTTTGTGTAATCCATACTCTGTGATAAACCTTTGAATGGTTTAATTTTAAGTTATTCCATATGTAGGTTAAAGGGTACGTATCACATCATTTACTCCTTTTGTATGCATGCTGAACTGTAAAACATTTAATAATATATATGGGAAGTAAGCCAACTCTGACTGGCATAGAAACCCCAGAGATTGGTGAATAATATATAAAACCATTTCTTCTCTGTTAGTAGCATGTGTCCTGGCTTATTGAGTCCTGTGCTGATATATCACTTTTAGGAATTCACTTTGTCAATCAGACTTAAAAATCCTTCCTAAACTTTCCCCTAGCCTTTTACAAAAAATACAATAAGATAAAAACTTCCAAGTCTGAAATGAGACCTCTTCTTACATCTCCGTGGGGGGAATCAAAGGCTGACAGTCTGAATGTGGAGCGTGCAAGAATCACAATATGAAAATCATGCCAAAACATTTAAAAATATAAAAATAACAGATAAATAAGTAAATGGAATCTGCTGTCTAATGCAATAACTTGGCACCAAGTCAATTTTAACCTTTCAACTTTTTTAATGTATGCAACAAGGGATTCTGAAATATCACAGAGAAATTATTTTTATCCATGGAGAGAAGAAATGAAAGAATTTGGGTTTCAGGTAGATACTTTCTACTAATCCCTGGTTACTAGCAGCACTGTGAGATCAGAAACCTTTTAATGACTATTGGTGAATACAAGAAAGGTCAGAATTAAAAAGAAATGGACCACCTAAATCTGTTTTGAAGCTAAAGTGAAAACACTGCCAAACAGAGGTACTGAAACCTTTCACAGTAATTCCTGGTTTCTTGAACACGAGAGAGTAACAGGGAAGAAAACGGCACTAAACCCATATTTCCAAAAAGACGGAGAAGACAACAAACGTATTAACCTTCTATGTTTGCTTTTTTTCCTGGAAACTCTTGGAATAATCACAGCATTTTCCCTTTAAACCAGGGAAAAAGAAAGGAGATCCGTAAGAGCAGAGACCAAACCCAAGCTCAGGTAACCGCCAGAGAAGTGCCCTGCTACCAGTCCTTGTGGAAAGGGGGTGCAGGATACAGCAGCAATGGGAACCTGCAAGGCGTCACAGCAGCACAACAGGAATCCGGGGGCTCCAAAGGGCCATTTACAGGAGCCCAGGTAATTTTTAATAATTTGGATTCTTTGACTAGAAAAATCTCTAGCACAGATGCTGCCATATTAACATAAGCAGCCTGACACATCTCTGTCAGGCCGTTTTTCATCTCAAAGTTTACTTCTCCTAATTTAGTCATGCTCTTTTTTTCAAATCACTGCAATCTCCTGAGGAACCCTGGGGCCCCTGTCGTGCAGAAAGTCTCTCACAGCAGGGCCGTGCTGGGGAAGACAGGTCTAACAGGAGCCGTAACAGCCCTGGTTCAGAGCTTGGGGTTGCTGAGCATACCCAGCATCCCCAGCACTGCCCATTGCCAAGGGACACGGAATATCTGCAGAAACGGGGTTTCAAAAAAGAAATACGGTCCCTATGGCTTTCTCTGTTAAAGAGAACAACTGGCCCAATTTTCCTTTTGCCATCTTACAAGTGAAGGAGGAGTTAGCCTTTGAATTTCATTTCTGAGTAAGAAAACAGGGCATATTAAGACAGATATGAAATCTGAAAATACAAGGTAGAGCACCCCTATTTGTCTAGAATTAGCAAAATTAGTGACATATAATAAATTCACCCCTCCTACTGGAAATATTAAAAGACTGAGCCAAGGAAAATAAAAGAAAAGGAAGCGGATGGCGAATTCAAAATCTTCCAAACATAAATCAACATCTCAACAAGAGCGTGTGTGCTGTCCATCCAGCAGCAAATATAACAGCAGTTAAAAAGGCCAATTAGTCTGAACAAGGACTTGCAGAATGATCAAGGGAGGTGTGCGAGGTATGTAATATCAGATACAGAGGGGAATGGAAAGATTACAGGATGAAGTTGAGAGTGTAAAAAAATGATAAGAAAAGCAAAGGTGGAGAATGAAAGGAAGATTGCACAAGATGATAAAGATAAATAAAAAGACATTTTTCAAGAACATATAGTCCAAGAGGTCAGCAAGGAAGACAGAAGGTCCTCTAAGAGATGGCATGGGTAATTTATTGACAGCAGAGGTAGACGCTGATAAAAAAAAAAGAAAAAAAGAAAAAAAAGAAAAAGAAGGAATTCTTTGCCTCACTGTTCACAAAGCAAGCTGGGGGCAACACTGCAGCAATAGACATACTGCACATTTCCCAGGGGATGAAAAAGACACACTGAAGGAAATTAAATCACTGTAGAATAGGTGATTGCCTATAGTTTGACAATGCTCTGGACAGACAGGGCTCTGAAGACTGCCATGCGTAAAGAGAAAATCTTTATTACAATGTACCTAAAAGCCTGCTTTGAAAGCAACAATCACATCAAAACACAGGGCCAAATTTTGGCCCCATGTTTATGAGCGGGTTTCTGTGGATGAAGGGGACCTACCTGAATGCACAAGGGCAGAGATAAATTAATGATAGGAAGCCATTAGAATGAACTAATACATTGTCTTTGAAATCAAATCAGGTACTAGCTAAATTAGCTATGATAGATATCAGAAAAGTCCCAAGAACAGACAAGCAAATTTATCATCAACAACCTGAGTGAACCTGAAGTCCAAATCACACCCCTCTTACTCTTGCAAATAACCCTATTAATTTAAATTTAATTATTCATACCAATAAGGCAAGGAAGGAATAAAATTTTCTTTTTGTTCGTCACATTTAATAACCTAATTTCATTCTTTTCTCATGCATTAAAAGAAAAAAGCAAAAATCTTAAGAGGGACACACAGGCACAGGGCTTGGTTGTGGCCCCCCAGCTCGGCAGCCCCTCTCCAGTGCGGGCAGCTGCCGGCTCTGGCCCCGGAAAAAGGACAACTCGCAAAATTCCAAAGCCCAAAGTACTTAATTTCATAAATCAGTTAAGGAGCTAAGTGAAAATAATGCCATTGTTTATCGCATCACTAACAACCTAAGTGCTTAAAGGCAAGGAAATTAATATTAAGGACATTCATAAATCTCACAGAAAACATATATTATACCAATTTACCACAGCTGAGAATCCGGCCCTTTACTCTTATTCAGTATAATGTATATACATGTTGTCTTATTCAACAGAGTAGTCTTAATTCTAACCTAAAAATAAACCTTATTCTGTACCAGTGCAATTTCATATGCACAAATCTTTCAGAAGGAATTTCAATTAAGTTAACATTATGTATGCACCCATTACTGGCGTACAGTGATTGGTCTCTGACAGAAGGGAATGGACATATACACTTCTAATATACTGCAAATGAGCAATGCTATATATTTCTCTATTATTCTTTACAAATAAATAATGTTTTCAAATGTAAGTGATTGTAACTGTCACTTGGTTAATCCATTAACTGGTGTTTCCAAATAGCAATATCCTTTAGAATAACACAGGTTTTTGGACAAAGAAACAAATATATTGGAAATCCCAAGAGGCCAATGGTCAGAGTTAAGGGTACGGTGTTTACATAAATTAAGCATGTCTTTATGCTTGATCAGAATATAACTTTAACTGTGTTCTGACTAAAATGGATTATGTAATTAACTATTCCTTTTTAAAATTACTTTACATCTTTAAATGGTATGATAGATAAGTTTCATAGAACCCATAAATGATTTATGAGATATATTTTATTTTATTAATAAAATGCTTAGTGAGAGCTTAATCTCTCAAAATTTAATACAATGATGCATGTGCTTTAAATTAAGTCCACGGTTAAATACTTTGTTGCATCTTGGTGCAAAGGTTCACCTTGTGGGACCTGGTCTACATTTATGTTTTGGGCAAAACCAAATTAAATGTTACACACCACATACACAAACACACACACACACACACAGGGAGCAAGGTTTGTCTATAGCCACTATATTTCTACAATCTTCTGTATATGACATTCCCTTTTCCCAGATATTTACATTAAACAGATGGCACACCCTTTACTCCAGTTGACCACAATTTGGCTGTTTACTAAAGCTTTTTTGAAATTATAGATTTTTAAGGATCACTCTCTTGATTTAGAATAGATTAAATATTTACCAAGGTAAGTCATGCTGTGATTATTATAAGCAATCGTTATTTTTTCTGTGCATGAACATTTTGCTTCTCACTACATATTAGATATGTTTTAATATACAATAATATGGCTAATATTCACTCCGTGTGAAGTTAATTAAATAATTAATTAAATTAATCATCATCGCACTGTTAGCTAAAATTCCGTACAGTTGTATATTTCAAAAAAGCCAGTTTCATTCAGTGGCTTGCTCAGAAAAAATTATTTCTCTCTCCCAGCCCGGAATATAAGCATCCTTTAAAAAAATTCAACAGCATCGTGCAATAAAAAGAAAAGCAAGTTCAGTTTAAATAAGTCTCTTTTTACTAACTAGTATATTAAATGTGGCTTTTAATTATTGGTTTTGATTATTTTTGAAGATTTTTGTATTTAAATGGCACACACATTTTCAATCATGTCTTAATTACTTTTAAAAATGCTGCACTGGCTTAGGGACAAGACAGATAACTTGTTAAGCATTTGAAATTTCTGAGCTGTTTTCTCAGTTCTGGCAGTCAATACCCAAGTCCAGATTGTAACCTCCTTTCTGCCTCCAAAGCCTGCCTTGGCTGCGTGTCCAGTGAGGGATTATGGATTTAGCAAGGAAGGTAAGTGTGACTACAAGCATTGGCTCACCATCTGCTCCCCAGCAGAGTTTGGGCCAACCTGCATAGCCTGCAGCAAGACCAGGGCACTGTTCTCAAGCCAGCCCTTTCCAACCTGGCTCAAGAAACACATCACATTCAGTCAGATGATTAGGTCTAAGTAGTCCATATGTAACAGAATATTTTTCCTAAATACCAAAATGAAAACAAAATGAATGCCATTTTTTTTATTCTCCTTACTCGATACATCAAGTTTTACACAAATAAATACTCTCTTAAGGTTTATGCAAATTATAGAAAAATAAAACTATGCATTATTTAGCAGTTCTCCTATTTCAAGATCTAACAGACTTTATTCACAGCATGTTTTTCCCTAGTTTATGTTGGCCTTCTTTTCTGATTCTACTTTTTAATTCATCTTTTTAAATTATTCCTTTTTAAATCATTATCTTATCTGACTTCATAGATTTTCATGTATTAATCTATTATTAATTTTTTTTACTATAGTCAACTTAATCTTAAATTGTTTAAATCTCTTTTAAGTGTAAACACTTGAACACGGACAGTTTTTAAAAATATGATGCTCTTTAACATTTTGGAGCATTTCTATTTGTAGCTTGTAACCTTATTCAAAAAGTTCTTGCTAAATATGTTCTCTTCTATTATAGGTACTTTTGACAGAATTATCAAGTACCACATGTGACAGGCAATAGTACTGGTTAAGGGAAGGGGAAAAAAAAAATCCCCACACATATTGAGAGGGGGATACATTTTGTGTTACTGAAAAATATGTTTGTATTTTACATTAAAACCTGACATCTGCTTGGTGAATATAAATCTAGATTAATACGCCTCCCCCCCCCTCCTTTTACTCATTCAGTTTTCTTTATGCTGATTCAGGTTAAGATTTTTTATTTTCATGAACAGCTCCAAAGAATGCTGTTAAAACTAGCGTTTTACTTTCCCCAGTACAGCGCTGAACATGAAAATAAGCTGACAAACATCTTGCCCTTTTTACTTAAACTGTTGTCTGCCCAGCTGCCGAATGCACACAGAAAACAATCTAAAATTGTATAACCCATAATAGAGTATATTAAATTACAGCATTGGTCAGTAATGGAAACTTATTCCCAGATATGAATTATTTACAGCCCATTTATGTAATCCATATTCAGGTGTGGCAATGAAAAAAAAAAAAAAGTGCAACATAAATCTTTAATGTTGACCGGTTGAGAGAGCAGAGCTGAGGATTACAGACATTTTCAAGGGAAGAAGAAGAAGGGGAGAAAAAAAAACCTAAACGAATTGCTATAGCCTGTTCAGTGGCTTACTGCACCAGCGTGCTAATAAATTGACGGATGGCATGTCAGGGGTGTGAGTTGAAATCCCAGCATTTCTAACTAGGGTGGGATCTAATATCAGTGTACCAAAATAAAGAGTTTCTGGACCTTGATGTCACAGGACATGGTCTGTGCCTCGTTTACTATATCCTGTAGGTGCCTGGCATATGTTATTGCTACAGAAAAATCAACACTTTTTGCTTTAACCCCATAACTGCATTAGTAATTTTTCAAAGCCACTCGCAATGTATATTCATTTTCCTACAAGCTGTCATTTTACTTTCTTACAGTTTCTATTTACACTATTTTATTGTTCAGCCATCGCAGTCTAACGTAAACCTATACAGCTACCACACAGCCCACTGTCCCAGTTTCCCTGCGAGAGACACCGGGCATTCCTCACCAAAGCAGGAATTAAAAACACAAATTCTGGGAAATGTTGCCAGGTACAGTTTTGTTGTTGCTAGTGTTGTTTCCTAAAAAAATCAGAGAGCTCGGGCGCTCCTTCAAAACGATGTAGCGAAAGATCATGGTAGGGAAAAGCTCTCACAACTGCAATTTCTTTTGTTTCCTGGAGCAGTACCTATATTAATTCATCTTACAAAGATCATTGCTCAAGAACTAAATTTTGCATACATTAGAGAGCAGAATTAGCATCGCGCTGTGTACAACGTTCCAGGCTAACTTCTCTCCAAGCAACCATTAAAGGTCATGTTTTGACGACTGAATGGCATGTCGGCACCTTGGTTCCCCAGAGAGGCATTCCCCAGGTACATGCAAAAGGTTATTAAATTACCTTCCAAGCAACACTATCTCCTCGGATGAAAATAATTACAGGCTTTTAGAGGCATCAGAATGCTTTCTATTTTTTTAAATAAGATGAAGATGCAGTACCTAATGACCATTTTTGTGTGTGAGTCATAGAGCCTGTCAGTGGTGACAGGACAAATGAGCATAATGGCATAGCTTAAAGGGGAAAGGTTCATTTTAAATAGTGACAAATAATATTTAAATGGCATTGTTGGAGACCCATCATGCTTGTAAAATGTAGTTTGTATCTCTTCTTCATCCTTTAATTTCATCACTGTCAAATGGTATTAGCTGTTAACATGCAACATCAGGTGCAGATATAATTTTTAACTATTAAATGCGCCTATAACTAAACAATGCATCTTGATTGTTCGTATATTTTGTGGTAGAATAAATAACATATTTTATAATTCACAATTTGCTCTGCCAAACTGTTTTGCTGTACGGTGGGGATCTATACTAAAAGAGGGTGGGGGAGGTAAGAATGGCTTAAAATGTGACACCCCCAAACAAATTTCTTCTTGCCAACATGCTGAAATGGAAATGACTTTCTTTTTAGACTAATGTAATTCACAGGTTTGAAGAGCCACAGGCAAGATCGTGAGATACAGTAAATTGGTCAAAACAGACCTGGGCAAACCAATACAGGCACATACATACTGTATATACTTCAGTAAAAGCAGCTGACAAACTTAGTCGCCCTTACAATTTGGCCCTAATAGAAAACGTTTTGAGTCTGGATCCTCCCAGCATTCGTGAAGTGGCTTAAGGCACAAACAGAAAATGTTTATTTTAAAATATTGAACAACAATCATTAAGCAATATACTGCAGAAATGAATTTTCCAGCACAAATGCAAGCACATGACTTGGAAAAGTTATTCGAAAGTCAATCCTGTACTTGCTGAAATGACTCAAGTGAATACAAAGTCACAACACGGCAGGTAATAAAATGACAATAGAATACACTTGGCTGTGAAATCGCAACTTCTGGAAGTCAAACTTTCAGAAAAAAGCTTCTAATTTTTTACGTATTTTTTCACAGCTTCATCATGTTTATTGCTATATTATTTTCAGATCACTTACGCCAAAAATGTAGACAGTTTAGGTACCTTTGAGTTGTTAAAAGTTATAGCCAATTTTCTGAAAAATTATACCAGCTAAAAACACAACATTAAATATTTACCCTGTTGGATGTTAAAAAACGCTTACAATGAAAAATGTTCACATATTGACTATTCAAAATGGCCTTCACTTTGAAATTGTGAAATGGAAGGGATTGCAGATGTACAAGAATAAATATAAAAACAAATGAGTTGACTTGAAGTGTTGCCGGCTTTCATAAACATGCTACTGCAATAACATGTGACATTAATATTTAATTACAAAAGCACTGCTGCAAAATCTTTGAAATTAATGTTTTGCAAAATTAACATTCAGTGCACAGAAGCAAAGTCGTTCCAGGCGCGACTGTGATTAACAATGCCATTCACTTTACATATTATATTAATATATTATTCAAGCTAAGAATTAACACCTCCTAATTTAAATAAGGTGCTACATATCATGATGAGCTAAAATGCTTTTTCTTAAAATGGCCCATCTGATTTTAAGCAATCTGTGTTTATCATTTAATATTTTGTTATTGAATACTGTTCTCTGTAAAAAAACTCCTTGTACTTTAATTTCAAGATGAAGAGATCTCATTAAACCAGTGCCATAAGATTCAAGGATTACTGAGCCAGTGGAGCCGTGTTTTCTTTGCTGGTCTACCTGGTATTACTCCTTTATTCCCGAGCATCAAGTTTCTCGTTCCCCACCTGGAGTGCCTCTCTAGTTTCCCTGATGTCTACAAAAAAGCTGAGCATTTTCTTTCCTGAATGGTTGGCTGGATCTTCAACTGCTATAAAGGATTATAAATTCTTTTACAGCTACGTTGATTTACATCAGCTGATGATATAGCTCATATTGCCAACATTATCACGTTGCTAGTACATTTTGGGGACGGCAATTTCTTGCTGCTCTGCATTCTGTGCTGTTTCTCGGGTGTTGTAGGAGGGTAAAGACGAACCAAGGGCTCAGGGGAGGTGGCGAGTCTAACGCTCTGCCTATCTCACACAAAGCTTTCTCGCCCTCCGGCTCTACCTTTTAGCGTACAGGAATTCAGGCTCGCATTGAATTCTCTGTGTTTTGAACTACAGAGAAGTACAACTTCTGGTAGGACACGGCGAAGCAATCAGGCCTGGAGGACTTTAAATGGGTTGACATGTTTTCCAGCAGGTTAGACTAACCAGTTTGTTTTTTTTTAAGGGAAATACTGAAGAGGCAGATGGGTACATCACTTCGGTTTAACCACACAGAACTTCATTTGCCATCTTTAATCTACTGTAATTGTTTGGTTTTCCTATTGCTAAAGCAGTGGAGAAATATATTTCAATGTTATTACTCACATAACCATCTTTTAAAGACTGGCAGACTTGTAGTAAGCAAAAGCCCATGATCTATAGCCTTATATCAATAGTTACTAAATCATTATCTATAATTTCACTTTCATTAATTATAGAGATTAGTTGCAACACACAAGGATTGAGAACTACTTGCTGAAAATTAGGTCTGTACAACTTAAGCATCTGCGTTTAGCTATCAAACCTCCCTTATTGTTAGACAAAACACATCATCCCACATATCTCCTCTTCAAAATTATTCTAAAAAAACAAACACACACACACACAAACTCCCCCTCCCCTTCCCCCCCCACCCCCCAAAAAAAAAAAAAACCAAACCCAAAAAAACAGTGAAGGAGTTCTTTCTGATCTCTTTTTTTTATATTCTTAGTGGAGAATGACACTAATGTTGATAAAAGGAGAATTGTTGGGAGTTGTCAAAAACATGATCTGCAAAAGATTCGGGTTTAAGAGATGGAGAGTTCAGAACTAGATGAATAAAGAAAATGTTTATGGAAATGATAAATTGATACAGGACAGTTATTGGCTAAGAACTCCTTCAGTCCTTTGCTTGCCAACATCTTCAATAATTTGGACTGCATCTTTGCAGTGAGGTAAAGAGAGGCAAAGGGGAGTGAAATTGCTGTCTGACTCCACGTGGGCCTTCTGCTCTGCAAGCTCTTCCTACCTGGACCCAAACAAATTGTCTTCTTTGGAAAGGAAAGACAGAAAAATTGGTCCTCTGATTTTGCACTTAGATCCTGGTGCTCAAATGATCCCTCCCTGTTTTTGACAGTGACATGAAAGCTATACACTGCATCATTCGTTTTACAGAAAATTAGGCAGTATGAAATAATGACAAGATACTGTCTTAATGACAGTCTAATAAAAAAATAGAAACTCCAGATTCTTCCTTATTCCTCATATTATCCAAAATTGAGAAGACCCTGAGGACATTTAAGCATGAAAACCCCATACTTCATCTACCTTAGTCTACCTTGTTAAAGATCACGTTCTTGCTGAGTACCTCATTCTCAGACATGACCAGCTGTGCGCTACAAATATCTGAGTAAATGCTACATGATGGGTCTATGTTTTAATATTTTAACTAAAAAAATAAAAATCCACTGTGTTCACAACAGAAAATTATGATTCATCTAGTGTTTTCAAATATTCTTCTGAAGTCATCATATTTAAAGGCCTGCTTTAATATTGGACCACAAAATCCGAAAAAAAACAGAAACAGAAGGAAGTTTTCAACTTAGAAATGGGTAATGGAGAATTTATTTATTAGTGTCTACCTCTCTGAAATCTCTCCCCACACACCTCCAGAATACTTCTTATAATAAAATACTGTATAAATCAATTAAAGGCAGAGAGCCTTTTAGAAACTGTACATATGGCATCCAAGTTTACGGTAGAATCTCCTTCTATTTGAATAAAACATGGCATTTCAAAATAAATTAGGAGAAAACAAAGGAGATGAAGGTGGGAATAACTTATGGCCTCCTTGAAAAATGTTATTATTTCTTCACTGCAGTGAACATTTTCAGTGACAAAGCTTGACATCAAAATATGGATATATAATATGCAGTTACCTTCTGATAAAGTGCACATGTACGTACTCACATAAGCACACAGAGTCCTTGGAAATCTTATGTTTTGTTAGGAAAAGCTGAGAAGTAGTCATTAAATTGTTAGAATGACCTTTCCATGGCCAGTCTTCACAGCCTTGGGAAGCACTGGAACAAATGCAAGAGCTGAGAAGTGTGAAGACAACTCAGGAATCAAGTGTGTCCCACGACATTCTTGCCCACTGAACTCCATAAGTCTGACTTGTCACTGTTTTCCTAGAAACTCAGAGCTAATTAGGCTGGGTTTTTTTATATTTTTCTTGAAGACTACATTGGTCTGTTCACCTATATTCTGATTTTATCTTCATGAGCAACCCAGAAACACTCAGTGGGTTGTAATCTTGATTACACAACAATCAACTCATCAAGAAGAGGGTATGTTACTGTGCATTAGCTGGTTTAGTAAAAAATCAAGCCCTTCTACTTAACTCTAAGGTTTGCAGAAAGAAAGTGCACTGAAATATTGTAGAATGAGCCCTGCAGGTCCTGAAACACATGGATCTTTAAACACAAACAATCCATCACAGGGCAGTGTCTTCCAAGAGCTATACAGAGCAGCAAGGACGTGCCCCTGTTTTCCAGCAGATCCAATGCTAGGAAAAGACTTTTTTTTACCTCCGGCCCTGCACGAGCCTATCACACCCCGTTCGTGTTGCAATTCTTCCCGTAGCCCTGCCACAGGCAGGCAGCAGTTTGCTCGCTCCGTGCTCAAACGCCCACCACACCTTACAGGAGACTGCCATCACAGCCCTACCCAGCACAGGGAGGCTTTGCAAAACTAGTGCCTGCTGACCTTATAGAAAAATATACACTTTATCTAACTGCTTCTAAGTCTCTAATCCACTCTCCATTTTTTTTTACTACCTCTAGCTTAGCTTCATTCAGCTCAATTTCCCTCCACCAGCCATGATGAAGAAAGATATCTGTGCATCTAGTATGCTCCTTCCCTAGAAAGCTGCAAGTAGAGAGTAAACAAAACAAAACAATAAAAACATAGGAAACAGTATTTCATATCCTCTAGCTTTTTTACATGAATTCTCCCTCAGAGTGGGTCCAACACTGAACTAAAGAGGCTACAACCACCTCTGGCCAGTTACCAGATTTTCTGTCTTCATTGACTGTAAAGTAATTTGTACTGCATGGAGACCCAGGCACTTTTAATTTCTGAGCAGATTTCATCTCCTAATTAACTTTATTCCTATTTATTGGGGTTAAATCCTTACCTGCTGAAGTAAGGATCTTATTTGCATTCCTATGTATGATATATCATTTATAAAATGAGACTTGCAATTCACGGCCTGTTAAGCGGAAGGAGGAGATTAAAGTTGGGCTCGTTCAGGTGGGAGTCACCACTGCTCTTTCTGTCTTTAGCTTAGCACGGGCTTCTCAAAATACTGCCTTTCGTGGCAAACCACTGTTGCTACAGGTATGTCAGTGGAAGTTTTACTAACTAAATTCTTGCTAATGTACAGCAAAACCGTTGGAGCCCAATGACAACGCCCACGCTGTTTTTAATGAAAGAAGGTGTACCCCATTAATAATCTGATGACCCAGGCTGTCTTTCACTCACTATACTGGTGGGTTCCCTTGAGGGACTGACTTAAGTGGATCTGCTCTCATTTTTTGATCAGGGTAAAATCATAGAATTTGGCCCAAGGTACTGAAGATTTTTTTTTTAACCTATAGGCTTCATTTTCAACACAAAGTTACTGAACGCCAACACTGCAGCAAAGAAAAATAAAACAAACATCTATTGAGAAATAGAACAAGTTATGTCACCTTTTGTAGGAACCAGCAACGATATAAGAAACAAAGAAATCTCATACTGTCTACAGATATTATAAATAGTGCAATGCAATAAGCAGTATACTACAAAGAAAGAACCAAACAAAAAATAAAGCCAGAAATATCCTTATACCTGGGGGCATTTTCTGAAGGCTGCAAAAGTAAAATTCAGAGGAGTGTATATTATTGATAACTAAAACGATGACCTCTCTGGTCTTGCATGTTTCGTGATGTAACCTGTGATTTCTGCCAAGCACTTATAACAGTTCTCATCACAACATGAACTGATAGTGTGATATGTTACCATCACCACTAATGTACGCCAGCATTACACTTTTCTTTCTTCAGTTAGACAGCTTTCCTTCAGGCCATCAGACACTGGAGGTCTGTATAAAAATGTACCTCTTCAAAGCAAGAAAATCCTGATGAATTTTAGCACAATTAAACCAATTCTACATAAAACGGTTTACTGATTCCTATTTTTTATTTGCAATTGGGCTGACATGACAGAGTTCAAATTCAGTTCCAGGTTTTTAAATTGTTTAAAGCCCAATGACGTCTACATTTGCTGTCTCTTTCAGACCTGTCCATAAATAACATTCAGTAAAAGAAAGGAGATAAAAACTAAGAATTTTAATATCCTGTTTTGCAATTTTTCTTTATTCTTTTCTAATATCAGATAACCTAATAATACAACATATAATAAATATTTAAGGGGAAATAGCAATGAATCTGCATTGTGCTTTCTAAAGTCTCTTCTTGAAAGGCTGATTACTCACAAATTGTAATGGGTCTATTATACAAAATTTATCTTTCTTTCATGATGTGATTCTTTAGCCTTAATATTCACTTGATTCCCACTGATTACAATAGAATATGAACAGGAACAACAGTAGATGGGACCAGATGGAAGCTATAGAAATATTCTTTCCTTTTAGATACATGCACACACTTCGGGCCCCAAAAGGAAAAACACGTCTTAAGACATGCTCTATGGTCCTCATCACCAGCCTAACAAAAATAAACCTAATGAATGCATAGATTGCCAAAGCTTTATGCGTTGGGCCAAAGCAGCTTTGCCTAAAAACACCCAACAAAACAGCGCAGCACTGCTTTTCCCATCTCACAACCTCTCCCGTGCTCCCTACGATTGTACCTCAATTCCTTCAAGCGCAGCTGAGCCCCAGCAGGCACAACAAACAGCTTTCTAACATTTCTCTGCCTACTTCTCTGGAGAACAAAAACCAAAACTCCAGAATCATAAACCATCCCTCACTCAAATTCCCCTTGTGCTAAGGCTTTGAAATGTTTAAGTTACCAAGGGTTTCTTTCCCCTCCGAGACAGAAACACGGGTGGTTAAATGCCACCAGAGGCATTTGGGTCGCTACCTGACATACCATCTGAGAAACGCTATGGGTTTCTTCTTCAGGAACAGCTCCTAAATCCTACATTATTTCTAATATTCCTCCTCGGACATCCTCTCTGCCTTCCCAAACAGCCAATTCCCTTCATAGGGTACCTTTAGATTCCCTTCCAAGGGTCTAGTTGGCCCTTTCATTGTCCTCTTGGGTAGCTGAACACCAGGACTTCTTATTTCATCTTATAAGAGACACCAAACATTTATTTGCCCCCTGAATGAATGTTTCAATGTAATATGGAGCAGGCTACTCATCTGAGAAGACACACAAACACAGAAGAGCGCTACAAATTATGGGGGTAAGTAAACAAAACCACACAGGATTTCACAGGGAGAAAAAAAATAAAAGAATAATATCTTTCCTTATGCTACAGGCATGTTCTGACATTGATATCTTTAACATTTTCATCCACACGGAGGACTATAAAAACATTAATACACACAATGAGGATAACAGTTTACTGTAGTTCCAAAGCATGGTTATAGCAACACATCAGTTAATAATACTTTATACATGTAAAAGCAGAAATACCGTCATCATCTGCTATTGAGACAAGAAAACCCCATTTGCAACATGCACCTCTACTCCCAAATCATATTCAGAAAGAGTTAAAATATGAAATAAAATTATAAAGGCACCAATGATATTTTTATAACAGAGCTACTGCTAGTAAGCTGTATTTTAGAGAAACACTGCACATTTTGATGACTGTCAAAATTTACATAACTTACTCTACATGAATTAACTATGAGGTATAAAATGCAACTTTGGCTAAATAAACCCTCAGCAATTGTAAAGCAGTATTTCAAGCACCGCTAGAACAACACCAGACTGAAACATTTAACAAAAAAAGATGAATATTGAGCAAAGTGGTCTCCCCGATATTTAGTTATTGTTGTGAAATAAATTAAACAATCGGAGGAGATAATCTTTAGAATTACTGATCATAATTCTAGTCGCTATAGTACTTTTTATTTTTATTTTTAATGAGTGTTTGTCAATTTAGTGTCTACAATCAAAACTCTGACATATTAGGGTAATGAACTGGGTCCGGGAATTACCAGAAAACACATAAATACTAGAATTTCTTGAAACATGAAGTGTTAAGAGAAACAAATTCCAGTCTTTAACATCTGTCCTACAGATTCTTACCATTTATCTGCTGATCAAAATTTCGAACGGTGCCAAAAAAAATCATGAAGTCAAAAGGACTTGGTGGGGGGATCTTTGTTTCTCTCTAAAAGCCTAAAAGTTATACTCAACTGCAGCACAAAGAGTAAAGAGGTTGTTATTCATATTAACTACATTTACATTCCTATCGCAACATCCAGAGAGCTAATAGTGGGGTTATTAACATAACAAACGTAAATGTTCTATATAAATAATACTGTTTCAGGCCAGCAACCGCTCATCTGACAGCATTTAGGCACAGGCTCAACATCTGTTTATGAACACTTTGCCTAATGATATCATCAGATATCATTAAGTGCGGCAGAATACAGCACAGAGGCAGGTGCAGCTGCCTTCAGTACCCATCACAGAGGAAGAAAAGAGCTGCATTCCCGATCCGAAAACCCATCATTAGGACAATTTTCTTCGACAAACCAGCCCTGTGATTTCAATCTGTATATCACCTGTAATTGTAGTTTTTAGCAAGAAGCTGATTCTATACATTTAGCGACGAATCACGTTGATGGCCTGAATACTGGAAACACATTTGTGCTACCAGCTGCGGCAGCTTTTTTTAGAGCCTGTGTTAACAAAATACTGCTAACAAGGCAATGCTTGGAGTGCAGCTTTGTTTCTCTTTCTTGTTCATCGTGTTTAGATGTGCATAATTATGGAGATTAGCAATTGATTGCTTCTCAATAATAATTGATTATTGGTCACTGAACCTTCCCCAAAGCGCTTCCCTGAAGGTGAGGACAGGTGATAAGTTCATCCTTCACAGATCTAGGAAACAGAAAGGAAAGGTCCTAAAGAACCTTCGATTTGTACATCAGTTTCCATGATAAACAGACCAAAGGGATAATAGAATATCCCAAAGCCTCGTTTGCCCGGAGGCAAATTGTAGAGATCATAGCAAGCCTGCAGAATTCTCCCTGTGGACTATGTAAGAAACATACATCATTTTTATATATGTCAGTTGTTCTTTGATTTGAAAATATTTCTACCCATTTAATTTATCTTTTTCAGTCAGTTTTCTTAAATTGTACAATTTAAGGGTTATATCAAAGAATGAATATCATTTCTGAATACCCCTAAAATGAAACAAACTGACAAAATAATGCAAGTCTCTTTAGTAGAAATGTACAAATATTGAAACATCTATTGTCACTGACTTCAAAATCACTATACCCTTTTGATCTGCTTTATATCCATCAAAATTTTGGTTGTAGTGACTGCCTTGATGCAACGTAACATAATATTGGGAATATAACACGATGCCACAGCTAAAATTTAAAGGCGAATGCTCTTATTTTTGGCTTAATCACCCACTGTCAATTTGGACAGCAAATATCCAATTTAAATTTATTGGAGTGCATGGAAGCCACTCAGACAATAAAGTATCCGTAGCGTTCGTAAAATGGTAAACATCATTCCTTGTTGGCTATTCAACAGTATTTTGAACAGTTGAGACCAGTTTTTCTAACCCTTTCATGTTTACAGAAAAATGTAATTGTAAGCCTGACATATCATACCATCCATCTTTAGATAACCCTTCTTTTTTTTAATGCAGAATTTTACAAGGACGTGCCTCCTATATGGCAGTGAACTTTACAACCTGATTCATGAAAAATGCAGCTTGTTTAAAGTTAGCCTGCTCCATTTCTAGAAGATTTTTATGCTAAAATGGGAAACAGATTGCACAATTATGATTCAAAAGGAAAATGCCCAAGATAGAGGGCTGAGGTTTCAGCAAGAGGAAACGCTGAGACCAGGGTCGGTGCTCGCTTTCTGCTCAAAAAAGTGTCTCACATAATGATTGCGCCCACTTTTAAGAGGGTCTCGTTCAGCCTTTGTGTTGCTTTCCTCAAAAGCAGCACAACAGTAGCAAATACTCAAATTACACATCACATGCGTGATCCAATCCAGCACCAAGATATGAAGGGCTATTCAGGGCTTACACCCAACCACTTTTTACCAGCTCCTACATGTGGACCTGAAAGAATAGAGAAGGTGTTCAGACCGAAGTATTTTAAATGGCAGCAGGTATTTTATGGGGCTAGAATGACTCTATCAAATACAAAAATCTTCGAGCCAAGGATGTAATGTATCTGCGCGCTCACTTTACAGAAGGGGCTCTCTTTTTAAAGCAGCTTTAATTCAACCTCTGTTTGTGCACACAATTAGATGAGGAGATAATTTCCAAGCACAATGACTTGCAGGTGCAAATAGTGATATAGATAACAAACTATCTGATCTGTGGGCACAGATAGATAGTTAGACATCTAGAATCCTTATGTGCAGCCATAAATAATTGCATCCTCAATTATTTATACAAATAAAGAGAGAAGGCCAGCCTGAGGGAGGAGGATGGGGGGGGAGGAAGAAATAAAGAAGCAGCAGAGCAAAACAGTACTTGATGCAGAACAGGTTATTTTTGGTGCTAAGCCCCAAAATTTTCAAAATACAGGGGCATCATTAGGATTTCACGTGACTGCCCCTCTTATGCCAAATATGGATCTTTTCTATTATTTTAAATGCAAGGCCTTTTTAAATTTAAAATTGCCGTAGGATTTGCATCACAGCAGATGAACTGATACAGTTGCTCTTGTGTAAAATGAAGGTATGAACCGGTAATGTAAACAGTGAATTGCTTCAGCGCATTTGATGGCTCTTTGAAAAGAGTTCCTGCTACATTTTGCATTAGTTTTTAACGTGTCTGTTAAACAAGCGCATGGACGCAACTATAGAGATGTCTGACACTTTCCTCCTCAAAACAAGCCATTTAGTACAGACAAAGGCTAACCAGATTTTTATAAAAATGGGAAGAATCCTCACCACAGACTACTCAGACATACACATGCAAATAATGTTAATATTACCTGAATACTGACATATATGTTATAGACATAGATGCAAACTATTATACACATTTGGAAGTTTAGAAAGCAAAGTATTTTAAAGTTTGCATAATGACCATGATCATTGTCAATTCCCCACATGTGTGTATATGCTCATCACATGAACACATACGGAGGTTTTCCATAGGCTCCTGCCTTACTCAGAGAACAAATGATAGGTTTGATGCAAAACTATCCAGTGCTTCATTTTATCTCTACTGCTCTCTCCTTAATTATACCACAGTATTCAGGTCCTACTTGGAATTATAAAGGTGCTTGCATGTTTTTCTGCAGCATTCACAGAACAGAACTTGAGCGTTTGCGTTCTTAATTCATTTTGCAAGACCCATCAGAAATAAAAGGGTATCATTCTCGGTTGAAATCTCCACAGTGGGAAATTTCAGGAACAAAGAGATTAAGATCAAAAGTATCTACTGATTTGGTGCATCTACTACAAGAAATTTAGAAGCCGCTGTTTTTTTCAGAGTAGTGTTAGATGATACTCTATTGGGTCAGGCGTCAGGTCTGACTTGGCTCTGCTTTCCATATCTCAACTTACTACTTTCACCCAGTTCCCTTACTAATTCCTTGTATACTTTAGAATATAGAAGAAACAGTCAAGTCCCTAATTTACCCCAAAGACTATTTTCTGTTTAATGAAGGAATCTAGGAGTTCTCTGAAAAAAACAGAGCGCGGTCACATCTCTGAAGGCTCTACCATGATACACGTGTGTGCAGTGCTCATTTAAATTCATGTAGTTCTGATGTTTTGTAACTTCTGAGTGCCTTATTCAAGTCACAAAGTTATTTTAAAATACTGGGTTTGTGTCTTATTTTCTACTGTTTTTATTATAGTAAAAACCCCAAACCAAGAGGTACTATATCGACACACCATACAGATTTCTCCTGCTTGCATGGTCTCCCTCCACATACAGAAGAGCCAGGACCAGTTTTTCCCTTGTCCTTCCCACGTTCTCCACTCATATATGCAGACAGCCATTCCCAGCTCTTCTTTCCCCTTAACTTGTCTCTACATATATGTCAACTCTCAGTCCTGGCAATATTAATTGGGGGGGAAGGGAAGAAAATAAAATCTTCAATGGCTGCACACTAGAAACAGTGTCTTACTGGTGAGGAATAAGAGTTTATTCCTGTGTGTATGAAGCTTTTCCATGGTTTACTGCATGATATGTGCTGAGAGGCTGTATGAAGGCACTCTTCTTGCTCCCCCTTCTTTCCTTTTCAGCCATCCCTCCCTTAATCCTTTCTCTTCTCCCTTATCTTCTACATCTCTTCTGTTTTTCTCTGTTAATAAGCTGCCCTGTGTCCTTTCCCTAAACTTTACATTTATCCCCAGAATAAAGGATTTAAAAACCAAAACAGCAAAAGTACACAGCTAAGAAGACTGATGTCTTTAATTGTACAAGTTTCTCCTTTGTCTTCCTTTACATATATAGCTCTCTTCAGATGGCAATTACTCAGGGCAAAGAAAGTCCCTGGGCTCTAGATGTGTATCTTGGAAGTGCCTGGCATATTTTATCTGTTACTATTGGATAAAAACCACATAGTAATAACAGTCATTTTGTTTGGTTTTATTTCCCATGTTATGCATGCAACTATTGTGTAATACGTTGCTATGACAAACGGCTTTCCCCTATGCAACAAAATTTGGCTTTGATAGCTACTGCAACGGTTGGAAGGGACCATCAATTGATCAGGTTAACTTTTTTAATTGATAGCTTATTGCACACCATTCTAAGGCAGTCGACTTAAAAACATTAGTTACCATTTACATCATTTGCCACCTGCTCCTCGTGCGTTCCAATATTGACGGATCATAGTAAAGAAGGTGCGCTATGGAAAATTTCAAGGTTATTGGTGAATTTTAGTCTTATATTTTGTTTTAAGAGTGGTTTGGAAAAATATAGCCCAATTGCTACGCATTCCTTTGTTTAACCTGTTTCTGCACAAAATCAGAAGTATTATTTCTTTGTCTTCTAGGAGAATGCTGGCCTCAGAGGCAAAATATGGTGTAATATGTCAAAAACGCTCAAGCGCAATATCTGATTTGTATGTAGTTCTTAAATGTTATATTGTTTAAAAGAGAAAAAAAAAGTTACTCGAAAACCTATTACAGCCTAACACAATAGTACAGCCTTGAGGAGGGCCTGATAATAATGATTGTAAACAGTGAATCTTCACTCAAGATAGCATCCGTGGCTCAAATTCAGAGGAACTGCAACCTAGAACTATATTTTTGGATTTTCTTTTGCAATGAAGAAGATTAACTGCTTTTATTTTTCAAGACAAACATTTGTGCTTGTGGGAAGAGTTTAGAAAACATTAAACCAACATCAACCCATTGAGCAATGTCTGCTCAAATGCAGAAAGATAAGAAAGCAGTCTTAAAATATGCCACTAATTTATCCCTTCCAATGCTCAATGATAAGCAATTTCAACACCTATTAAGAATAATATAATTGCAACATGATTATCCTTTCACTGCTATCAGAACAATTTCAAAAGGAGATGAAGACTCTCAGACCTGCAGATCTCCTAAGGTCTGATATACCAGCCTTAGCAGACCAGGGATGATTTCTGGAAGAAAGCAGCTGCTCCTCCTCCTGTTACAACCAAATGTAGCCCTGCACTCTACCAAAGGTCCGCTCTGTCTCCCTCTCCCTTTGCATCCCACACAGGGCACTAAAATCACGCCTGCTCTGGCCATGCCACAAGACTGCTCTATCTGGCTCTAGTGATGGCTCTTTTTTCTCTCTTCTGAGGCTACCTATTAACGGAGGCAGTGTGACGTTGGTCACAGGTCATTGGATCTGTTTACATTTCCAAGCTTGGCTCCTGCCCACAAATACTGAAATTTCCTTTTCTTGAAGGACAAGATTCCAGCATTACGATGTAAACCTGCTCCTGTTATAACTTCTGGGTGTGCCAGTGGTGGGCTCAGCTGAGCACCAGGAACCGGAGCAGAGCTGGGGGTGTCTATCAAGGACCTCTCACCCACCAAAGCTGCATTCCCGATCTACTGCAAGTAAAATCTCATTTTGGTTCTCCAAACACCAGGCCTTGCCTCCTGAAAAGCAAGTAATATTGTTTCCTCTATTCATCTTAATTTTAGTCCTGATATTGTTAGAGACAACTTGAAAGAGGAATAGAAATGGGACAAAACAAGATCTTAACCTTGAATATCTCAGACTTCAAGTGGTTTTAAAGCTGTTGAGTCCAATATGGATTTCCATAGGAGCTGTTAATTATAGTCATATACAAGATAGAGGGGTGTCATCACGCTTAGGAGTCCCACAGTAGCAGATCTGACAAGATACGCCATGGTTGTCCAGAACATGAATCTGTTTGCAGGGTTTCATAGGAATTCTAACTTTTAAATCACTAAAATTTCTAGACTTTATGCCTCCTTACATGGACAAAAAGAAAACAGAACTAATACAGTTGGATTCAAATGGTGGAAGGTGGTGTTAATTAGATTTTGAACATTAACATAATATTTTTCTCATTACTTTTTCAAGTAATATTTCTTACAAGAAGCAATACATTGTCAATACAAATTCTCAATAGGAATGTGGCTTAATACCATGCAATTGGCTTTTTATCAAATTCCGCTGGAGCAACTTCTCTGCCATCTGAGCAGGTTTTTTGTTAAATGCCACTGAAGTGGCGTCACTTCAAAACAACGCTAGAGAAGGTTTTGTTTGGTTTTGTGCTTTGTTTTTAGCAAGCGACTTCAGCAGAGAGCACCGCTGCCTTAAATTAATAATAATAATGAGATGTGGTGCCTAGGAATTACCACAGTCACGTAGTGAGATGTTCATGAAGTACAATTTAATATTTTTTTTTTAGTATAAAAATGTCATGTATTTGAGACTGACATCCATGTAATATTGTGAAGTACTCAATAACAACAAACTACCATATGTCATGCAACCCTGCCTACACTGTTTGGAAACCAGTTAATACTTTTTCATTTACTGCTTTATAGAAGAAGGGAGGAGAAGGAGGCTGTAACTATCAAGTTATTTTTCCTATTCTTTGAGAAACTTTAGGTTGCTGTAGTAATCAAACACAGTAATATTTATTCATGAGCACATTTGAAAATAACCTACAGACTTCGGCTGCCATATCAGGAGTTAAACATGAAGTGCCCTCAAATAGCGTTACATCCCTGGGTTCCTTTGTGTACGCTGGTGCACACTTAGTTTGAGATAACAATGCTGAATTGTATACAAATTAGATTTGCTATCATTTAGCCATAAAATTTGAAATATTTGACAAATCCGTAAAGTTAACAGACATTATAATACCTATGCTATTCAAAATTATCCACTTGGGAGGAACCTGCTCTGTGAAGAACAGATTAAAGATGACATTTTCATCTTTTATTGAGAATTTCTCACACTTTACCAATTCAACACTAATTTTTAGCAGCATAATAAATATGCTATGTTTCTTTTATTTAGTAGTAAAGTTGGGTTTACAGAAGACAATACAAAACCTTGAAACCAATATAAAATATTTTCAAAATGAAAATGCAAAAATAATTATTGCCAAAAAGAAAGAAATATTAATACATGCAATTTTGGTTTATACTGGTCATGTTCCGAAAGAACCTTAATTCAGTAGATAAATCATACCAATGATTTTGTAAATTCATAAACAGATACTAAAGCTTTTGCAAAATTTGATGGGAAGATATGTTATCTATTGTTTCCACTTCTAATATACATCTGTAAAGCATTTACCAGTGTACTGCTTTATAAACAGTACAAGATGGAAGTATCTGAACACTTAGGTTGTCACCTTAAAACAAACTGTCACGCATTTTTCTTCACACATTTGAAACCCAACTTATCAACCTTAACAAGTGTTGTTATCAAAAGAATTTTGGTGCCTTTGTTCTTTCCCTTTTGCAAGTAAATTACACTTTTAGGATTTATTAAGACAAGAAACAATTTTTGAATAGCAGGTCAAAACTCTCTATGGAAAAATTCTCATTACTTTCTAGCCTGAAGCAGTATTTACCACTCCAACTTATCCATCTTTTTCCTGTTTTTTATATATCTATATTTCCAGAATCTTGTTTCTGTGCCTAATGCTATAACATTGCAGCAGTTTGTTCAAAGCAACACTCTTATTTTTGCTCTTAGCCGGTGCTATACAAACCCTGATCAATTATTGAAGTGTAAGCCCTGAAGTAACACAGCCATTACTGCAGCAGGCAGATAAAAATGGAACACTTTTAGCTACAGTATATTTACTTTAGAGTTTCAGCAAACAAACCAACAAGTTAAACTACCTTGTCTTTCACTTTGTTTGATGTACTAATATTTCCTGCATGTTCAAAAGTCTTTCTTTTAAAACAAAGTTACTGAAATGTTATGGCTGCTTGTTTGTGAGAATACCTAAGCTTAAATATTTGCATGAAACAGCCTTGAGATATAGAAAAGGCAGCATTAAAGTAGCACAGATCTAATATAGAAGCTGCTATCTGTAGTGCCATAAGAGCGACGTTTTTTTTTTTATGAGCTCTTTGGTATTTCAAGTTCGCCAAACTGCAGAGCCTGCATGTTGTAATGACATTAAAAATGATGCTGGGAGGTATCTTAAACAACGAACAACATCACTGAGAAAAGTATTCATTAAAGAAAAGGAAAAAAATCAAATTAGAGGTGTTGGAAATTTCTCATGAAAATCAACTGCTAATCACTTGTGGACTTTTCTCCGTCTGCAGCTCACTCCTTTACTCACAAAGGAGTGCCCAAGATGTAATTTTTTGTTAAAATGCTTTCTTATTTAATTATACAGAGTCTATTTGATAGCGACGCCAGTTCAAGACTACAACTATTCATCTTCTGATGGTGCTGCATGTGCATCTGCACACAAGATATAATGTTTTTCAGTTTAAATGTCTGTTCTGGGTTTTAAGGACTAAATGATAGTGAAGATGACTGGAAACGTTCCAGATTTTCCTATATAAACTGCTTAGCAAAACCAAAAATTAGTACTTGTGCTACAGAACTAATAATGTCTGACATTTGCATTTTATCACTTACGATATGAAGAGCGGGAAGAACTTGTCCCAGGAAGTTTGGGGGAAACTATAAAAACTCAGTTTTAGAAACGGATGTTTAAAAAAAGATTGTATAGTTTTGCTCAGTTCTCAGCTGTTCTTTTTTCTAGTTCCCAGAGGAGAGCAGGCTGTGTGGCTTGCAAACACCATACGTGAACAGCTTATGAAAAATGATCTCATGAATACATAAGTATGTCATCATGTCCCACTTGAAGGCATTTGATAACTGGATGTAGTAGCCATCAGTGAAAAAAGCTCTAAGTACTTAGGTGTTTTCATAGGTTTGGACAAAAACCAAAAACAGGATTGTGAAGAGGTGGTCATGGGGCATTTTTTGTATCCTTTACAGGCAAAAGTGTACAACAGTCGCACCTGTGAGAATATTTACAAATATTTTCACTGACCTCAGCGGCACTAGTTGTTCACACAAGGAGTATGTATAGGGCTGCATAAGCAGAGATCACATAATTCCCTCAAACATCTGAACCTCCCAAAATTTATTCTAGCCTTGAAAACATGACAAAGAAGGAACCGTTCCTTCCCAGCCACAAAGAAAAGAAAGCAGCTACTGCTATATGGAAGTTGTAGAAACCTGGTGCTGCTCCGATGCTATTAGAGGCACTCCAGCTGATAGAAAGCAGCCAGGTAGGAACTCTGTCCTTCCCCAGCCACGCACAGATGAGCTCTGCTCTTTCCACACCACTTTTTGCTCATTTCTGGACACAGGATGAGCCTGAACCCTTAAATTGTGAGACAAACGACACAGGTACATGTACACGTGGGCATGCATCCATACAGAAGATGCAGAAAGTACCATTTCAAGATAAAAACAACCACAGACTTTTTTTTTAAGCCACATCTACGGGCAATTACTAACCATGTCAAACTGTCTTTTTTCACCCTTTATTTCAATACATTTTATTTTAAAAAATGGAAATCACAATGAATGTAAACAACTTCTTTATCTTCCATTTCATTTTTATTTTTAACCGGTACATCTGAGCCTGGTAACATATTCAAGGTATGCCTCAAATACTTGGAAGCAAAAACCTTTTCATTTGAACATTCGATTCACTGAAAGTGAGGTAGCCAATTTGTTGTTGCAAGCGTCTGTGCTATTATTTTTAGAGCTTTCTGGCAGACAGCTTATGAAAGGTGGTTTGTATAAAGCAGCAACATAATTTGAAAAAGTGCAAAAAGGGAATCTATAGTGATGCATGTCTTTGTGAAACTGCTTTTTATTTAAGTATTGCACTGGATAGTAGAAACAGGCTAACTGGATTTATGAGGTGTGAAGCTATGTCTCATAACGATTAACATTAGAATCACAATTCAGACCTGAGGTCAGACTCCAGATACTACATTAACCTCCTTATTTTTTAGAAAATCTGGAGCTCTCATTATTATTGCAGTCTTTATTAAAACAAAGATGTTGTTGAGTTCATTGCTTATTTCAAATGAGTCAGGAAAGTAAGATCAGGCCTTTGAAACTTTACTTCTCCTCATTACTACGCTGATCCGTGCTTACCTTTTCTCAGAGGAGCCCTGTATGCTTACGTGGGGACGTGAAAAAATGCCAACTTTTCACAAAACTTACATAAAATCATCCAAAACATCGGTAGCCTCTCTTGCAGTCACCAAGTTGAGATAGATTTGTAATGAAGTAGCCTCTGCGTGAGCTAAATCAGATAAGCAGTCCTCTAAACACTGAATATTCAGTTATTCCAGGTAATGATCCTCAACACAACAAAATTTGTGCTTATGTCTGTCTTTTATAACTGTGTTCCCTACAAGCACTGGGCAAAAGCCACTAGAAGAAGGGCTGCCTTGGGAAGAGAGTTGTGATGTCTCACCTAAAGAACAAAAGATCCTTAAGCACAGGGTTCAGCTGGCTGGAGAGAGGGAATGGAAATCAATGGAGGCTTTGTTTTGACATTTATCCCATAGTTCACATGCCATCAGCAAGAATTTCTGGTTGGTTGGTGACTCCTAAAAGCCCTTCTCCTGAAGGCAGTTTGAGGATCACGGAGTCACAAGAAAGCTTTGAGTCTAACATGGCTACGCAGACTGGTTATTCTGAGCAGGCAACAAAGCCTTTTTGCATTTTTCAGGGGCACAAGGTCTATTGCACACGTGTACTATAATCCTTCTGCACACGCGTGGTAAGTTTGGTTCCCTGGAGCTACCAGACTTACCTGCTTAGGGCAAGCATGGCCCACACTGACCTGTAGGACACCAGCTATTTCACACCCTCAGAAAACACCGCTGTGCTGCCCCTCCCTGGGCCCAGAAAGACTTTCCAAACTTAGCTGCAAATAGAAACTTCCTCCCCAGCCCCTCCAGGATACAACGACGGGAGAAGTTAAAGCAGACAACGTGAGACTAACTCCATGAGTACATGGAAAACAATTATTAAAACAACAAACCCCACCTCCCCCCTCAAAAACCAATGAAAGTATGGTAGCAAGCTATAACTACAATCCTGTCATTTCCCCTGTTCCACCTCCATTCCTTTTACTTTGATTCATATTTCTTTCCCCTACAGAAAAAGAGACTGACTCAAGTAATTTATATCCATCTTTCAATTTAGTTTCAATTTACATAGTTTTATTTATGACTCAGGATATTAAGGTATTTGTTTGAAGGCTAAAAGTAGCTGAACAGGTGAATCATAACACAGATCCACATTTCTACAGACGAGTCTAAGCAAATCACAGGCAAATGGTTGAATCAGGAGCCTATGACTACATAAAATATTTGTTAGCTACTGAAATCACTGCAGGGCAATACTACAAACTAATCTCCTAGATCTCTTTTAAAGAAGAAGCCGCTATAGAGATGTTAGTAAACTGTCCTAAATTTTGAACGTCAGAAACTTATAAAAGCAATCTTAATGATGTCCCATGCAGCATCATCCCTTAGTGAAAGGATGCATGTCTTCAGGTGGTAGCACTGAATGTTTTAATGATGACTGGACTACGTGGCACATAAAGATAAGGGACAGAAAATACTGTAGGAAGTAAGTTCGAAAGAAGTTTTCAGGGGAAAAAAGAGTGAATCCCTATTACTACTTATTAATGCAAAAATCTGTAAAGACAATTAAAATATCTCCATTTTAACTAGTTGTCCATTCAAATGAAAATTGACACTTAATTTACATTTCTCATTGACAGAAGTTCCAAAGCATATACCATGCAAAAATTTCAATTCAGAAACATTTACAAAACCTCTAGATTGCATACTAAGTATCCTCTTGATCTTATGACACTTGACCTACTGTGGGTACAATGGAAAATAACTCTAATTTTGAATATTCATTATATCTTTTAAAAAAAAAAAAACCCACACAACATTTTAATGTCACACAGCAACAAAAGCTATTGACGGGCCAGAGCCCAGTCACTTAGGTTTACCCTAGACTGATGATTATACATCAAAATGTCAGAAGATATGTATTTACCAAGTTTGATGAAGAAAATCTGACAAATACTATTTAAGATAAGTGGCATTTTCTCCTAATTGTTTTCAGATGAATGAATGAGAACCTAATGCTCTGCTACTTTGGTGGTGCTCTAAATGGCTTCAAAACCTCATGTTTATACAATGCATTGGTACACACTCTAAAAGGAGAATTGAAACAGGCATGCCCATTTATAAATGAATCTTAGGTATACATAGTCGGAATTACAAAAGAAAATGGAAAAAGATACCCCAGATTAACCAATCATTGTTTACGGTTGTTTGTTGTCTTTTCTCAGTTTGATATGTCATCTCAATCACCCTCGTTTTCTTGGCACTGTTGTGGTTTTGAAAACAGTAAATGTTTCTGCTAGCACCAAATTTACTTAAATGAATCATTTACTATAGGTGGATCACATTGCAAAGGCAAACTCTTTTAACAGTCTTCCAGGGTACAGTGATATATACAGATATTCTACAAAAAAAAACAACCAAATATCTGAAGTGCTGCGTTAGGAAACTTGCCCACACATATTTAACCTCAGGTCCCTGCGTGTGCTTTCATTAACATGAAAGGTTTTTGGTACGAAGCGGTAGAGCTTGCCATTAGTGCAAAGGTGCATGGAAAGACATCGCTATAGGAAGAGGCCTTATGCTGAAATTTTGGATTCTCCATAGTCTCTGAAAGAGAGATTCCTCTGAAAAGGGGACTTGTGTTACTGTGCCCAGGCATACCACCCACATTGTGACCTAGTTATATATATGTATATATACCTAGATGTATATAGCAATATCTGAGCAAGCTTGGCTACTTGAGGAGATTCAGTTGTAGCAGCAAGGAATTGCTGCTGCCTCCAGAAAGCCAGCTGAGGCACTTAAAACTAGTTTAATTTCTCCATATTATTCCGTAGCTCCCTGATTAGTCTTGGAGAAAATAGTCTGCAGTGGCCATGTACCACTCTCGGTCTGCTTTCTCTACATAACTGCCCAGCTGCATGGTTCATAGCATCATGGTGATAAGGCATCGCCCTGCACGCTCCATACCGCAACTGTTGATTTCAGACATTCTGATTCATAGGTTTAAAGCTGAAAAACATGTATTCAAGAAAAAGCTTAACTAAATCCTGAACAGATTTTTTAATAGGTCTAAGAATTTTCAATTAGCTTTGAACAAATCAGTCATTCGATTTTACACAGCTCTGGATAATGCTTCCTGGAATAGTCAGAATAAGAAGCAGAAAAAGCAACTTATTATGAGATGGACTTTTATGCCGTAGTCTGACTTGAGAAGAAAGTACCAGAGGTCATACCAGGCATTTTCTTACGAGAAATCCAGCTGAATTTTTCATGCCAAAGGAGATTACGTGAATCTTGGTATTTTATTCCTCTGAGTCAGGGGCCTAGCCAGAGATCTGCACTTGGTACTTTCAGATTTTGGCCCTAGGACAGAACTCATTTGTTCAATGAACTGGAAGACAAAATAGCATAAGACCCCATGAGGTACAACGGCATGTTGAAAGATCAGAACTGAAGAGTATCAGCAAAGATATATAAGGATACTTGCCTTCTACTGAACCTGTTAATTGCAAATATTCTCAGTCCATTATAACAATTAGGGAGTATTAAAGTTCCTTCTCCTAGGAAACTGGAAAGCCTTTATGACGTAGTTCACCATGAAAATTGCTGTTCGCCACATCGTCTACCTCAGAGCAGAGGAGAATGAGGGCAGAGAGGAACATATTGCTACATAACGCACAAAGTAATGTCAGTGGGTAAATGAGTATCAACGCTGTGACAAACCCTCATTTACAACTAGATGTTGGAAGACAGCGCGAAATCAGAGCTGGTCCATCCGCTACTATGAAAAAGAATAAAGACCGAGAAATTGTCCCTAGTTTTCTATCATCAAGTCACTTTCCATCGTCCACCTACAAAGGTCCACCAGGAGCCCAGAGGACCGTCTCGCTGCAATGCGTTACAAGCGAGGATGGCACTCAGGCTAGTGGCACTGCAGAAAACGAGGCCAGAACTAAAGCCTACCAAATGCAATAGAAAAGCCCCATTCATTTAAATGAGACTTGGATCGGTCTCTTGGCAACCGGTGTGTCAGACACTCAGCTGAAAACCCACTGGCAAAGTCAAGCAGGATGGCTGTAGTTCACAGTCACGCTTCTCTCAGGTAGCTCTGAAGGACACAGCTCCTGACCAGAGCAGTTCTCATGGTGCTGGAGGTGACAGTACACACACGACTACCAAACGTAAATGCTTGCTGTCTCAGAGGTTGTAAAGTAAAATCCATCACAGTTGCAACATTGCAACTTTTGAGATAAAGTAGATCCATGCGTAGGGGATACCCGCCTATTTCTTTCCTTCATTCACTGTTCGTAGGTGGTACAGAACCATCTTTCTTTGACATGAAAGGTCAAATGCATACCTCTGGTTTGCTCCCAGTAATGAAGGATCTGCCTTGTAGAAAGTAGTAATGCAAAATCACTTAATTAATAGCTGGACCGAGTATAATCTGTGGAAAGTATTTCGGACAGATGGTTTTCATTCTTTTTGCAAAGCCCAATGCTTTCAGCTGTCTTTTACAGTTCATACCTTACTAGGCACAAAATCATTGAGACTTTGTCCAATTAGTCCTCGTTGGCTCTTTTAAAATATTTGGTATAACTCTAGACCATATATCTGTGTCTCCCACACATGTAAATGATTCATAGGCTTTGACAAAAATGTCTTCTATAAATATAAACATTTGTGTTCTATCCCTATATTTTGTCTCTACACGATGAAAGGAAAAATTAAAATATATCAGAGAATGCCATTAGAATGTGCTCAGTTGTGTGATCATTTGGCAAAATGGACAAATGTCTCTTAAAGACTATGTTGAGGTTCCCCAAACAAATTTTACTGGTAACATAAGGCAGGTTGGAGTAAATTCCAGCCATGAAACTCTAGTTCATTAATTTTCTACACCAACTGTCTCTTGCTAATTCCACTCACATAATAAACAGCCTAATAAAAATATACTTTCCTTCTCGGTCTACATCTGAGAATATTTATAGATGCTGCATAATATTGACAGGGAATTGGTGGGTTTTTGTGTTTCAACAGAAATTCGAAAGATACAAGTATAACCCTATACTTGTATCGAAATACAGGAGCGATACCGTGCTTTGTGATTCTAAGGTGATGTAATTTGTCTACTGCTGTTTCTGCCAACTGGTGACCAGACACTAGAGCTGACTTAACCAGTAAGCAGAGTCTACCATCTGGTGGCTGGAGTTGCTGAATGTACGTCCTACACATTCCTGCATCTAGATTCAAATGGGACCTTTGTCGCTGGTAGACGGCAGTTTTCTCCAATGACTAGAGCAATGAGGTACCTTCACTTTGATAATCTTGTCTCCTTTGAAGATTATTTTTTTTTAATGTAATTTACATCTACCTCCGTAGCAGCTTTTCCAAAAATCTGGATGAACTTTTTGATCCTTATTTGGCCACTCTTTTCCATGGACTCCAATTAATACCTTTGTGCATAAAAATAGTCCTGTCATAGTATTTGATGTTAATTGATCAACAAATTACATTTTATGGAATCTTAACATCAGCCTAATCTGACAATTTTCAGGCTTTTTTTCTTGCTGTTCACTACCTCTGCTATACAAAGACTCACTCCCAGAATCTAATAATACATCACGATAGGAATTGCCACTGAAGTCTGAATAATATTGAATTAATCACATTCACATTGTACAGTGAATACAGCAATATTATATTTTAAACACACATAGCCAAGTGACCAGAGGTATTTATGTATACCATTGACATACTGAGGCATAATCAAAGGAAAAACCAATAAAACAAACCCGTTCTTTGTGATTAATCAATGCCTACTTGTATTTCACATTTATCGAATCATACAGTGATTGGCAGGGACTGTATGATATGAGTCAGCGTAAGAACTAAGATTTCATTTATCTTTTCAGATATTCTTTAATACAAGAACAACAGAAAGCTGAAACTATCTTCACATTAAGGTAGAGGACTGAAATGTCTGCAAATAATTTAAACCATATTAGTGTATGATAATGTTGACAGTAACAAGATAGGAATGACTGAAACAATCTAAACACTGAAGCAGTAAAGTGGTTTTTAAGTACCTAAACAAAAGATCACTGCCAACCAAAAGACATCCAAAAAGCAGAAAATGTGTGATGTTCAAAAAAGATATGAAGGATGACTTCATCCCAAGTTTCTATTGTGCCTCTCAATGCATGGGCTAGCATTTTGCATATTCTCTTTTCTCTGCAGTGACTGCACCCGATTAGTCTCTTCAACACACATTCTAACAATAGGAAATGCTATCCACAAAATGGGTTATTTCACACAATAAAAGAAAAATCTTACTGAACTATCTTCCGAAAATGATGTACAAAAGGCTATTAAACAACATGCATCTGGCAAGTCAAATGGTTCAGATGGCATACAAATAAATCCACATACTATTGCTGATTTCCAACTATTAAGACATCTGCTGAAAATCCTCCAGTTAATAGGAGCACAAAATAGCTTCCTCCAGACTTGACTATTTCCCTTATCTATCACGTAACTGTCTAAGGAGAGGGGATCAATCACTCTGTGTAACAACCAACTCGGTAGCTCTTTCCCAGCCACCGTGGGCAAAGGTATCGCTCATGTGGTGCTGTTCATCGGTACTTATTTTTCCCCGGTTTGTGTCCTGTCGCTTTCTAGGGTCAGATAAGCAAGAACAGACAAAACGTGCTGATTGTAATTCTTGAGAAATCCATTGTAAACCGAAGAGGCAAATTCTCTTACATGCCTTTAACTAGATGGAGTTCTGCTTAGGTCAGGCATAAATAACCGAAAGAAAAAGACAAGAACATGCGAGTACACAGTGGAAGAGCAGAAATCCCTCGGCATCAATGCCAGATCCTACTGCCTTAAGATTCATATCATCATTCCATGGTTAATGCCTTACTATGATATTTTGACAAGGAGAGGATCTAGACACCGAGGTGTAATGAAACTGATTAAAGCAATAACAAAGTCTTACAAAGCAGCATGCAGAAACTACAACTGAAAACTACTGTCATACACTAAGAGTCATTTAAGGACACAGACATTAGCAATAAAATACTATTCATGCAAATACAGTCAAAAAACAAAAAGCTCCCCCCAGCGCAGGTGCCAGCCCTAACTCTACCCATCTTCTGCAGACCCTAAGTATAGATTTGGTGGTAGGAAGGACTGTCTTATGCTTTACTTAAAAATTAGTGGGGTATCTTAGTTCGCAGAGGGATACAGTATTTAGCATAATTTTTGTCCTACAGAAAGCAGAAAGGAAATTGCATTATAGATATTCTACTTTCTTTGTCTGACAAGCAGTGGAAAATTACTACATATGGATAATTTGACATAATTTTTTAAAAGCCATACAAACACTACACAGTGCTGAGTCTGAGACTTTACAGTTTGCATATTCATAAGAGTTGTTACACTCCTACAGCTATCAATAAAGGGACTTTTAGACACTATATGACATTTGTACTGAGAGTTATACCTGTAAAACTAAATATAAAATTACTATCTCTAGTTAGAACAGTTAGATAATCACAGAATCTGTGCTCACACCAGGTAGCAGGCAGCTTCATTTTAATCTATATCCTGAAGAACAAGAACTAATGCGGTAAAAGTAAATGAACTTAGTTTTTGACTCAGCAGACGGAGCCATCATGGACCACTAACATTCCCTTTACTATAAGTACTTGCATAATCTCATTGGAATAACTGGTAAATCCGCACAATGTTTCTTCAGGACCTTTTAACATTCCCTGACTTACCAACCACCACATATATTTATACTCCTGGTGAAAGCTGTAAAACAGGTGTGGGTGCAATCAGGAAAAATTTGAGCATAGATTCTACTTATTCTTCTCAGGGAACAGTAAAAGTAAAGACAGCTCTGGTCAGCTTGGGTTGGCAGCAAAATAGTGCCACACCAGGTGCTCAGGAATGGCAACGAGTAGTCCATGTACTTGAGTCCACCAGGTTCACTAGAATCTCTTGCTGCCTCAAATCCCTGAAGGAAGCACAAGTAAGCAAAGACGATTCATGATGGTCAGTTTTGAATTTTCTCCATGAACGGTATTGTTTTTGTCAGGCTTACCATAGTGATATTATTTTTAAGGCTGTGCGATTTGTATCACAGCTTGCAATAAATTATCTGACAAGATAGTTGAACATTATCAAAAGAGGAGGAGTAGATATGAAGGTGGGGGAAAGACAGAAGAAAAGAAAGGAAGAATCAAAGGAAAGGAATCTCAAGGAGAGAACAAAGGAAAGATTCACTGAGTCATTTAAATCTTAGAGTTGAGCAATGAAACATCATTACCATCAATAGGCTCTTGATAAAACAATTGGAAATTAATTAAGGAAGGTTCAAAGCAAGATAAGCAAAAGACTTAAGATTATTTTTGTGTTTTAAGACTTAAGCGTGATGAGAAAGAGAGAGCATAAAGAGCTCCTGGTAGTACCAGTGCTGCCTTGTGAGCCATTGCAGATTGTGGTAAGACGTGCTTGAGTCCAGCCTATCTCTACCCTTTCTCTCACATATTGAACATTTTTTCTCATCCTAATGCATGGAGCAACCTTGCTTAGCTCCTCTTTCCCGGGCCAGATTTGTTTTCTCCATTATCATAAAGTTGTTACTGCTACAGACTCTACTTGGCCTCCACGCCGGTGCACAGCTGGGACAGAGGATGAGGGCCGCATCGTCTCGTTTATGTCAAGAGCGAAAGAGCAGAGGAGAAGAGCAGTGAGATGGAATAGCATCTCTTCTCCTCCCTTCCCCCCTTCCCATATGAACATGATGACTCATTATGACAGAAGTGTAATAAACTTCTAAAAAGGCAACCACAAAACATGTATTTTTTTTCTTACAGGCACAGATACATTTAAAAAAAAGCTCACACATTCAATGATACGGGATTAAATTATCCACTGCCAACTTTTGGGGCAATATTTAAACATTACATCCTACAATGAAGCTCAGTTCTAAACTGCTATATCTGATTTATAGAGGTAAACAGCAAAACCTCAAAGTGTAACAGCACTGTAACATCTTTTATGTTGCAGCAGGGCTATCATTTCAAAAAAAGACTCTTTTTTTCCTTACGCTGACTCTAAACTGCACCAACCCCAGTGAGCTGGAAATTACTTCAAGCCTTCTCCTTAGAAGAAACTTCTTGCCCTCTCCTCTTGGGTTTTGATGAGCAGCGCTGTGCTCCTCAGTCTGGTATCACTGACTCAGCTACGAGGACCAGGACTTTGCATCGGGAATTTTACAGCTCCGGTGGGTAATGGACGGAGGCACCAGCTCGCCAGTGTGCCGGGGAGAGGCTGCCCCCCATGCAACCCCACTGCTTCTAGCTCTTCAGGCAAGGTTAAGTACATGTAAATTAAAACTGCAAGCTATTTTTGTATAAAGTTGGTATTACTAATTTGTTAACTATGACAATTTCACACAGAAACCCTTTTGTTGGAAACTGAGTTTCTCATGTAATAATTAGCTGTGGAATATTACCCCAAACAGGTGTCTGTAGCCTGTCAAAGTCAGAACAGGTGATTTAGAATTAGCGTATTAAAAGAACTGTGAATTAGCGAAGCAAAAACGTGTTAATTTCTTGTTCCATCTGTTAATATGAATTCACTGCCAAATATTTTACTTTGTAGAACTGTGCTGGGATTGGCAAGAACATACACTATAAAAAAAAAGTTTAAAGGCCTGAATGTTTAAAAATCATGACATACGTTACTGCAAAAATAACTTCTACATTTGAGCAAGGTTTTTTCTTTTGTATCTTTTAAAACTTCATAGTGAAGAACACCATATAATGCATAAAATTAAGCTAAAAGCTCTCACAAATAAACTTTAGGGCTTTCAAAACCAAGTCTGAACAGAGTGTCACAAGAAAACGCTATGATTTGGCTTAAATAAAAACTCCAACAATGTCTTTATTGTGCTTTTAGATTTGAGGCACAAAATGTTCAAATACCGAAGATATTTGAGATGTAAATTTTCAAACGTAGTACTGGTATCTACCTGAAAAGCTCCGTCTTATCTCTACAGTAGCACAGTTCTTATGAACATGCCTTTCCTGAAGGTCTTTTGTGATAATGGGCTGGTTGTGAGCTTTTTCTGTAAGCAACGGCAAAACCCCCAGAAACTACCTGTCTTACACACCTGATTCTTCACAATAGTATTTATAACAGTACGAATTACAAGTCTTTTTATAATAATCTCCACCTTCATGTTCCTTCATCCTCTGACCAGAAGCCGGTATAGTCTTGAGCTAATGGAGAGTCCGGAATATGGCAGGATGGTCAGTATCACAAAACCACTGCACCAGAAGTGGAATTAAAGACTGATTTTAAAGAGTGTATAGTTTACATTCGCTATTAGCAAAAACAATGGTTTTTATGGCACTACTGTCTTTCAAAAAAAAAAAAAAAGAGAACACTTTAAAGCATTTTAAATATAATTATCCAACAATGTATTATATATACCCATCAACTATTAATGAACATCAGGTATAAATGTCCAACTCCTAATATATGTGACTAATGACTGCAATATATTTTCTAGTGTGAGTCTTTCTCTACTTTTCTGAGCTTTGCAGAGACATGCCCAATTATTTGTTTGCTCCCCGCTGTGTCTTGCTGCTTCTCTTACCCTATACCCAGTGCCCTTTGGAGCCTGCCCACCACGCAGCAGAGCCTGCTCCCTGCCCAGGGCTGCTTTGCCCTGCTCAAGAGAGACAGGGAACCAAGTACACGCACGACCACTAAGACTGCAAAGAGGTCAGAGCATCATCAAAATACAAACTGCATCAGTGGTTTCAACAGGCAATTTCTGCTACTTGTCACCAGTTGCCTTATCCTGGAGAACACCATGCCCAAGTTTGCTCACAGGTATGAACAGCAAGGTTACAGCTCCAACTCGTTTATATGATGTCCAGCTGCGTGAATTCAATAATTTGCCCTTAGCCCCTTTTTTCCTGAAAGGTGAAAAAGTGCAGAAGTTCAAGGGAAGATCACTCTTGTGAAGCAGATGAAGGAGAACGTCAAAGAAGTGGAAATGTATAGGAACCTGTCAATGACCTACTGTCTGAGTGCATTTCTCACCAAAAATACAGAGTTAAAAAGCTAATCCTGCCAGCATTTGAGTCTTTGTTATGCCAAGTTTTTCCAAGGTAAGATGCAGCCAGCATTTTCAGGCCTGGCCTTCAGAGACATAAATCAATTTACACTAAAATTTTCTTAGGAGACAAATATTGAAGCATTTGCTTGCCCAGTCTATCCCCTCATCACACAACCCCGCTAAAACAAAGAGATTTGTAGATGTTTCCCTCAAGCTTGCACGCTACCACGATGCAGCAGGACACCATCCTAGCCCCAGGCATGTTGTTATTTTAGCATATTTCCACAAATTTTATTTCCTAGCATGAGGAAATAACAGAGAAGCCCATATTGCCACTTGGATTGCAGGAGAGCGAAAAGATGCACACCCAATTACTGCAAGCATTTCAAGCAAAGCTTAGAGATATGCAGCAGGTTCTTAACTGCAAATGATATGATAGGTAGTTTCTCCTCCCTAGTTTTCTGCCACATCCAAGAGATTAATACTTACATGAATCATCTGTAATGACTAGCATAATTTAGGGAAGTGAATGAGATTTTCTGCATTATTTATATTATGAACTCACAAGAATATGAATGGTGGCTTATGTAAATGCAAACCATGTTTACAGTAGCAAAGTGCAGAGAAAGGCTGGCAAGGGTTAAGCTGATATTTCCAGAGTTGGAGCTCTTTGTATCAACACTCTATTGCTTATTGCTTTAGTGCTGAGTGATGTGAGTTACAGCCTATGAACTACATATGGGAAACTTTTATTGTTTTCCACATTTGAATGGAAAAATAATTATGTTGCTCACATCTTTCAAATACTTAAAGTAAATGCATCAAATTCTTTCTCAGGGTGTGGGCCTGAATTCTTATATTTAAAAGACGAAGGCTGCCAAAGTTTTAACCTTCGAGTAATAAAGATTTTTTTTCCCCTTTCCTTTTTTTTTTTAACGCTTGATAATTCAACCTAAATGTCAGCTTAGGCTTTAAAATAGAACACATCTATTTGCTCATAATATTTAAGAAATACAATGTCATTATGCTGTTATCAGTGGTAAAACATGTCTAATCTTGATATAGCATCACCTTTAACAAATGCTTGTGGGAAAAAACTAGCGAATGCATAAAACATTTTATGTAGTTTTAAAATATACAATACATTAAAGTTTTAGTTGACTTATCTGAAAAGACATATTTTTGGCACATAAATAAAAAAAGGCAAGGGAAGAACTTGTCAGAAGGCAAATAAAGTATGTAAATTAAATCAAAGGTAAGGCAGCTACACTTTTTGTATAAATAACTGTGTTAACAGATTTTTATGCATATTACAATATATTCAGATGTATTACTTCTGCAAAAACAAATTCATTGCTTCTCTCCAAAAAAAATGGATTAAAACAATTTATTTTATAAAATTTGGATGGATAGGATAAGAAATGTAATAGCTATCTATGGAAAATAAATATAAAAATTATTCAAGCTCCATCTACTTTATGTTAGTAATGAGATGCACTTCATTCAAATTCCTTTCAATTGAAACAGTGCTGAGAAAGCAAGAACATGATTCTGTAGGAAATGATTTCTAATCTTCATGATAACATACCAATATAATACAATTATTTACAATTGACTAAGAGTTAATTCCAATAGTATAACATCTTTCTTGCAAAAATGTCAGCTTTTATTGATGAAACAAACTAAGAATAAAACATTTTTACTTGTAGCCTAACTGTGCTGTTTTTCATTCTGTTAACCAAAACAACACAGCAATACTGTAAACAAAAAAATAGCATCAAACTGGCTGTGTTTGCATGATTTTATCAAGAATCATAAGCCGTAGAGTGAAGTGCTTTGGGATTTTTAAAACATTAAAAATAGTCTGAGAAAAACAATTGGGGGTTTTGTTTATTTTGTGGGAGGTTTCTTTAAGATAATGAACATGAATTCGGTTAGAAGACACCATCGATGTCGGCAAGCAAAGATCAGGTATCCATATAAAAATACCTGTAATCATGTGGCAACTTTCATATTTGTAAATTCCCGATTGTCAAGATTTTTTTGGTTTTGGTAAATTAGTGGAAATTACACTTAAACAACTAGTTGACGTTGAATCTTCTTTCTGTATACTGAATTTGTGATGTACATGACATAACTGTTTTCACTGGAGTCTGAATATTGTTTTAATCTCAGCAATTCTCTTGCCTTAGAGCACTTCACCAGTAATGTATCTCAGTATTCCTACAAAGAAGGAAATATGGTTTAGTTGCTTCTCTGTATCATAATCTGGGGGGTATTACCCAACATTGCCACGCATGCTTTATCAAAAATAGAAGAATTTCTATCTGCAGCTACACAGGTATTTGTGCGGCATTTTGAACTCCTTTGTCAGTGCCTTCTGTTGCGCGTCCTCTGAGGTTCGCTAAGCAGAGTCGCAACCACTGACAGACATACTGACCCAAACGCATCCCTCCACACCAAGCACTCGCTTTGCTCTTATGCTACATCTTAAATGAGGATTCACCAAGGCAGTCTAAGAGGAAAAATATATCAAATCAGAAGAGAAAGACTCAGACTGTTTTGGTGTAAAGAGCCACGCAAAGCATGAGCATTGACAAGACGTGGTCCTGGTTTGAAGGCCATTGATGAATACTCTACTGAAAAGTCTGGAAGTTTTTTTCCCTCTCCAGATCTGCAGCTGTTTGAAAAGATAAAATGAGTTTAACTCTTTTTTTATGACAAGGCAACTGAAAAAAGACATAGCGGTGTGCCAAGACACAAAACCACAAGTAACTGAAGTTCATAATAAAAGCAGCTGCATCGTCCAATTCACATGGGGTTACTCTGCTGAAGCCCTTCCACTAATATTTAAAAGCATGAACAAGTATGCCCTTATAAACAAAACACAGCAACTCTGCCTTATCTCTTCACATGGGCTGGCCCAACAAACTCAAATGCTAACACAATAAAAGGAAACAGGTGGCTGAGAGAAATATCTTATATCCTCTAAAGCAGCTGCCCTACAAGAAATTCAATCTAGGTATCCTGAACAAGCTGCCTTTTCATCAAAGACCGCTTACGCGAGAGATGCACAGTGTACCTATTAAGAACATATCTCGTATTGTACTTTCTACCACCAACTGGTTCCCTTTGATTGGCAGAATTCTGGCAGATAATAATATTTGTATTTTTAAAAACACTATTTAATTTGTTTACAACAGGTGCTTACTTTCCATTTGCACAGAAGAGCCGTTGTTCCCAAAGGCCCGGGGATACGACTGTAAGTCTCACGTTACTGGTTTTCTCCTAAGAGCACAGCGGCCATTAACATGCCCAAAGGAAATAGCAGGAATGAATGAACTGACCTCCCAAGTTTCAGCAATCTGAACTATCTGAAGTGCAGGACACAGAAATACTGCAGCAGGTTGGACTGCGTGAGAAAGGATCTACAGGTGACGAGTGACGGGGCATACCGCTTGCACGAGGAGAAAAGGTTTTACCATGAAACTGTGCATTGCCACTTTACTGCGCTGTTATAATGCCCGATCCTTTAGGGAAGGACGGGAACCACTAAACAGGTAGCGAGTGTTTCCGACTATTTAATTTAAAAGTTCAAATCTTCATTATGAAGACAAACCACCACTCCGCTTAAACGTCACTAAAAATCCATAAGGTTGTGGTCTCACTCAAATAGTTACTTATAATATTAACCATAAACCAACACGGATTTCCAAACAACCACTCTGCAAACCCCCCCCCTAGAGCTTAAAATATTAAATATCTCTAGTCTTTTACTTTGGTCCTGGAACATGCATACTAATCTAAATCTGCCCTGGAAAGCATGGAGAATTATCTTTTCGATATGGATAGATATGTTTCAGGCATGCATGTTTGCATCAAGGTCTCTCAACTTTCTTTTCAATATTGTACATAAAATACCTTCATTTTCTATTAAACAGAAGAGTATATGTGAAATATATAAATATAAATCTAAATATGTTTCTTTACAAATCTGCAGAGTTCTCAATGAAAGAAATATATGAAAGAAATATAAGAATATATGAAAGAAAACCTGTTTAAAGTTTTAAATCCTAAACTCATTATTGAATCCATGAGGATTTAAGAAAAGTTGTGCTACATAATGCTAGGAGATGAGTGCTTGTGGCAGAAGGGCTCTCTCAAAGCATTACAGCAGCACACAGAAAGGCAAGAGGGGAGGTGCTGTACAGGTAACTAAGGGTGGAAGGTGAGCAAGGGTGGACGGGTATCAGAGATGGAGCTCAGAGTACTCTGTCTTCCAAGTCATTAAAGTCGCTGTACTTGTCATTGGTATGATCTCCACCCTGCCCTCGCTACAGCTGCTGTGATTGACGAAGTCTTTTATCATCTGTCCCCTAGGAAAGAGGAAGGTGGACAACAGACTAAGAGATTCTTGATGTCATACAAGTTATCGACCCACAGCCCTAAAATCTAGCAATGTATCTGTTCAGCTGAGGCTTCATACACATCAGGAAAAATATTACAAATGGAGCTGGGACAGCGAAGATGTTGAACAACTTATAAAGCCACGGGTTTTACGTTTTGCTGTGTTGGTTTTGACTGTGCCTTGAAAACCCAGGTTTCTTCATTGCACCAGATACAATAATTATATTTTCTCTTTAGATATGTAATAGCAAAATATCTGAAGTTTTGAAAATAACTACTGATCACAGACAGCAGCTCTTAGCTGCAGCTGTTTCCATCATGACACTAATTCCCCATTCATTTGAATGGGGCTTAATGGTGCTGTCATAATAATCTTATTGTGACACCAATGGAAGTTCATGGAGACAATGCAACAATGTTAAGATTAAATAAATTGATGTCCCTACTGTGATATGTTTAGCATCGTGTTCTGAAATTTCTATATTTGGGGAGCTTAATTATATAGAATTTATTAGTCTGACATATTAACCTCATTTTTATGGCTTCCTCGAAAGCTTCCACATTTAATTAAATAATTCTCTATAGCTGCACAAGTATTGACTTCTCGTGAATGTATTCATGAGTCTTCTCTGTCCTACAGAGAACTAGTGTCAGGTCGTAATGGCAAAGTATTTTTGGCATGTCATTGTCCTGTTAGAAACCCAGAAGTCCAGCTGGCTGTAGTTTTTTGTGCATATTACATTTGCGAAAACCTTCACTCTACAGATGATTAATGAACCACTCTATCAATGACGGTACAAATAGAAAACCTGGTTTTGGGCAGAAAGACCTAAGTATATAGCAATAGGTGGAAGAGAACTTCCTGAAATTTGAGAAACCATGTCAAATAGAAAAGAAACGTGTAGACAGATTTTTGGAACTGACCACAGTACCTATTATAAAAAGATACAGATCAACCCCTCAAAACTTTAGCCTACAGAATTAATTGAGTATTGTTTCCACTGTCAAAAATTTAATCCTATTCTGATTTTATTTCATATCTCTGTGTAAGCCTTGCATAGTAAAGAATATTGGATGTTAGCTCAATCTGTGGAAATATCAGTTTCATACTCAGAATCGCAATATGGGTGAACTGTGTGCTTCATTTCTGAACTTAATAAGTTTCAAAAAACATAAAGGGAACAACAAAGTGTTCCTGAGCCCTGATCCTTGTCTGTAACCACAGGTGCCCGCTCTCCCCAAGGCAGAGGTATCTCACAGCATTTGACGAGCGCTGCAATATTCCCTGTCAATTTTACATTCTGCTTGGCAGCAGCAGAAACCTGACAGGCATCAGCAGAGTGATTGGCAGTACCATGCCTGATAATGCGAGTCAAAGCAATTGGCAACAGCACCACTATCCCCCTCGCAGAGTCCAGAATTTACTTATAACCTCACAGGTGACCTTTGATGATACAAGCTGGAAGGTCATGGAAAAGAGAAGACCTTTTATGTCCCTTAAAAATTATTGCTGGAGTATTTTTTTTTATATACCTTACCAGAAATTGAACCGAAGCAGCCCCTGATGCGGGATACTTCAGCTGCAGACACAACTCCCATTGCCTTGTAGGGGCTGCATGATCTCAGATCTAGAAACACTAACTCTTTGGGGTGTTTAATAATGTATGTGATTCCTGTTTTCGTATTTACATCTTTGATTTCCCAAACTCTAAACAAATGTAGTGAAGCCTTTCTACATCAGAAAATTGCTGTGAAGATTAATTAGCTAATGTTCATAGTGAGATCTGAAAAATAAAAGTGTTACATAGATTCATCAGCATTTGATGTCTGTCCAGGTGCGGCCTTGCACCTACTGTTAGGTTTCCCTGTGATCACAAGAATTTTTTGTCTGAGCGCTCAATCACGAGTCACTCTATCTCAAAATCCCCAAAGAATTCAAAATTTGATATCAGAAACTCAAGTTCTCAGACCTTACAGTAAACATTTCAATATTAAAGCAGAGAGGAAAGGGACCCTTTCAAGAGGGGCGAGGAAATGGGAACAAATTGGTTTTGATTTGAACAAAACCAAATTCACAGGAAGGCTTGAGATGTTCCTCTCTTCTTTACCCTCACCCTCTACTCCTACCAATCCAGCTGTCCCCCCCTAATGACAACAGCTTTTCAGTTGCACTTGACATACATATGAAACACACATCCAAAACCATCCCCATTAAAACACAGATATTACATTTTGTTTATATTTCATCACCTGTCACTTCATGTCTTTGTGTTTTGTGCTCACGAGCACTTCGTGTGTCTTGTACAAAATGCTGCTGTGGTGGAGGGAGAGGTTTCAATGACTGGAAAGCAGAATTAAATAGGGAGAGATAACGGGACCCAGTAAAACACACCTTGTGTTGCGGGCCTGCTGTACAAGCTCTCTGTTGAGGTACCTAGAAACCAGAGTTTTTGAGATGAATGTCATCTAGTGCTATTTTTCAAGCCCCTGAAGCCTCCTGTCCTCACGTCGCTTGTCACTAAGACAGACCCTTGTCTGACATGACAGTAGGTTTGAATAAAGGCATTTATTATTCAAAAATATTCTGATCCCTTTTGCCTGTCCTTTCTTCATAAGTATTTCTTTGTTTTTTTCGTATTATACTGAAATTAAAACAAGATGAAATCTCCCTGCATTTAATGTCATCAGGGTTAGTTGGTTCCAGGAGAAATTTTTCAGGATTTTTCCCCAACCGCTCTTACTTAGCTCTCTATAAATTGGATTAGCTATGTATTGCAACACTTACAGAAATCAGAAAAAGTGGAGACTGGCTTAGGTTGAGCCTGACCACTGCACATCCTTTACGCTTTCCTTCAGCCAATGTTTATACCCCCTAAACTGCTGTGGTGCATGTTGCAATCCACAAAGATTTAAAATTCATCAAACAGACAAAGTGTACATTTAATACTCACATGAGGGAATACAGAATGCCTTTCAATACATCAAACTCCTAAACCTTTTACATCTTTCATTTTTAAGCTACATGGATTTTGATTTGTACAATTTTAAAAATATTCTGAAGCCTAGTCAATCTAACACTAAAAAGCACTGTTGCACAGTAAGAAATCGAGAAATACAATTCAGCAAACCTGGTATAGTTGGTCCCCAGGGAAGTTCTTTTCCAATTCTGTTTGTCATAGCCCAGATCCATCATGTCATGCCAGCCTAACTTACTACTTCTGTCTTTTTCCTTTTTTTTTTTTCTTTTCTTTCTTTTTTACCCTTTTTTGGCACACTCCAACTATTTTCTGTTAAACTAGTGCTGTCACAAGAAAACATATAAAAATGCTCTTTTGCAAACATACTGTTTGGTCTCTACTGAACTCTCCAGAGCCACGGATTTCTCTCACTGTCTTTATCAGGGGTGAATGTTGACAGATCACTGAACCTTACTGTCAGCAGTGACAGGCTTAAAGCTGTTTTGTGCAAGGTGGAGAAAAAACAAAAAAGGTTTCTGTGCCTTGCATCTAGAAGGTCCCTGATTTAACAACAAAGGCTTATGTTCAAAGATGATTAGCTTAAAGGCATTTCAGAGAGTTTTGATTGTAGCAGCAGTTGGGTGTCTTGCTACTGGGTGAAATATGTATTCCCCTGAGAACAAAGGCGGCAGCAATCCTATTCTGCTGAGATGGCAACTTTAATAATTCCATGTATTTATCAGTATTGTGTCAAGATCTTAAGGATTTTGCCCTTCAGGTGAAGTTGGAGGTAGATGGAATGGATACGGTGCTGAACAATCCCACTAAGATATACATGGAAAATGTCCCGTAATGTCCTGGGGGAGAGATAGAAAAGATTCCTAAGGGTCTGAACACACATAACATAGATAAATGTCTTGGAGGTTTACTAAAAGAGGGCTGAGGCTTTTACATTGGGCTTTAACCTATGCATAAAGTGTTGAGACCAGGTGCTTTTCCCCCATACAAAGAAGCATTTAAAAAAAAAAAAATGTATTAATAGTGTAAATTATCCAGCAGTATTGTCACCCAGAAGTTAAACCAGACAAAAATCAGGAATGCAGAGCAAACATTGAATGTGTTGAAAATAATAACATGTCATATTTACTGTTGGATCTCTTATAAAAGATGCAACCTGAAACAGAAATAATGGGATTTGCTGAAAAAAATAATTGGAGAGATTATTGCAGCTGGTAGAGGCATGGGTAGGGCTTGGCTGAACACGGATATTGCACATAAACTCAGATATTACACATAAACTCATACAGAAACAAAACACCTCTTTGACTTTGGATACACAAGCATTTTCTGTAAGCTTGCTTTACGTGCCCATGTTCGGTGCCACCAGGACAGATTTCACTGTCCCACAATGATAATGACAAACAGGGAAAAACTATTCATTTACTGAGGACATATCTATCTCTTCATGCGCCATCAGAGAGATATAGGAGACTTTTGGAAGGAAATGCCTCCTAATTAATGATAGTTCAGAGCCTTATGAAGTGTGAAAGACTGTCTGGAGGAATGCGTAGCATTAGCATCATTCTGAAGGACCTGGTAGTATGGTCCTAGAAGGTGAAAAAATGTAGGCCTAACATGCAGGACAGGAGGGGCATGTAGTTGGAGGAAATCTAGGATCAAATTTTAAAATATTTGGATGCCTAAAGATACCACTTTGAACAATTATAATGTCACGGTAGTCCTTGCTCTTTCAATGCCTTGAAAACGTCATATTCTCAGAAAAAAACCACATTTTCCTTGAAATGTTTTTCCTCCATTAAAATTGGTGAGTTCTTGGCCATGCTTCATTAATTAAGATCTTGTCACGCTTGAAGAATTGCCATGGAGTCACTGGTTATATATGCCTTGATACTGCAGTTGTTGTGTCAACCTATTAGTAGGCAGGTCGTATCAGAAATAATTTCCACCATTATTTGTGAGATGCAAACTTTCATATTATTAAGGATTCTTTTATAGAATTGGGTGGCTATAAAAGAGAATATCTTAACTCTTCTAAAGTCACAAAACAGGAAAATGGTGGAAATATCAGAGAGAAATTTTCTTAATGCAGAAAGCTGCTCTCAGATCGATTTTCAAACATATCAATTCTCTTCCCACATGTTTGTCTTATGGTGTGTCAAGCAGCAGAGCTGTGCCACTGGCCACCACTGCCGAGCTAACATTAATGCATCCCTTGACTTCGTCTGGCAGCAGCTGTGCCCACAGCCTCCCCGCTTCCCGGTACCAGCCACTGCTGCCAGGAGCACGGCTAAGCTGTGCGGTGGGAGAGGATGCATACGCTGGCAGTTTCTCAGTAGGCTGAGCATTTACACAGACTCTGTGGACCAAAACCCCTGATCTCTAGGATCAGGTCTAAAAAGACCTCTGTTTTCATTTTATGCAAGGTTTGGTGATGGCTAACCCGAAATACGGTGATAAGATCCAGAGCAATTATTTGCAAGCCAAACTCTTTTCTTCTTTTTTTTTTTTTCTTTTTTTCTTTTTTCTTTTTTTCTTTCTTTCTTTTACAGCGTGGGGTTCTGGCAAGTACAGGTGCCCTGCGTTTGCCAGAATTTAAATACACATTTTCAAGTTACTGGCCCTTGGTAGTTCAAAAGATATTTGTTTTCTGCAGGCCTATTTTCCCTCCTGAATAGACTGAAGGCAAAGTTTTACGCTGAGCCTCTGCTGCAATTACACAGGTGTGGGATTACTGGGGCAGCTGCAGCCCTCCCAGGAGCCCTGCTCCGCAGAGCACCCACCCACCCCAGGGCTGTACGGGGGTAGCTGTTGTGTCGCTACACAATTCTCTCCTCCTTCCTCCCCATTCACAGTGCAGCTGCACCAGCCCCTGGATTACAAATCTGTAATTTTCATGTTTTATTTCAGAGCTACCATAAGGTGACCGGAGCTGGCAGGGCCTCCCGTGGTCTAGCCAGCAACAAGCGGGCTGTGCTGAGCAGAAGTTAGCTTGAAACAGGCAGAGGAAAATTCATTTATGTGAGTGGAAAGAGCTAAAACATTGCTCCTCCAAACTGTCTGTCAGATAGGGACCCCCAAACTATCTAGGAGTCTGGGTTTCAAAGCTATTCCCTATCAGCTGAGGACCACCATCAGCTGGAAGCTAATTAGGAGCAGCTCAGCCTGTTCACTCTTAATGTTTTAAGACCAAGGTGTGCTAGTCTCACAGAAAAGCTGTACCTGGAGAGGGCAATTTGCGTCCAAACCTGATCCAGGGTTTTCCTCCTCACTCCGTCCCCCATCCTCTTGCAGTGGTGGCACAGATGGGGACTCTCTTGTGGGACTGGAATCACTGGTGCTCTGCCATCCTGCAGCGCAACTGCTCTCCTTCTATCCAAAGACCAGCAATCTTGTTTTCCTAAAAGCCTTTTCAAATGATATGTGCACATGACATCTGTTTGCAATGTATATTTGCCATTAGTGTTTTTAAGTAGGAATGGTGGGGTCCGTATGGCACAGAACATAAGGATTGCCATGGTAATTAGTCATTATTTGGACTAGCAGAGTAACCGCTATCAAAGACTCTTAACTCACTCATATCCTCATGTACCCGACATGTATTTCCTTTGTTTCTGCCCTTCGTCTAAAGTATTTTTGCTCTGAAAACACTGTTGATAATTAAAATTTGCTTAACACATGAATCTATACAGGAAAATTAAGTGTAACATATTTAGGAAAGTTTTCTTTTAAATATTTTAGTATTGCACATTTTAATTACAAAACAACATCTATACAACATCTCTAAATCACCACGAGTTACAGGAAAGCAACCAAAATAAGAGAGAGTAACACCTCCATAACAAAGCATATATGTATCTCCAGTTGATCTACACCAAACTCAAAAAAAAGATTATTTACCTGCAGCTTTTGTTCTCTGAGACATGTTTACTATGCATATATTCACCCCCTAGGTCTCATTTCTGAAAGGCAGTTGGGTTTTTTTTTAATTCTCAAGCAGCCAGCAGGTGTGCCCCAGCACGTCCATGGCTGCACGGCTTTCATGGCACCTAGGAAAGCGCATTGCTAGCTCCAGCTCAGCAATACCGCGCTGAGGAGGGCTGCGACATGAGTAGATACGCTTCGAAGAGGAATGGTCATAGGTATGAAACTCTTCTTTTTCCTCTGCTCAGCCGCGTATACCTGGGAGTGTTCCCCAGTTCCTGTGAAGCTGAGGAAGGGCAATGCCATTGCACTTGGTGAAAATACAGAGGAAGCCCCAAGCGAGAGCAGCTCCATGCAACAAACTGGAGATGGAGATGGATGAGCCTGACTGTCCCAGGCAGTTCCCTAACGAATCTCACAAACTCGGGGTTGAAGACTACAAAAACTCTCTCTCAAGCTGGAAGGGTGGAGAACTTTGTATCTTTTTCAAACAGGAGGAGAGGTTCAGTATCTTTGTTCACAGTAAGTCAGCCAGATAAAAAAGTGGGGTAAGTACATAAAATGGGACAGACACCAGATGAAGCACTGTCGTGCTGGTCCTCTCACCTATGACATGGGTCCTTTTTTCCCCTTCATGAAAATATAACAGGAAAAAAAATTCCCCTGAGCTTCATATTGTGTTATGTGCGCATGGGGGAGAGCCGTTTGGTCTCGGAGCTCCCCCTCTCCCTCCTGCACTGTGTGGGAAGGAGGGCAGACAGACACACAGGCTTACAGGAGAAGGTTTGCAAGAGACCCCCAAGTCATACAGCACCAATGAGGAACATGGCAGGCTCTTAGAGGAGCAAAAGGACTATCCTTCGAGGCTTTGAAGTCTAGAGATGAGCAAAACAGTGTTTGATGCTTAGTAATTATGCTAAGTGGGCAGGTGGGAGCCAGATGCTGAACAACAGCTTCAGATGTGAAGGCACTGGTGCCCCAGTGCTTTGCCTAGACCCGCCTGTAGACATCAAATATATTTAAACATTCAAAAAAATAAATTAAGATCGGATCCCGAAAGCATGCTAGCAAGCAGCAGAGTATGTTACACTCGTTGCCATATTGGCTTGTCTAGAGCATTTGGATAAAATTTGTACATTTGTATATTTTATGTTGGATTATCATTTCTTACAGTTTCCACATGTTCTTTCATCAGGAAAATAATGCATGATCAAATGGTAAGTCCTATTTTTAAACTGCCTTTATGCAATTGAACAGAAAATATTAGTTTATCTTGTGCTATTCTGTCAAGCAATATTATACTGATTAAGTTTTTAAAATATTATTGATGCAGATGGAGTATACATAACCAGTGTTTATACTCCATTTCATGTGCTTACATCTTGAATCTTGACAAACTTTGAATTTTTGACCATACCCTTGTGAAGGATCGGAATGTCATAACCCCTTTAGTCAATATTTTGAAAGGCTAATTTGAGTGAGTAATTGCATTCCAGTTCAGAAGAATATTAAAATAACTAGTTTATGTGAATACATCCATCCTAATGGAAATATACATTCCAGAAGAGTTGGAAGACTTAGCTTAATATCACTGCTGTATAAAATTCAATGACTTGAGCTTTCAGGCAGGGCTGCACAGGCAGACTGAAAACATTTTGGCTCGCTTGGGTTTGCATCCACTGTATCTGCTTCCAATCTCAAATTCCAATAAACGAACAACAAAGAAATCAAAAGGAAACTGCGTGGCTCGCCAGCTTGAACCTTGCTTGCAGAGAAACCAGACAAAACCACACAGTGTGAGGAAACAAACATAAAAACACAGTGTAATGTGTTTTCTATTGTTTCTGCCAAAAAAACATCAATTGGTCCAGATCCACACAAAATCTGCCTTCTTCTGCTTAAATTTACCCCACGCTCACTGAACGACTGGTGAGATTTAGTGAACTTTTAAGTAACTGAGGCCAAATTCTGGTGTAACCTTCATTTTATTTCATTGGAAAAATACCACACACAGCCACGTCTCAGAATTAGAGAGGCAAATTCCGAGACAATTAAAACAAATGTTTATGCTCATGTTCAGCTTACTTTTTCTCTGTATAATGCCTGCTACTTCCATGCATAGTTGGGAAATTAGAAGATACTATCCAAACTAGTAGCTTGAACAGTAATAATAATACGGTACTAATAGTACAGCAGCACAAATATACATGAAACAAATCCTCAAGGGATTACATTTTAAGACTGCTTCTAAACCGGCAGTATCAGTGGTACAGGATGGTGATAATGTATGGACTATGTCATCTGCAATGGATTCTATCCCTGGTGTTGACCACATAGTCCACTCTGAACCAGAACAGTTCTCTACAAAAGCACTGTAGAAAAATTCTATTCCTGTAAAACATAGCGGTTCGATGAATTACCCGGTTTAGGCAACAGGACTTCCATCCAGAAAATTCTCTCTATATACCCATATGGATACTGCCTTTGCCACCTGAGCCAGCTACTACAGTGAGCAAACCACCAAGAAATTATTAAAAGCCACCTCTGCCTGGCCAGTGCTCTCCCAGCATCAGCACCTGCAGCCTGGGGACATTGTTAGTCAGAAAGAAGAGCGTATTTGCATTCACACAAGTGTACAGCCACATACATCCAGATACATTTGCTTCTTATTGTTGGCTTGATCTTGAGTTAAGAGGAGAGCTGGTGACTAACCTGAATGTACCCTGTGGCAGAATGTAATATTCTTTTAAGCTTCTTGTGTTCAGTTATTATTAATCTAAAACTCTCAGGCCCTCATACAGACAGAAGAAAAAAAATCCTTGATAACGATCACTGTACTGTTCGAAGTTAAGTACTGTTACAGACGGGAACAGAAGGACTTATTGCAGCAGGACAGTGATCTTACAACGCACATCTGGAGCACGTCGTCTACACCCAGACTGGCAGCGGAGACCGCACGCATCAGATGCCATTAGTCAGAAAATGTGTTGGCAGAAAGAAATTATAAGTGCACAACATGGTCGATGTAAAAAAACCACCATTTGTAGCTTTGTTAGTCAATTAGGCTTTATTTCAAGCGATTCCCCCAAGGCTTCCTGAGGTAGGAACATTTGTTTTCCTTCATTTCACCTAAGCTTGCTACAATTCAGGGAGTGCAGACTTCTATATAGTCTCGGTATTTTTATTTTCAGAACTGCCACTCAAACCATCACCTATGCTTTGACCTCTCTCCTGATCCTTACTAAACAACCACATATCATCCAAACACAGATACAGCAAAAAAGCAGAACAATAGCACTGCACAAAACTACCAACCTTTGTACCGTGCCAGTTCTGAACCTCTCATTAATATTAGGACTGAAATAAAGAATACAGTGTCACCATTTTGGTTAACAAACAGCACAGGTCAAGACATAGCTCACACAGCCCATACGAGTTCCACCTTTAGGAGGTACGTGACCTTTTTAATTTCCTACTCTAAAACCGACTTTTGGGGTTTCCAATACTTGAAAAAACAGCCTTTAGCAAACAAGTCTTAGTACAGAGGAATAAAAGGCATTTGTGCAAAACCCAACCATTTCTAGTCTATAATGTTTACCTACCATTAAAAATACTTTGTTCTCCAGAGGGTACATTGAATGCAACAATGTCACACTGTGACTACCTGATAAATTTGGCAAGTAGCAGAACAGGTCATGGGCTGAAATTGTTTGGCATCGCCTGATTAAACTGTTATAAAATAGGAGATAAATTCATAGAAATCTAAGTCAATTTGCTAAGTGAACGAAGACCGAAGAAGTTTAATAGTTCACTTGCAATGAATAATCTGAGTAACTAAGCTCTGCGATTTCAGTAAAAAATTCTGCAGATATTTCAAAGTTACATATTTACTAGAAAGATCTTCAAAATACTTCTTAAAAAGTAAAATGTGCACTGAACTTTTCTGACATTTACAAAAGTAATTAATTAATATGATTAAGCAAATTAGACTGAGCCAAAGTCTGACTGATTGTAAAGCATGCTGCAAGAGCCACCTGTTTGCTAGAAAGATTAGATACTATGGTGCTGGCAGCTACTAAAAAACAGAGAATTATGAAAGATAAGATAAAGAAACATCTATATATACTGAACTCTCAGATCTGTCTTGTCTAACATGCATCACCAGATTATCTCAGCTTTACCTGATAAAAGAATTGTCCATAAGATATTTTTACTTGGAAATAAAAACCAAAAACCTACAGATTAAGCTAAAACAAAGCCACTGCTGGCTAGGTCCGTAAGGGTGTTTATGAATCTGGCTCCTAATTAGGTACCTCAACTCCTCTGTGGGTCTAGCTAGCCAGTTCCCCAGGTCCAGGAAAATCCTCAGCACTAGCCACCTTCTTTCTAGATGTGTTTTCCTTCATCTTGAGGGCAGCAGTGTATGTTCCTGCTCTATAGATGCGATGCCTTTGCCTGAGATAACATTTAGCATTTAAGAGTCAAGCTTCTGGTTAACAGTAATTGTTATGAGATGCTGTAAAACATGCAATTATAGGATATTCATCCCCGGCCACCTTTTACAACTTTAAACAAAACTTGAAACCAGAGTAGAGAGATGCTTTCTTGCTATTTTGTTGGTTTTATAATTTGTATCAACATGAAGCCCCAGTCACGTATGTCGTGGTTTCACCCAGCAGGCAGCTAACCACCACCCAGCCGTTTGCTCACTGCCCCCCTGCACCGGGATGGGGGAGAAAATCGGGGGCTGGGGGGCAAGTAACCTTCATGGTTGAGATAAAGACAGTTTAATAGGACAGAAAATAAAGGGGAAATAATAATAATGATAAAAGAATATACAAAATAAGTGACGCACAATGCAATTGCTCACCACTAACCACCCGATGCCCAGCCTGTCCCTGAGCTGCGGTCACCCAGCCAGCTCTCCCCTGCTTTATATACTGAGCACGACGCCATAAGGTGTGAAATAACCCTTTGGCCATATGGGGTCAGCTGCCCTGGCTGTGCCCCCTCCCAGCTCCTTGTGCACCTCCAGCTTTCTCAGTAGAGCACGAGGAGCTGAAAATTCCTTGCCTTCGTGTAAGCGCTCCTTAGCAACAACAAAAACATCGGTGTGTTATCAACATTATTCTCACGCTAAATCCAAACCACAGCACTGTACCAGCTACTAGGAAGAAAATCAACTGTATCCCAGCCAAAACCAGGACAGTGTACCAGGACAGTGCCCGGTGTCAGGCACTATGTGTGCAAGGAACAGATCCATCACCTCTGTCCCTAGCAGCCTACAGTGAACGTACAAGGGGAGAGGAAACACACTCAGCTTTAAAGGACTTAGAAAAGAGTAGCACTGCCAGTAGAACACACAGCACAGACCAGCTGGTAAAGTGCTAACTCAGGATGGTACTTGATGAGTACTTGATTGACTAATGTTTGTTAGTTCTTGATTTTGAGATCTGTACTGACCCCAATACTGTCCTGACTTCAGTGCTATCTGTATGGAAATCAGGCAAAGCGAGCTTTACTACAAGACCATCAGCACATGTCCGTATCTGAGTGCAGAGCTCTTCTCCAGGCTCTACAGTAGGCACGCTGAGCTCGTCTTCATGGTTAAGTAGGAGAAGACTTCAGAGAACCCACTTGGTATTCAAGGGTCATCAGTTCTAAGACACATACAGTTGTATCAACCCCATTAGCTTTTTTCATGAAAATGATGCCTTAGTACTCACTCTACACCCCAGAGATTCAACTGAGGCTAGCCCCGTGCCTTGTATATATTACCATCACTAAAATAATACATTGGAACCAGGGGTAATAACGAACTTTGCAAATCATAATTCCTGCAAAGAGAAAATACTGGATATAGAAATTAGCAGAGCTGACTGCTAGGTGTGCTCAATTAAGAGCATATCTGTGGACTTTTCTAGAAATAGCTTTAGTCACGCTCAGCCCTGCTGCTTGTGCTATACTTCTGCCATACAGATTAACTAAACACAGTATTAAAGATGCAAAAAAGCCGTGATTGGAAAGTTCTGACATAAACAGTCCCTGAAAAAGAAGCAAACGGAGCACACATTGTCTATGCCATTTGTGAGCCAGTGGATCTAATGGTTCACTTACTTTACAACCTGCTTTGGAATAATTTGGCACATCTCTAAGTTTAACAAGCTTCAGTGGGATTAGATAAAATGCAGACTTTGTTTACATCAATTAACACTCAAAGAAGTACAAAAGAACTTGTTAACTGCATTTATGAACAAAAAGTAACAAAGTGAGAGTTTGTCCAAAGGAAGTTACTGTACGACTTGCTCAGATGGGCACAGCTGTCTCTAAAAGACTAAAACCAAAAAATGAACAACCGAACGGCATTTTCAAAGGGGCAGATGCGTATTTTTAATTACATCGGCAGATATAATCTAATATTTGCAATAACTGCGTTATCAGTTTTGTGTACATCAGATTCACAGAAACCACTGCTTTCCTCCCCAAACCATGTACACGTTCACCGAGTTAAGAGGAAAACCAAAACCACTGAAGCCGAGTTGACAAATGTATTGGCCATTGCTATATCATTATTCCTATTTCCACTTATTTTACCTTGACTGATTACAAGCACATTCTTCTCTACATGCTACAGAGCTGGGAAGAAAATGTGGATGACTTCAAACCCAGCACTAACCACGCTCAGAGATAACAAATGGACACATCACGTACTCCTCGTAGAAGGTTTGGAAATATTAAAGGAATTAATAAAGATACAGGGAGAGCAGGTAAAAGAAAGACAGTTAAAGTGACAGAAGAAGGAAAGTGCACTATAGAATACACTATACTATATACTGTAGTCTATAATATCTATCAGTTCTACCTGTGAAAGATTCAGTCTTTTTGGTGACAAAAATTTTGCCCTTGTACCACACTATTTCCATAGATCTGTGTGTGTTCAAATCTCTAAGTGACATAAAAACCCAGCAACCTCTGGAGGTATCTGTTAACTCGCTCAGGATCAGCCACTTCTAAGGATGCTTTCTGTTCCCAGCTCAGGTGCGGAGCAACACGCTGCAGTCTTTTCCCTCTGTCTTTTGCCAGTATTAGCTCAGGGATTCATAAAACAACGTTGACACCGTATCACAACGTTCTTGGTTACATTTTGGGTGTAGCCAAGAGGCCTGGCCACTACATCAACACAGTTTTGTTAGTCTAATAGCATGCCATTTTAATTAGGAGTGACACCCCAAAACAGCAGCACTGAGCTGCTCGCACGGCGCTGACTGGCCGGTCAATACTGTGTTTCCTGGTCCTGCAATACTGCAACTTCTCCCTCCCAATATGACAAAATTAATTCTTACCACCTGATAACAAGGCTGTTACTATACTAACAACGGTAAAAGGTGGCTCTGCTGGAACAGCCTGGCGTACTCAAGCATTTCAGATCAAAGGTCTATCGAACTGCAAAAACAGATAGAATCGATTTCTTCCACCGTTTCTGCATTTCTAAGCTTGCAACGGCGCACCGCAGAGCGTGACTTAACGAAGCTCAGACGAGCGGTGCCGTGGGGCGGCCAGCCCTGCTCCAGCCGCGGGACCTAAGGGAGAGCTCTCCCGACCCGGGAACCCGGCTGCTGGCTGGAGACAGCTGGCTTTGGCGTTCGAGGACGGTCAGGGTGGGGATCGCGCGCTCGCCACAGCTAAGAGGAAGTGGCAGGAATGGCGGGAAACGTGCGGTTGGCTCTACAGATTGACGAAGCCACACAAATCTCAGTGATCTCCCGCCCCGAACTCCGGTTGTGCCCTCGGCCCGCTTGACTCCACCGTGCGCTGCCTCAAAAGCTGCGCTGGTTCTCTGCAACGGTTGTGCCGGTGGAGAAGCAAGGAAAGGGCCTTTGATCAACAGGGCTGCACTAGCTGTGTTGTAAATATCATTCCTTAAAGCAGGGATTTTAACTGAAAGACATTTTTTATTTGTTATTTTTTAAGGGAATAGAACAAAGGATTTAAGAGCAGGAGGAGCTATATGCCACCAAATAGAGCTCAGACAACTGATTTTTCTTTTTTTTCTTTTCTTTTTAATAAAAAGGAGTAAAGAGAGACTTTAGGAAAGTAACAGGAAGGGAAAGGCTCCTCTAAAGTGAAGAAAAACACACTATGATAAGAATCAAGTAAAAGAAAAAAATACAGTTTTAAGCATAGTTATGGCATTACCAGTATCATGTTTTAAAGGAAGCGTCGCAAATATCATGTAGAGCAACAAATGCGTTGGGACCCGGAGCCTTTTCCCTAGTACCTACGACCCAACAAGCAGCAGTTACTGAAACCGTGACAGCCCAAGAAAACAGCCTTGCACACACTTAATATTCAAGTAATTGGGTTCATGGAGGCTACTAGATGTGGCCCATAAGTATTAACATAGATATCTAGATGTATCAGAGAAACCTGACTCCAAAATTGTCTCTAAACAAGACCAACTATAAATGCAGAATATCTCAGCACATATAAATTCCTGATGGGTATCCAAACCCTGGGCAATTTAACAGCAGCTTATCATTGAATGCATGCTACAAAACAATTTAGGTTTTGTTTTCCATTAGCAAACACCTCAAACTACATGAAAGAGAAAAACAGTTGCCCAGACACAAACATTAAATATTTAGCAGCCTTATGTCTGCACAGTCACCACTCCTCTAAAAAAGTTCATTAATTAAATACTTTAGAAACAATTAAAACACTTCTTTAGAACTTATTGGCACCTGTTAATTCACTGACCCTACGAAGCTATGGTAGTAAATGTCTCGTTTGATTGCTTCTGTTACCAATAAGTCAGCAGCTTAAAGACAAAGGAGACATGATGCAACTTCGTGTACCACAACATTGCCTTAAAACACAAAAGCCAGTATCTAGAGGCAGAGGAACAGAACATTTATGTAGACAGGGCAGCACAAATAATCTATTTAACCTAATCTTTTAATTACAGGAAACATCTCGTAGCAAGACATACAAGAGCAATGAAATGACCCAGAGCTAGAAATCAAGATGATATATTTGTGCATGCGAAAGTAACACCAGCAGAATTCATAAAGGAAAACCTCCTTGGGCATTATTATCTTTCCATCAGGATATACTGTCATCACATTGAGAAGAGGAGAAAAATGACTTAAAATATGTTATTGAAATACAAAAATGTAAAACCGAGGTAAAGGAAAGGAAAATTAGAGTAGAAAAAGGTAAAATTAGAGGGGGGAAATGCAGGTGGAAAGAAATCTCCATTTGAATAAAAAAAGGAGCATCTTGGGGGGGGGGGCGAGGAAAGAAATAAGGGACAGACCCTAATAGCTTGACATAGCACAGCACCTACTCTACAGAAACTGCAATGATTTCGGTGTCATTATTTATTCAGTAATGCACTGTTCAGCAGAGAGGGGTGTTCAAATCTGGCCCTGCTTGGGCAGTATGCAAATCTTCTCCCACTCCCCTGCAAGCTTTTAAGGATATCTGGCAGAGAGTCCCCTGAAGAGTCCTGGCAATGCCACACTCTGCGGTGGGAAACGAGCATCTTGCAAAGAACCCCTGAGATCCTCCTACCCCCTCAAATCTGCGCAAGTGGAGAAGTGTTGCCTGGAAGGGGGAGCGAGACAGAACGTGTGTGCAGGAGAGGGAGCAAAAATAATACCAGCAATTATAAGAGAGTCTTGAAATACCAGGAGATGGAGATAATAATTGATCCTTTAAAAAAAAAATATTGTACGCTCCTCACTATATATAATGTTTTCTCCTTTCCCATTTGTGATATTCTGACCCTTTGTTCAGATCCTTTACCTTGCTACATCTAAGTTATTACTGAATATCTGAAAAAATTGGCTTTCTTTCCTTTGATCTTCTACTATGGAATTACATTCTTCCTACTCCCTGTACTCAGTTCTTCACTCCCACATTTATTTTCCCCATTTCTTTGTTTACATTCAATTTTACCATATTTCTTCACACTTTTCTACACGGGTAAAGTCTATGTTATGTTCCAACACACGTTACTCTCTCTTATTCCTTACTTTGCACTTTTTTAACGGATCATGTAGAATATTTGTTTCCAGAATGGCAATTTAAAAAAAAGAGAAAAAATGTATATAATGGTGAAAACATGTTCTTTTTCACTCCAACTGCAGCCTTAGCTGAATCGCACTGCCATTGTTTTCCAACAGAACTTGCATTTCCAAACTTGGGAATTCCCATCAGTCTGTCTGACAGAATTTTCCTGTTTTTTCTCAGAAGGTGTGCATTTTTCAAATGCCAGTAACATACCACTGCAGAATTTCCCAGGAGTAACAGCTTGGTTTGAGGGGCTCTTATTCAAAAGCCTTAGTTCCAAAAAAGCCATTTGAAACAGAAGAATCAAAACTGATTATTTACATTCTATAAATCAAAACAAAAACATAACCACTGCATTTCAAATATTACTATAATCATTTTCTACAGGCTGATGAATTGCTGGACATCCTTTCTTGAGCACTGGTTGGCAATTCTGTGAGCACTAAACAAAATGTTTATTTAATTTTAGGTCGTGAATATAATTATTACAAGTGTGATTCCAAATCATATTTAAAAAAAAAAAAAAAGAATTGGGGGCAGGGGAGGGGAGAGAGGGGCATATTTCAGGTCCTTTATAGTGATTTTACACCCTGAAAGGTGGGAGAGGGCACCCACTGAAGGGGTGGGAGAGGCACTTGCCCCAGGGTGTGACCGGCCGACTCTGCCCAGGGCCTCAGCTGATGGCAAACAGCCCAAGGAAGGTGACAAAGCTCGAGGCCATAACAACGTCTACTATGCCAGTCTGGGGCTAAGGAGCTACAAAGCTCAGCAAATCTCTCTCAACAATCCTGACTCCACTCTCTAAAATATATTAAAATGACACAGATGTAAAAATGTATTTCCCTCACTTTTCTCAGCATGTTTAGAGGAGAATCTGTGCCTTGCTTGGAAAGATAGGGATTATTATATACCATTTTATATACCAATTATTATACCATGACCTTTCTTTCTCCTACAATAAAAGCCATGAGCTGTGAATAGCCGTAACACAGTATTCCAAGTACAGAGGAAGAGTTTTTGCCTCTGACTCCCACATTCACACCCGAGAGTTCCTTTTTGTGGTGCCTCAAACATGTGGCTTGGGCTGTGCTAGCCAAGGACCACCTCGCATGGACTCTGCCCTATCAGCTCATAAACACAAGAGAGAAACAGAAGCATGGTGCTATATATACCTGCACAAATGTATAACATCTACCCGGGTCTAAATCAGGGGAATTTGGGTGAAGTCAGCGTACTGACATCGATGGAGGTACGTCTTGTTACCCTGAGTCAAAATCGAACCTGTACAGTCTATAGCATGTAGGCCTGTGCCATGAGAAAATATGGGTGGACTGTGGATGGACATTGCTACCATAAATAGAAAAAAGAAGTAAAAAACCCAGTCAATCCATTGTACATTGATTTAAGTATTGCAGGCTAGGGTATTGAAATGGGTAGGTATTTGTTATTTCAATCTTTTGCTCCATGCCACCTGCTTTGTGTCTCCTTTTAACTTTACCACACATGAATGATGCTTCTGAATTAATTCAAGAGACCTCTATACAGACCATGATTAAAAAATATTCAATTTTCATTGTTTTTTCAGCAGCAGTGGTGGAAGCACAAGTCATCTTAGTCTGTCTGAGAGTTGGGCGCTTGGTGGTAACAGGTTACTTCAACAATTCAGGTTAAAAAGGTATCATTCACTTAACTATGCAGTATCAATGTAATTCATCTCATTCCATAACAAATGACATGTTCAATAGAATATGTAAAGTATGCCTCCACCTAGTGATGACTATGTACAAATAATACAAAATAATAATAATTCTGTTACTTTAGAGAAACTTAGTAATTGGCTCCCATTTTCATAAACTAAAATGTGTTTTTATACAAATATTGACTTACACAAATGCACACTTTCCTTCCTGGAAAATCAGTCTAAAGCTCAATCTGTAAAAGTTTACCTGCAAACTCTGGCTTGGGAGGGGACTAAACACATTCTAGGTTTCAAGTATGTTAAAATTCTAAATAATAATGTATTTGTAACAATCAAGACTATTATCAGAAAAAAAAAAAAAAACAAACAAACAAAGAGAGGCTGACTGAAGTGCAGTGGATTTTAAGTGTTAAAATAATCTGATAATTTAAGTTAGACAGTTTATTTTTAAATGAAATAGTAAGCAAACCACATCTCCTCTTTGCAACTTTGCTTGCCAAAAAAAATATTTGTTAAGCTTCTTGGATCACCCCGTTTTACAGATGCAATTGCAGATGTAATTACATGAAATTCCTAGGAATTTATTCACCCCAAATGAAAGGAAAAATGAAAAAAAAAAAAAAAAAAAAAACCAACACAAAACCCCAAAACAACAGTAACAAACAAACCAAACTGAACTGACCCCCACCATCACCAGAATTTAAGCAATCCAGCCTCTAAACTCAAACTCAAGTTTTTAACAATTCTCATAATCCGTATAAAAATACTCTATAAATAGGATCAATTGGAGGTGTAGCCTCAAAATCAATAAACTTGAGGAGGTTTGAAAAGCCTGGATCCCTTCTGGAAAACGTTCTGGGTTTTCCTTTCATATGTACCATCTGGGAACTACCTTAAATGTCTTCTCAGGCTGACTGCGCTTCTATTACCATTTCAAAAAGTCTCCCTGTCCCATTAGCGGTCCATGAATCACAGCCTAAGAATGACTGCGCTGCTGAAAACCGAGAGGTATATTATCTAAGAGAGAGGGCAGGTCACTATTTGCATTGCTCCCCTCGCATCCAAGTTGCCTGCCATTGTCCATTTAACACCCTGAAACAGCCCAAACCACCTTCTCCCCAAAGAATGTCAGCGGTAGAAATCACTCCTGCACACACACACAAAAAAACCCCAACGTGAATCCCTACCATATCGCCTGGCAGCCCTTCGCACGCCAATGCGAGGTGCTGCCTTTCAGAGAGAGGACAGCCAAGGCTCGCAGTGCCCAGCCAACTTTAAATATCTGCCTCGCTCATTAAAGGGAAACACAAAAATGGAGTAAAGTGACTTCGCCAAGATTTTTAAAAATGTAGTGGCTGAATACAGAAATACCAGCACCAAACATGTAAACAAGTCAGATTTGATTATCTCTGAGTGAGTTCATTTAGGATTCATTTTCCTCTTTGTTTTTTTTTCAAGAATTTGATAAATTTAGGGAACGTGTGCACTCTTTGGGCACATAGCAAGGCAGGTTTTGTTTGGGGTTTGGTTTTTTGGTTTTTTTTTTAATATTAACTTACATTAAGAAGGCTGCAAAAGTCATAACGCTTATAAATTAATTTAGCTGTTTTCACTCAGGAGAATCACAAAACCTTAAAGTACTAAAGAATCAGGAAAGCCAGCCTGCTTTTGCATTTCTGCGCTCCCTTTCAGCTGTTGATTGCAGATTTACGAAAATACCATTTCCCCCATTTTATGAGGACACAAAACAGCACCAAAGGCCTCACATCGGAGGGCTTTATCAAGTTCACCAAACTGGGGATCTGTAGCAATAGTTCTCATTACGTGCTTTATCTTGAACCAGTCCATCCTTACCAAGCTATTTCCCCTCTCCCTATCAGCCCCGCTGATCAGATAATCACCATTTTAAAATGTAAAACTCCTACTGCATGCATAATTTAGAGAATACAGGTTTAGAGAATACAGGTTTACTAGTCCTTCCTAAAAACAGATATTACCTCATTTAGCAACCAGCTAAAATAAGTGTTAATAATATGAACTGTTTGGCCAGGCACCAATTTTTGCCTAAAGATGCTTAAAGATTGCTGCCTGCTGTGACAGTGGGTGCCAAGTGACCCGCACCACTGTCCTCTGCCGAGCTGGTCCTCCCCGGGCAAAGGCACAGCTCTGGCAGCACCGGGCAGCCCCGGCCTCGCTCGCTGCCCGCAACGCTGCCCGCAACGCTGCCCGCAACGCTGCCCGCGCCAGCTCGTGCGCTGCCCACGAGATGGCAGCAATATGTTTATGAATAATGCAGCAAGAGGCTGCAGCCCACTGCCATTTCGCATGTGAGCCACAAAACCCGACTCGCTTCTTCAGCTGTAAAAAAAAAAAATAAATAAAAAAAAAAAAAAAGAGGGGGAAAAAAATATAACAAACCCCGAACACAGTCCTCTGTGAATTCAGCCAAAAAACCGATGGAAAAATAAGCAGCTCCGCTGTTGCATTTGGCTCATGGGTAAACTGCCCGGATTGCTTTTTCATAAGGTTCGGCATTATCCGAGGCACAAGGTGCTTCTTCTGCACTCACAGATTTGTCCAGGCCCTTATGCTCAGCCGTGCTTCTGTCCCTGAGAAAATTATTTCACATGCACATTAAGCATTAACTGCTGTTATGTTTTTTTTTTTTGCAAAGCAGAAAATGCCTGTGGCTTGAAATAAATATTTTCTTTTCTGATGGACAAATAACATCTGCACTTCTGAAAGCTGCAGCGTAGCTGTCAAAAGCTAAGTGATTCATATAATTTCTTAAGAAGCACATGTGTATGAGCATACACAGACACTCGTACCTATCATAGTCACTCATGTATCAGCACTTATATCCGTCAAAAGATGGGCTCTTAAAAAAGGACGGTGAGCTATTATAATAATCATTTTTAGCAGACAGGCATCTATGTACCCATATTGTCAGATTTGGAGAATATGGGTTGTGGGTTTTTTAAATCAGCCTGATCTTCACAGAAAACTTAGACTGGTTTTTCAGTTTGATTTTGGAGTTGCCTGGGTTTTAGTGGGACCCCAAGCTCTGGTGTGTAGTAGGAGCTGGTTGCCCTCACGCCTCGTGGCCTGCAGCGAGTACCACAGCGGAGGGGATTTGCAGGCAGCATCACCACAGCACCATGCCCATAGCAGCTCTTTCTTCATCCAGACCTTCAAGCCTTTTCAAGACCTCCAGAAGGTGTTGAGGTTACACTTCTCAAGTGGTGTTTTTTTTTCAACGCAGTGAAATTCTCATGAATTTTTTCATGGGACAATAATTGGAAGAAAGGGACTATCCAGCTAAGGTGATATTTAGCTGCAAATCAACCAGCGTTTTGCTGAGAATTTTGAATCTTCCTTCAAGTAGCCAGGTGCAACAAAACATTGCTTATCAGGAGTGGACTTCACTGCTTCTGAAAATTAACTAGGGTTTTAATTCTCTTTTTAATTAAAAAAAAAAAACACAACCCAAACAAAAAAACCTGTCCTGACTTTACAAAGTACAGTCACAAAATACACACGGCCTCGGCTGACACCGCTGAGGGGTTTGTGTTACCCCAAAACTGTCACAGGAACCACAGAAAGTGAGAGAAATACATTAGCTATAACTTTGTAGCAACTCTACCTTAACTGCTCAGCTTGTCAGTTTTTGTGAATAAAGTTGCTCTTCCTTGAAGTGCATGAAATTCCATTATAGAGGTTGAATAAATACAGAAGTTCCTTGACATTCTATTATAGAAGTTGAAGACTCAGTTTCCCAACCCCTTCCAATACACACCATTGTCAAAGTCGAGTGTCTTCCTTCTCATACCTTGTCTATTTTCAAACAGTATATAGTTTGAAACATAAAAGAACAAACATTTTGATGCGTATTATAAAATAATTTTTTCGTTTTCTTTAAGGTGTCACTGGCCTTATATGTATGAAATCCAAAGTCTCACAGCTCGTATGTTCCTGTCGTTAGGTGTAATGCTTCGCTGTCACTGCTTGTATCGCAGGGGTAATGAAATGTGTCCCTCTCTCCATCACTTCTTTTTTTTTTTAGGGGAAACTGGTTTTATTACCTGGCATTCCTCAACACACAAATCACATCAAGCATTTTTGTGTCCACGTTTACAAAGCAACCTGAATTTCATTTCACTCTCAATATACTCTTTAGACTAAGGTGGGTAACATCAAATCTAAGAGCGAACCACCACTGAGAGAAGGCAAACACACCCAGTCGCCCAGGACGGTTAAAGCCCGACCATTGCTCACCTAGAATTTCTGAAATGAGGGTGAAGCCGCATACTTATATACATGATCTAGTTACCAGGCTCTTGCTTGTTCTGGGCTAGATGAGGATCATCTTCTTTCTCAGCTAGTGCTTCTACCTATTGCATTCTTTAATAACCAGGAGCACCTCCCTGGGCCCCAGGAGCAGCTACTGTCAACACATGTAACCTGATTACAGTTAAATCTGCCCTTTTCATACACACACACACACAATTACCAAGCATCTCTACATGTCTCTCCTCCTAATGTCTCTCCTTTTTATCACCTTAAAATGTCACGTGAAAGTCTTTAGAAGGCAAAGTGACTTTCTCAATTGCATAATGTTTAGAATATATATTGTGTGCCATTTTCTATTTTCTGCGAAACTTTCCCCACAATCAAGAACATTTTTCATCTTACACTACGGACTCTCTTACTTCTCTTTGCTACATCAACAATACAAATTTGGCATACAGACAGGCAATGAAAACACAGCTCTACTGCCGCTACGAGCAAAACCGATCCTGCTCGGTTCTGCACGCTAAGAGCTCTACTCTGACAGCAGATTCCTAAAGCAAAGGTCATGATCTCAGCTGCTTGACACCTCACAAAATGTGGGGGCTCAAGGAAGGCGATGAGCTAAAGGAAGCACAGTTTCATCTGTAGCTTCCAGTTTAAAAGAAATTAAAAGATAATAGGGCAATTAGTAAAGAGCATATTTTTCAACAGATGTAAATCAGAAGTGATTCCAAAAACATCCACAGAGGTACACTATTACAAAAGTAGATTCAAGCCCCAGAATACTGAAATAAGTATAAATGCTGCATATTTAAAGTATCCACCATTCACAGCTCTGATTCTACATTTTGTGTGCACTTCTGTCAAATACAAATAGTATTATGTGGCTTTCAAAATGAAAAAAAAATTAAGAATAAAGACAACTAAACTCAAGGTCAAAAAAAGTCTTCACAAGTCCTGTTGTATTTAGGTTACAAAAGAAAATAGCTGATATTCGGTAGGTCAGGAGATTTTCTGTATCCACCCATTATGTTTCACTGAACATTTTGGCAGGGGCTTTTCTGGCAAGGACTAACGAGACGAAAGACAGAAATAACAAAAGCACCTTACAGAGACCCTTCCACATTGTTGTGTTCAAGATCTCCCACTCACACCAATAAAACCAGAGTACCGGTTACATAAAACTATATGGTTGAACATCTCTACGATGACGATGAAGACCATTTTCTTGTGGGATTTTAAAACTAATTATAAGTTTATAATTCAAAGAACCTCTTGCTGACACCGTCGAGTAACTGTGGGATAGGGCTAAGTCCTTTAATTAGGAAAAAAAAATATTCAGGTCTCAGGGATAGAAATTAAACCACAGTCACAGCCGTAACCTCCAGAAGTGGACAAAATGCTGTACAGATGTTTTAAAATCACGACAGGTCCATCTAATGCATATCTAATTCAAAGCCAGCAAAGGTTACCGCCTGCCTCGCAGGAGCTGCAGGCAGGAGCACTCTCAGGCTCTGGAAACAGCACTTTCTCCAGGGCAGGTTTGGGATGGCCAACATGCTCCAGCTGCTGACAAGGACCACCAGAAACTTCACATCCATTTGAGTGCAAGGTGGCTTTTTTAGATTTGCCTCCTCTAGGCAGCATTTATATTTAAAAACATACAAAGAAATCCAAATATAAATCCCAACCCAAGCCCCTCCACGTTGCACTCTCAGTGCTTCCTCTAGAGAGATCATGGAAAAGAAAATGATCCTTCCCATGGCAAAAAGCGGTGACTTAAAACATTCCTGGGAAGCATCCAGATATTATACTGATCCTACAGTATGTAGAACAAAATAGCTTATCATTCAGATTATGTTCTTGGACAAAGCTGGATAGCTTCAAGGACGAGGGAGTTACCCTAGATCAGCACCATAAATGTTATTATATATGAAACAGCTGCAAGATAAATTCTTTCTTATTACACATAGGTACAGTTGTACTTTCAGCTGTCTCACTGTTGAAATACTGTACGTCTTACACAGATTTCTCTATTTGTAAAATACACTTACAATTCTTAGTTGCACGTGAATGAGTAACCCCTTACAGCTGCAGCGCATCGAAACAAAAACCAATATCACACCAGATCTGTGGCAAGAGGCAGGGCGTCGAACTCCTGGAATTCTTCATATGAAACCTTCCTTAAAAATGGACTTGGTAAACAGGGAAAAATTATTACTAAAGAAACTAAAAAAAAGTCTGTTAGTTAAATGAATGGTGCTATTAAGCGAACAAAGCAGCTTCACTGATTCATAAGTATGCTGCTTGTGACCCTTCTTTGCACTCTTCACCTCTCTCCTATTTTTCGTTTTCTTTTTTGAATCATTTGAGAGAAATCTTCCAAAACCTCTTCAAGGAAATAGTCTACAGCCACAAGACTTTGTGCTAATGAAGCTCCAGAATTACGAAGCCAGAGGTCAAGAGCACGTCTTCCACCACGTCTGGGCTGAATTTGAAGTTAAAAGGGCTTCTTGACTTAGAGGGTGAGTAAAGCAGGGGAAAGAATAAACTCCAGCTGAAAAGTTTACTAGAAGCAGAAAACACTGGATATGGAGAAAATCTATAAACTCACTCAGTTACTGGTGCCTCAGAAGCCATTTTAGTACTGACTGAAAAGCAGCCCATCCTGTTATTTCTCTTCTGATAACCCACATCAAAACACACCTACCCAATATCGAACTAAGGCAAATAAAGGAAAAAGGAGAACGACAGAGTGACATAGGCGCTGTTTCTGCTCCAGTTGCTGACTGACAACACTGCCATCCCTTAACATGGTTTTATTTAGTTATTACAACCATCTCTCTGTAAATGACACTTAGGATTATTTAAGATTATGTTGTAATCCTTTTAATCCTCAGTGCTTTAAATTTCAGGCTAAACACCAAAGAGCAAACTAGCACTTAGCAGAAATATTTAAAGCATGTGATTTGAACATAAATCTTCTTTTATTCACCACTCCTCTGATGAAGACCTAGTGTATCGCGTCATTCAGCCAGCAAGAACAAACAGCACCGTATCTCACTGCAAACTGCTACGTTTCCCCGCATCATGCGAAGCCGTTTCTAACCAGTTCTTTTCCTTGGTGCTGGCTATATCATCAATAAAATAAATGAAGGAAAATCAGGAGGTTATATTTTAAGATGTGCATATATTATTAAGGAAAACTTGAAAAAGCCCCCACGTAATATGTTCCTCAAGAACAGAAATAAATTGCATGCACAAATTGGATAGTGTGAGAGAGAGATCAGACTTATCCTGTTAAACAGGGAGTAGCTCAATTACAATGAGTGGAGTAACACTGCTGAAAACCTCATGATCAAGACCAGAAACCCAAATCTTCCTGCCTGAATATCATTTACTTGCAGTGTCCTCTTTTTTTTTTTTCCTCCCGCATCGATCATGTTTCCAATTAGTTTTCTTTATGATACTCCTCCACTCCATCTTCTTGTTACCATCCATTAACTGTCATATACTTAAGATTTTAAATTCAAGATTCCCTTCTTTTTCTTCAAATCAAAAATCTCAGTAGTCATTTTCTATTTCTAATCTATAATTCATGAACTCAGATTGAGCACCCATGCTAAATCCTACTCCTAGCACAACATATTAGCAGAAAGCAACCAGTGTTTTCTTTGAATCAGAAAATAATGTTTTATTATTCAGAAAGCAATGAAATAAAACCCCACCAACTATGCTTTTTTACCAGTCTTTGAGGATATAATTGTACATATTTCCGATTGTTTCAAAGTTAGGCAGCTAATGTATTTAATCAAATAGCAATGCAATGCATCTATATTTAGGTTGCAAAAAAAAAAAAACCCAACTTAAAAGTCACCCATGTTCTTTTCATTTGAACAAATCTATTAATAAAGTAGAGATATATTATCAATCTTGTTCCCACCCACTAGGGATAAGTAGACCATCAGAAGTGTTTCCTGAAATATTCAGTATCCAGGTACAAACTGACCTCTCCGCTTTCGAACTCGCCTTGGATTGCCTCCAGACTATCTCATAAATCTTCGCTCTCTCTCTAGTCCCCTTCCCACTCTATCTGCTCATGTAGCACCAGTCTCGTTCAGTCCTTTCCTTTCCCAAAATGTCACCACTACTGGTGCCAAAGCCTTCTCCTCTTTCGCTCTTACCATCTGGCACAATCTTCTTGTAGCTCTCTGTCTAAACAATGCTCCATCCCTTTTCAAAATGTGTCTTAACATATGTCCTTCCTCCCATGCTTTTACTTCTTAATGTCTCTCCCACTCACTTATTGGCTTGATGAAGACACGTTTTAATGGGTTCAAAGAGTAGTGCATGAGTTTCCTTTCTCACATTATTCTGATTCAGTGGAGTTACACCTCACACTAACAGAAGTGAGAAGAAAATGCATTGCAAATTCTTCGTACAACCAGTTTGGTAAATCAATAGCGAGCTTCATTTGTCTTTACATTGGAAATGTATTAGCTGCAACGAATCACCCCTCCAATATCCATTTCCAAACAGACATTTTGCTTACTGCAAAATGAGAAATAAACCTTAGAAGCTCAGAAGACCTGTCAGTGTGCTCAGGGGGTTGCAGGAGTGAAGGCTAAGGTTATACTTAATCACATTCCAAGTGAAAAAGCTGAAGATTGACAGCAAAACCAAAATATTTATTCTAAAAATACCTAGGAAATGACAAAGCTCCAAGTGTTGTCTCAGGACAACCTGAAGGATGTGGGGGGTATGGACTCATAAGTCTCACTGTCTTGAAGAAGAGGAATATTTCTATACATTGCATGTGCTTTAGAAAGATGTCTAGAAAAATAAACCTTGAAAAAATCTCTGTAACACCCAGTTGACCCAAAGAGGTTTCTTTTCCAGAAGCCACGTGCAGTCTCTTAGGGGGGTTTTGTGTGTGGTGGGTTTTTTCTTAAACCCCAGACCCAGGCGCAGTTGGTTCCTCCAGCATGTTTCATTGGAGATGATGCCAAAGGACTATCTGGTAACTAACAGTATCTTAACCCTGACATGTTCCCTTCTGCATCTCTCCTCCATTTCCTGTTTGTATTGTTAAAAACTCTTAATGTTAGAACTCTGGGAGACAACCCAGTTCACAGAGAATAAAGTTTTGATGTGGTTTGATGCAACTTTTAGTGAAACAAAAAACCCAATTTCTACTGATATTCATGGGAGCTGGATTATGTCCAAAACCTGAAGACGTTGTAATAAATATTTTAGCCCCTAGATCCCGGAATGATAACCTTGCAGTAATGCTTTTCTCGTCCTTTCATCTTCTTGGGCCTTCATCCTCCCTTTCAATTCAATGGGACTGAGACGAAGTAATGAAATAATACTATTTTCCATCAGTGAAGAACAGTCCTATGAGAAATACATGTCCTTCTACGCTGGCCCTGACAGAGGCAAGCTTTTAAAATCCTTCCCTCCCCTTCCAGAAATGAACCTGGGTCATCACCATCTGAGGACCCTGAACGGCAATAAAAATAAACAGAGCAACCGCACTGTGTTGGAGCAATGCTTGTATAAGCAGTTTGAAGAAGTTGTGTTTATGGAAGTCCTTTAGGTCAAGATTCTAGGCCTGAACCCAAAGCAATTACCTACTAAGTTTTAAAAACAAATTGAATATAGAGAGCATTAATCAATAAATCAACAGGTTCTCAAGTGTTTAGGAGACTCAGTCATCAGAAATCCTTCTCTTAGAAAAATAGTAAACTGATGCTTGATAAAATGTTACACTCCTGTATTGGTAAGGAAAACGTTGTATTAAATCAGCCTCTAGTTATTAAAACCAGGGAAATAAAACATACCTCTTAACTTAACAGAGTTTATACTCAAACGAGCAATGAAACACATGCGTTTCCTCTTACCTGAAAGACATTCTTTCTGCTGGATTTCTCAGAGGTCCACTCAATGCGAGCACCACACAAATCCACACACTCAGGTTTATGTCCTGGTTTCTGGAAAGAAAAAAAGAAAAAAAAAACCAACCATGAATATGGCCTGACTTTTCACAAACTGGGAGCAGTTATCAGATAAAACAAGAATAGATCAAGTTTAAGTGACAGATTATTGTAGCACAGCTGCTGGTATTACTGAAAAGAGTTCATTATTCCCTGGTATTGTTAAAGACACCTCAGGAGTAGTTATTAACTCAGAATTAAGGTTCTTATACTAGATAAATAATTTTTAAAATAATTAGATGCTTTAAAAACCCAGTCTAATATAACATACAAAGATCAAAACATAAATGCATACACATTGACCAGATATTTTGAATGCTTACTTTGCAAAACCTCTTGAAAAGCCATTGGGTTTAAAGGTAAGCTTTTGTGGGTTTTCCAAATGAAAATTTAAGCTAATGCAGCTGGAAAGGACACAAATTAGACATACATCGTATCTGTAAGATAAGCCATCCCCTTCCTCTAAACAAATTGTTATTTCTAGCTTTTGGGGAAAAAAAAAAGAAGGAAAAAAAGGCTTGGAGGGCATGTGTGGCACCCAGACAGAGCTCAACACTGGGGTAGCTCCACACAGTTTGCTGCTTCGCCGTGTCAGTCCGCGCATCCCGGAGTGACACAGCTCTGCCTCCCCAGCTCCTCCGTATGGATGCAAATAATGCGAAGAGCAGATTTGTTTGCTTGTATCATTTACGTTGCTGGGAGTTGGTGTAAAGCACAATAATCCTCATTTGCCACCTAAGCTCCTGCTCCAGGGACTCTGCCTGTGCAGCAGTCCTGGCAAAGCCCACGTAGTTCAGAGTAGCCTTTGTAGATTAAGGTACTGCACATCCCAGACAACAATAAAAATACTACTGTTAACAGTATAAGGCATAAATAATTCCCTTTTGGGTAGAATAAGGAGTAACATCCGCACAACGTAATTGATCAGCTTGATGCAGCTTTTTTGCCCTATTGTTCTTAAGCCATTTTACCTTAAAAAATGGCATTAGTGGTAGGAAAACAGACTTAATAGAAGTGAACAGTGGCCAGTCCAGCATCAACCACATAATCAGTTTTCCAAAGTATGTTCACTGAATGTCTCTGATGTTGTTATTAAAGGCTAAAAAAAAAAAATAGTGTGTTCTGCAGGGTGCTTTTGAGATGGGTAGAAAAAGACCTATTTAGGTTAAAAGAGGCAGAGTAAGATATCCTGGTCAAGTGATTTGCAGCCAGTGTCTCTGGCAGTTTTCAGTACTGGAGTTGTAATTATGGTTTCCATTTGCCAAATAATAAAACCACCATGGTTCTGCTCCTCTAAAACTGACAGTCCTGTGTGTCTGTGATCCTTTTTTATTATTATTTTTTGTTTAATAGAAGACACATGCTGTTCAAAACAGAAGGATGTTCTTGTGACTAAACCACTGGAAGAGCAGGGTTTGGACTTCTTTCCCCAACTTTGCCTCAGACTTCCTGCCTGGCCTCTGACAAGAATTTAATCTTTCTGAATTTTTAATAACAGAGCAAAATTGCAGTATTGATATTATATTTTACAAAGAGGCTGCAAAATTTAATCAGTTAATATTTGCGTGGCAAAAGTGACAAAATTGAAAAAAAACAGACAAACCCCAACCTACTGGTATAAACAAATTAATTTTTAGTATTCTGGTACTATACTTTTATAAACAGGGCTATGGTGCCTCCTTTGATTAGATCACGCCCCTTGGCCAGGGTATACCCCAGGGAAGTTTCCTCCCCAGGACTCCCTGCAATGACCAGGTGTGCAACCCATCACGAGCACGCAACACAGCCGGGTCACCTTTCATTGAAAAAATTATCCAAAAGGATCGTTTGAGTCTGAAAACACTTTAACAAAGAAGGGCAGCTTTATTCCACCAGCAGAAAGAGTCAAGAAATTTTGGAAACATATAATGCAATGAAAAGGAAAGATTAAAATGTAGACAAAGAAACAGGAAATAGTTTCTTGATAGTGAAGGGTACTGGGCTACAGAATATTTTCCTCAGGAAAACTGCCATGGCATTTCACGCTGAAGTGAGAAAAAACAATGGAAAGCCCAGGGAAGTTTTGCAGGAAGATGGAACGGTGAACTCTATAGGATTTTACCATCTCTAATTTCTATGATTGTACAAAAACGCATGCAGCAGCAGAACTTGGCCTCCTCTGTGCACTCAGAGCACACGCCGTTTAATTTTGTTGTTGTTGTAGCAGCAATCTGGAGTTTGTTTACAGCTCTGATTTTGTAATAAGCAGAAGAAAAGTATAAGTACGTGAATCTCCCTTTCCAGAAAGAATGGGATGCAAGCTCACGGTGTTGGACAGATGAACACCCTTCTGCTAGGTACAATAATCAACTGGAAAAATTATCTTTTGGGGAATTTGGCAGTTCTGACCAAAACAGGATACGTGGCGTCTACGAACGCTATAGGAGACTCATGGGTATGGCAGAGTATATGAAGCTTCTGATGAAAGCTACATGCAAAACCATTCAGATCCATCAAGCCTGAAACCATCCACTGCCCGCACCAGCCCTTCTTCTGCACGTGGGCAGCTCCACACAATGGGAAGCCCTGCTTAAATCCATAGGGACCCCCAGGAAAATTGCCTAGACATTCACTCTGGCCTAAACATTAGCTTTTTACACGGTTTGCTTTCCAGTTTATGTGTTACCCAGAGACGCCGCAAGGGAGTAAGTTAAGGTTACTGGGAAAGCCTGAGCACTGCGTCCTTGCTTTGTGTTTTGCAGTCAGAGCAATTATGTTATTTCAGTGTTGTTGGAGGGGGTTATGCTGTAAATTGATACAAGTGTCTGCTACAATGAAATCTTCCTAAACATGAATATGGATTTCAGCAGCATTTTCACTCACTAAATTACTTTGCAGATGGGCTAATAACCTGAGGTTAAAATAACCTCTGTTGAATAAACTATCTCAGGGAATAAACAGGCCACTTTTTCTTGGTCAGAAAGACCGGTTCATAATAGAATTTAATGCTGGTAAGAAATAATGGAGCTGTGATCCATTTAGATCACAACGTCCTTAATTTAAAATAAAAAGCGAGTTATATTCATATCAATGCTAAAAAAGAAGTGTATCAAAAGCATGACCACAAATGATCAAGGCAGCAGCAAAAGATAATGATGTAGCTACATGGGATGCAAACTTGCATTTTCAGTAATGTTTGTAAACAAGCTCATTTTCTGAATCTCTCCTCTGTGTGCTTTAATTGTTCTGCTCTAACTATTACTACTAATAATCCCAGATATTGTCACTAGCATCACCAGAAAGCTATGGATCCAGTCTTCTCCATGCAAATCAATAGGAAAGTTGTTATAGGGAGTCCTACATCTACAACCGTACAGAAGAGCAACAAAAACTCCTGTTAGCTATTACTGGTTCTTTGCACTAGTAAATTATTAAAGATTTTGGTAAATATAATTTTAAATCACCTCTAAATGATATCTTAATCAAAAGAAGAGGTATGATTAGAATTTGCTTTCGTTTCCCTCTGTCCTGTTGCCTTTAATGTGAAATCTCGTTCCTCTTATAATGATGCTGTCTTATTCTAAATTTTCCCTTCATGTACAGTATTTAATAGTTAATAATTAATGAATTAATATCTTTATAATACACAGGAACATCAACCTTTTTGTTAAGTCACAATTTTCCTGCTAACAATAAAAATGCTTTGTTATAAGTCATACTATCGTGAATGAACATTGCCTCTATTACGTTATTTAATTAATGGTTGAGCTGCCCTTTTTCCAAAGTAAACTATAGCTTGGGTTAAAAAAAAAAAAAAAAACAAACAACAAAATCAGTAAACAAATTATTTCTAATGAATCCTTTTTCTATTATTTCCTTTCCACTATCAAAATTATATCTGGTTAAATGGTTTACAAAGGAAATAAGCATTGCATTTGCTTTATCAGATGAGATCAACGTGCCAGTTTAGCTTTTTTTTGATGTGTGAAATGTAGCTTTACAAAATTGGCCTATAAGCTTTTGAATACTGACAGCTCTTGCTGTTTTTAAGCTTTACCCAATTTGTTTACTTACCATTGCATATAAGTTATACGGAACAGACAAAAAAATGTAACTTTAACAGCTTTTTCTCACCTAGGGAATGTTGAGTTCACAGCCTCAGTGTTCAGATCTAGCATGAAATAAATAAATAATAATAAAAAAACAAACCACTTATTTTTTCCCCCATAATGAGCAAAATATGGGATCAGAATGTTGTGCTCTGCCTAACACAGGAGGCAGTAGATGTTATCTCACCAATCGTGAGCACTGGGGATAAAGTGAAACTTCAGGGAAAAGGACTGACTTCTCAAAAGATCCTTTGTTGTAACAAACCTTAATTTTTCGAGTTAAACAGATTGAGATCTGGGCTGGAGTCATGTTCTCCAGGCAAGTCTACTTCAGTATGTAAATCTTTAAAGAGCCAATGGCAATTTTAACCATGTGGAGGAGTCTCGGAGCAGAATCGAGTCTGCTGTGTGGTGAATTTTTGCTGGTGCAGTTATCCTCTGGGATTTGGGTGAGTGCTTGCAAAGATACAGGAGAAGAGGTGGCAGGTAGAGGTACAGAACAGCTAGTAAATTTTAAGATTATTCCTAATAAGTTCACCTGAGACCTTTTTTTAAAATAACGTCTAATTCAACTTTAAGAAAAACAGATGATTGTAAAAAAAAAATATTAATTCAAGCTATACTGTTTTCATGGCTTCAGAAAAGTAGTATTTTCCAGCTGAACTGGCACAAACATGAGCAGAAAGTACCAGGTTTCATCCTTTAGAAATAGAGAAAAGATAAAAGCACATATTTTTCTGCGACACTCATCATCTTTCCAAAAAAAACAAAAACAAAAACAAAACAACCAAGGCATGAAAAGGTGTTCTTTAAAGCTGATTTTATGGCAGGTGGCCTTGATAGATCAAGAATATATAGAAGAAAAGGTTTGTATCACCTGCCACAGAAAAAAATAGCTTATTGTTTGTGACTCCTGCCAAAGAGAGCACCTTTGTGGCCACCCATCATGCCAATGAGATTTGGCAGGTTTGATCAGGCCTTGAGAGCCTTTCACAACGGGGCTTTGTCAAACCTGTCCCTTCACTGCCCACAGTGTCACGCATTTACCAAATTCCCCTTTTGTTGCCCACATTCAGGTTTGTAGGCTCAAACTCAGCAGTAACTGGCACTGAAGGGATACGAGCTGTTATTGCTTGCGCAACGTAGCTGTCACATCTCCGAAGACTAAGATCGGTGGTCTTTCCTTGGGGCACAATAAAAAGGTACTGCAAATTTCACTTTGTAGTAACTACAGGCTACAGAAATTGCATTAGCTGCATTAGATGGAGTCATAGAAATATTCAGGAAGGTTAGCAGGATATGGTAGATGTCACATTTGTACTACGATTAAAAAAAAAAATCACTTTGCTAACTTATAATGTTTTCTGCTTTGGTAACACCCTATATTAAGGTGCCATTTATAAATAATTTATTATTATCTATTAATGTGTAAGCCACTTTATAGGATGGTAGATAACAACTTAAATTCATGTATTAAAGATGCACATACATGGTTTAATACAATTTACGTCTTACAATATCCTTTGCAACAGATTCTCATCGCATCATCTGTTAAGCATTTATTACTAATGCATTTTATAACATACTTTATAATATATTATTTGAGGAAGTAGATGCATTTAGTGATCATTTTCATGAATAAGAATAAAGCATTTATAAATGGCACCTTAATTTAAAGTGTTACCTTCACATTACCGGATAGTCACTCACCATTTGTCTCCCTTTGCAATTATTCTCAAAATGCACCTCTTAATAAAGGACATGCTAAGTCCTATTTCTTCTCATACACTACATCTGATTAAAAGTTTATCAAGACATTTCCCTTCAGCTGCTCTCAAACCTTTGAAGGTTGCCAGCTCAGTCTGAATTTGTCTTATGTAAACACCAAACTTTTAATACTGAAATAGCAGTTGCAAGGAAGATGAGGGCATTGGATGGTTGATTGCCTACCAGGTTGGCCAGCGCCGGCTGCTTGGATTCTTTGTAGAATTCCATTTTCCGAGCTGTGAGAACAATCCAGGACGTGGACCAGTTTTTTCTTAAAAATAAAATAACATTTTAAAAGGAAAAATTAGCAAGGCATGAAGGCAGGAGGTAAAAGATGCTCTATTTGTAGGTGGGGTTTTTTTAAATTATTTAAATTCAGGAACAAAAAAACGTCTAAAGTCAATATCACCAACACACTTCCATCAATATTGATGGAGTTGCACCATCATAATCACACCTGAATGTGGCCCAAAGATTGAAGGCCTTCCTTCTCCTTGTTCATGTTTTAAAGCGTATCTATGTTCCTTTTCCACCAAGGTTTCTTAACCACAGCAAAACAGTGCAACTATTCACACATGCTTAAATTTCACATATAATTAGAGGAGTCCAATAGCTGGTACTCTTCTGGTAATTAATATTTAAAATAGAACCGAGTAGGAAAAATGCAATTTTGATCTGCTAACACAGAGCTCAGCAAAAGGTCTGTTTTGAAAGGCCCCAGATATTTCCTCCTTTCCCTAAATTAAAAATTTACAGGAGAGCAAGGAAGATAAGAATGATATCTGAGAGACATTTAAGTAACCATTAAACATCAGAAATTCACGGTGCAGCCCCAGTGAGCTGGTAAGGTTCTGGGGCCAGGGAGAAGTCAAAATGTACATAGATATGTGAAACAGCGTCCCCTGAGGCAGAACATAATAATCAACTCAAAATAAAATCCTATTATATAAATTACCTATAGTGTGATATTTCAAACCGCTGCATAATCATAAACAAGTAGATCTGGTCTAATAGAAAACTATTTTTAGATTACACTCTCAATGGTCATAACACCTGATATCAACAAAAACACTCATGAAGCCACTACTTTCTTTATGTGAATGCAAATCACAAATCTGAAGATTTTAGAATAAACGTGAAAATGGATCTGATAAACAGGCTGCTTCGCGTGAATGCTGCAGTGCGTTAAAAAGGAGGGAGCTGCTGGTAAGGGCAGCCAGGGCCCAGGGAAGAGCTGCTAGAAACCCTTTTTCCTCTCCTCTCTTCCCCAGCCCCTTTGAGTTTTCTCTGTTTAGGTATTCCTAAGTAACTCAAACACACTCTTTTTATTCTAGCAAAACCTGGCTTTGTTCATTTTTCAAAGCCTGTCGGTCTTCTTAGCGATGCTCACTTCCAGATCCATCTCAAAGCTCTGCTGCACTCAATATCCCATCAAACTGCCCATCAGGCATAACAACAGGCAGTTTTTCTATTAGTGACTCTCCTATTCAATATGTTTCAGTCATCAGCTTAAGGAGCATAACCAGTACTACAGATGAAGCCCTAACGCCACTGACATTATGAGAGGAACTTGCACTCACTTCAGCGTGGGCAGGATTTCACTCAGCATGATCTAACGATCGTCCCTAAAATATGGCCAACAAGAGGCAACAGTGAAAGAAAGTCTCTGTAGAGGAGATTAATATGTCAGAAGAAAATAGAACTGCATTTTTTATGCCAAGTTAATGGGGAAAAAATAAAGAGAGAGACATTGAGAAAGGGAAAGAAACAGTAGGGTTTTAGAGAAGTACCTGACCCTCACTGGCAAATATTCCCCCACAAGAGGAGAGTGTTTGTAAGTCACTTTGAAATTTCCAGCTAAATTTGTTACCACTATAGAACTGTATCCTTATCTAATGTGAACTATGGTCATAGCTATGGGTTGTGCATATTGGCATTAAGAACAGTTCAACCTCAGCTAATCGTTTTTTACAGTATCTTTAGGAAACAAGAGCTGTAGCTGAGAATCACCATCAAGGCAGTGAATACAAGTTGCTTATTAGAAAGAGCAACTTCAGTTCTTTTCAATTTTTTTTCCCTACTCATAAAAGGACTTGTAACTGCACAGGGGAGTAAGTGGCCAGGCACGCCGCTTGTGCGGGTTTAAGCAGATTTTCCTATGGGTTGGATATCCTGGATAAATATGGATTACTGAAGGATTAAAACCCTTGGGACACAGCTTAGATTCAGTACCCAGCGACCACCAAGTGCTTGACATTAGCTATGGAGAGGAACATTTCTGTGTCATGGCCGCATCTACCAGCCAGGGATCTGCTTGTTCCAGCTGTTCGCGGGCAGGTTTTCCTACCTGAGAAATATAAATTAGCTATTGTATTTTGAGGTCCCAGACTTGTGTGCAATCTTCTTAAAACATTCTAATTTCTGATCAAAGTAACTGGGAAGTTTGCCAGGATGTGAAAACATTTCATTTCAACCTGGACCTCATTAAAAAAAAAAAGGTCAGTGATAATTATTTCTTAAGTTATATAGGTGAGATGTTTTATCTAAGTTTCATTCTGAAATTTAAGGAGAGAATGCTTTAATTCCATCAGGAATAAGAAAAATCAGTGGTTTTGCAGGAGAGTGTAGGAATTGCAGAAGCTATGAGAATGCAACTCAATCTCACCGTATTATCTAAAGAATTTCCCCCCAAAAAAATTTAAATTCCCTCGTTGTTTTATTCTACAGTTGTTTCATTTAAAAAGTGACATTTTAAAAATCAAAACATTACTTTTGTGACCTAAGATTAAAAGTGTATAAACTAGTCAGCATTTTTACAAGATTGTCCATGAAGTTATCAGAAATGTTTAAGGTCTATTAGCCTCCGTACAGATGGGCACACACATGGCGACCTAAGATTGTCAAGATTTTCACAATATTCTAATTTCTGCCATGCAGCACGAACATGATTCAAGAAATCACTTCCAGCCACTGAAGAGCAAGTCCAGGTAAGTGAGAGGAGTCAGACAAAGCGTACGCAGTGTAGATGAATGCCCGCTACCCATCCTCTCTCTGTATAGAGCCATAAATAACAGTATGCAGAGAAGACCCAGCTAGAATTAACAAGGATATTGAGTGAAGTCGTCTACAGCTACAAGGTTAAAGTCGTGGTTGGAAGCCGGTGCTGGCGACCCTCTGCGAGGTGCCACCCGACTCTTGGGGGCTGCAAAGGGAGCCCCAGGCGCTGCGGCTGCATTTGCATTCTGTCAAATGAACACCTGATGGCAGCACGTTATAGCTTCAGTGGTGCTCACAGGCTCCGAGGCTACTTAAAAATACGAGACTATTTAATAATACAAGTGACCGAGCCACGCTGCCTCCTCCCTGCGCCCACGCCAAGGCGGCGTGCGATGCCAAGCCATGGAGATGCTTTGTGCTAAGGGCGCCTGAGCTGCTGGGAAGGTAAAACTGCCTCCTTGTCTGGGCTTGTTCGCATGTGATGCCCAGCCTATGCACACCCTGCAGAAAAGCTTCTGCCAGTGCCTAAAGTAGGGAATAGAGTATCGCTGGCTTCAATGCCTTTTCCCAAAGGGCAAGTTACACCAGTCTCTGATGGCAGCCAGCTGCAGCAGGCTTGGCCATGCATTGGCAATGTTCTTGCTTCAAGTGAGAGGTTGGACTAGAGGACCTCCAGGCTTCATTTTCAATGAACATTTCTAGGGTCCTTATGGTTTAGCACTACATAGGTATGAGAACTTATCACTTGGCTCCTTTCTCCAGGCAGAAACGGTAATATTTCGCAATATTCTCTCATTCTCATTGGTAACACACAGTGCTGGTCACACCACTGATACTGCTTTACAGGCATCTAAACACAACAAACCATAGCAAATCCTTCCAGAAAAGGCAGCATTATTATTCACATTACTTTCTACACAAACAGTGCTAAGCAAGTACATGCTGACCACTTTTGATAATCTTGGCTTGGCATCACCGCATGGTGGGTTCCCACATCCCATCCTTCAGCCCTCAAGCACACACTCGGCACTGAAAGTTTGCCCACTGGAAAACATATTATTGGCCCGCCCAGTGCCATAAGGTTACCTTAACCTGTGTATAATATGTATAATATAGAGGCTAACATTGCCACGTGCTCACTGCATGCCACGAGTCCCTTAGCTGCTGTCACTTGGTTTCTGGGACTGTAATCCTACATTGGCTTAACACTGAAACAACGGCAACTTGGCAATTATCAGCAATAGTAGCTACGTACACTTAAAAATGCATCACCTCTAAATTTTGCAACTGGTAAGTTCTGTAATATTCACGTATAATACCTTAATTTCTTGCCACCGTCTGATATTTTAGCTTTTAGAAGATATCCTTCTTTCTCCACTACCTGCAAGAAAAAAAAAAAGTCAAAATCATATCATTTATTTAGATGAATGAATCCACTTAGTACGTGCATGAGAGTGTGCATCTAGCTAATCTAGTGTGAGGCATTTTATCACTAATTCTCAGTTTTGTCACCTATTTTTTCCAATATAGTCAGTTCATTTGAAAATTTGTAAACAACATCTAAAGTCAGTTAGTACACAGAATTAACCTCAAAAAAACCCCACTATTATTCTATTGATTGATTTCAAATAAATTTATTTTAATGTAAGCAAAGTTTCTAGCTGTAAGTAAAAAGTGAGTTGAAAATACATTGCAAGTAAATTATGTCAAGGTAACATTTCATATATTGAGTTCCAGGAGTCCACATTTCATTAATAGCTACGAGGGACACACCACACTTCAGTAAAAGACTCTTGCTTCTTATGTTCTGAAGAGAGTTATGTTTAGGGGTAACCAGTGTCAGAGAATCATTAAATATCCGTAGAGTGGGAAAAGGTACATTGCCTTCATAGGTGCCACATACCGCTTTGAGTCAGCACTAAATCAAGACTCATGCAAGATGCTAAAAGGGAACGTGTTTTTAAGTGGTGCTGGCTGATGGGATGAGCGCTGGTATCAAGGTGCTCACCCCTCGTAGCCCTTAAAAGGTCACACTTCACTGGAGTGTGTGCCCCCGCATGCAGAACTTCAAGTTTCCAGCTGAACTAAATTATCCCATAGTATGGCGCAGAAAACCAAATTTAGTGGTTCTGTCAGTTCTCGACATAAAATCTGAAACTAGAATTATAGAGAAGGGAAAGCACAGCTGTGTTATGCATTTTCCAAAATACACCCAAAAAGGCAAAGCCCTTAGCTATTACCTATAAAAAGGAGTATGTGATATCAGCAACCTGATACCGCTTTCGTAGATCCCATACTCTGCTCTTGCTATTACTGAAACCTGCTCCCTCTTCTGTGGTGTCAGCATAGGCTAACGGCTCTGCTGGTATACACGAGGCTGCAACCCTAGTTGCGGGGTACCAAGATGGTGCTTGGGTTTGGGGTATTAGAAAAAAGACCTAGGCTTGGTCTTCTGTTTTCATTTCTACCTCTTAATTTGTGCTCCTCTGCATCTCTGCACACACTTTCCTTAAGCCAGAGGCCCCTGCAGACACTTGGTTCTCTGTGATCTGCTGAAACATCCCTTGTACAGCTGTGATATTGTGCTGGTTTTAGATGGGATAATTAATTTTCTGCACAGTAGCTAGTGTGGGGCTGTGCTTTGGATCTGTGCTGGGAACAGCACTGATAACCCAGGGGTGTTTCAGTTCCTGCTGAGCAGGGCTTGCACCGAGCCAAGGCCTCTCCTGCCCCTCACCCCACCCCACCTGCGAGGGGCTGGGGGGGCACAAGGAGCCGGGAGGGGACGTGGCCAGTGACCCCAACTGACCCCAGGGATGTCCCACACCACAGGGCGTCATGCTCAGCACATAGAGCTGGGGGAAGAAGGAATTGGGGGACGTATGGAGTGATGGCGTTACGCGTGATGGAGCCCTGCTCTCCTGGAGGTGGCTGAGCACCTCCCTGCCCATGGGAGGGAGGGAAGGAATTCCTTGGTTTGCTTTGCTTGTGCGCGGCTTTTGCCTTAGTTATTAAACTGTCTTTATCTCAACCTACGAGTTTTCTCACTTTAACTCTTCCGATTCTCTCCCCCATCCCACTGGGGGGTTGTGAGTGAGCGGCTGCGTGGGGCTGAGTTGCCGGCTGGGGTTAAACCACAACAGATATACAGTTTGGGATAGGTTGGGGGTTTTTGGCTATGTAAATTTATTTTGAAAAATTAAAACCCAAGCAAAACAAGACAACTGGTCTTCAGCCAAACCCACTGACCTGCCATCTCATCAGATCTCATTAACTAAGGAAGACCCAACCGTGTCACTAATGGGAAAAGAAGGAAAACTGTGATTCAGAGCGGGTCTGTTTTCCCTTTCAAACATTACTGAGTCAGTGCCTGACCGGGATATTGTAACTCCACACGATCTTTATAGTAAATTGTGTCACAAGGTGATTTTGTAACAGTTTCAATAGAATTTTGCTGCCAGCAAAGATATTACATAGCAATAAAACATGCTTTAACATGCAACATAAGAATTTTAAAATCAAACATATGTTATTTTGATTATACAAAATATCATGATATTAACAGGGTAATCCGTTTAAGTTTTTCCTTAGATTTTGTCTGTTGCTGGTGTACAACATGTACACTGTGACCGTATCTGTTTGTACCTATGAAAAGGTCCATAGGTCTGTGGACAATGATTTAGGTGACATTCTCAAATGGGTACATGAGGATTAGTGCGTGCATTTCCTATAATTTGTACATATCTCATGCAAATTCCTGTCATGCATATCATTGCCATAGAAAAGCCAGAGAGAAAGTATGTAGGGATTATTGTGCAGAGACTTGTCACTATTTATCTAGTGATGGATGGATGAATTATTAGAGCTAAAATAAGACTTAATCCCCATCTCCACCTACTCTTTTTTTTTTTTTTTTCCAAATCAAACTTACATCTTTTGATATTTTTCTTCCTCTTCTAACCCTTCATTTTTGTAGCATAGGACTTCTGGTGTTTGGCCAGGGCCAGAAATGCCAAATAACATATGAGAAAGGTTATTCTTTTAAATATTTCTATCCATCTGGAAACAGGAATTGGGAGGAGCACTGGCTAACCATTCAAGCTGTTGATTGCTTCTCTGAATCGGACCCAAAATCTCATGCTTTCAAAGTTTACCAACCACCCTTCCCAAAGTGTTATTTTAACCAATCCAAAACTAAAGCCAAATATGATTTTCAACAACAGATCTGAATCACCTCTATTCTCACATTTTCGGAAGTTAAAAATTGGATGTTCTTCCAAAGAAAATGTCGCTGCTCAGTCATATTTTCCTTATAATTGTCTTGAGCTAGAATATCAAATCCACTAAGAAACGTTGGGTATATAAAGTATCCTGATTTAAACTATATAGCTCAAATCCACCATTTGTTCTAAATTAAAGAGCTCAAAAATACAAGATCTTCAGTTAATATGAGACCTCTCGGTACTAATCAATGTTCATATATATATTGCTTTAATTGAATTAGTACAGGTGCTGTCTTAAAAAAAAATCAGCATGGTCTTCATTAATCGATAATATGCACTGTTTTCTCTGTAAATAGTATAAAGGACATTTATGAAATTACAAAACAACTTTACCACAAAGACAAACGAAAAGATTCCTAGGGTGACCCCAATATTTTTATAACCTCCGCTTGGGGTGCTATATTCCCCTTGTTTAGCATCTGTTAACAACCCCTTTTCTGTTCTGCATGTTTTCAAGAAAATACTTCCAAGACAGCTCAGGATCAACTTTGGGTACTTCTGTAAATGGATGATATGAGATTAAAGAGAATACCAAATATATCCTAATGATACGTTCTGTTGTTTCTGTCTCAATAAATTTCATCATGTGACATTAAGCTGCTGCCCCTCCTGCACCTTTTCAACATATGGAAGGTTGAGAAAATGACCCAAAACGCCCTGAAGAATCAGCATAGAAACAAGAAAATGGAATTATTTTGTGGACTTTTGTATTTGATTGGGGCTCTATATTCCCTTTTCAGAAGGATATTAAAGATGAGAGTCTGTCTGCGTAAATATTTGATCTTCTTAATAAAAAAAAAAATCTCTTATAACCTAACAGTATTATTGATAATTACTTTTCCTTATAGTATCTATCTCACATACAGGTTCTATAATTTTCTTAATTAGAAGCATTCAAAGATTTTGAACCTACCTAATTCTGAGAAGTTTGTGTAGCTACAAGTACCACAGATACCAACATTTCTTTGATGAATCTCTATTTGCATATTCATTTAATAGAAAAATGTTTATGCTGCTTATTCCCCCTAGGTTCTCTTAATGTCAAGGAAAATTTTGTTAAACTTCGTTATCACTTTTCCTTATAAAAATTTATATTAATATTAAAAACACCTTAATATGGGTGAAGAAAGACAAAGACATTATCGCATTCCTTTATACCAAGTATTAACACTGATGAAACATCAGGCTAGTACAACCGAATTAACAACAAAGTCAAGCTATATAAATCGCTTTGTACCTTCTAAAACTATTCTTTTCATTGATTAATCGAAGTCCCTCAAATCCCTTAACATCTCGAGGCATCCAAAGCCTTATGTAGTTATTCTTTAGTAAAACATATGTATTTACATTATAAACACTTAAAACAACAGGAGAGATTTATCTATAGAGCAATTACTTACCGTGTGCTCCTGTGTACTAATGATGTCTGCAAGCGTTAAGGTGTGTTGGGAATGATTTCTTCTATGACGATTTATCTAAAAAGAACAAAAATCCGAGGATTTAAATTCAGAGAAGATTCAAATACACTCAGGTAAAGATGGAACAACAAATTCAGTTACTTGGCATGCACAACATGCATGGGATGGAGTTTTGGAAACCTGGTTTCTTTCAGTACTGCATTTCTGTGAAAACTGGTATTCTCTGAGCCCTGTGTACTTGAAATGTATGGCTACTAAACTCTAAATATCTCTGGCATAAATGTATTTCTTTGTGATGTCACATTTGAAAATTCAACTCAAAATTAACCATCTGATAATAATAATAATTTTTAAAGTATTATTTTTCCATCAGGAATCTCAAAAATTGCTTAACTGGTTAGGTGCTCTTAAACCCATTTTACAGAAATGGGAAAGATGCTAATTATAAACTCAAAGCCGCGAAGCAAGTCAGTGAAGAAACTAGAAAATAATTAGGAACAAACGCATAATATATCTCATGCATTTAAACTTCTTCAAAAGCTATTTCTAAAATCTCTGTGGCTGGAAGGTTACAGCAATACTGGATCCTGATTCTACAATTTCTCTTAGGTACTGAGTCCTTGATCTCCTCCAGTTCCCTCTTTTCTAGGAGGAAGCCAGTATAACCATCTGCGACTTTACTGTGCAAAATTATTGCATTATACCAGAAATTATTAAGACTAAATAAAAGCTTCATCACAAATCAAGCGTTTGGTAGATGTCAATAGCAGTTCACTTCCTTATAAATCTGCAACAAAGAACAGGTCACCCCAAAAGTGTGTACGTGTGTAAATATATATATAAAAATAAAACTTTTACAGTTTAAATTCAACGTCAATCAATAACAATATAATTTGGAGCTGGGATCCTGTAAAATTCAGTGATTATCCCCTCTTTTAACTGAAGCCAAAAAGCAAACAACAAAATATAGTCTCAACTAGTTTCCACTGTATTCATCATAATGCATTCGCTTTTTCCCTATTAAAACAGTTAACCAAAAGTCATAATGTATTCTGTTTATATTCAAGTGTCTGAATATAGAAAATGTTCTTAATTAATCCAGAGGGCCACGCTCAAAAAACAGTTAAACATATTATGATCCCATATTTTTTCTCCACACATCGCTTTCATGTTTATTTGTAAGCACTAACATTTTCAAGCCTTGAAATCTATATCCTAGATATTGCTCCACTCTCCTAGTCAGAGCTAATGAGCTTAATGAATTACCAGTTCTAAATTTAATACAAACATTTCAAAGAAAGAGATAAAACATTCTTCACAATTCAAAAGTTTCCCTGACCTATTTATGAAGAATATCACTTAACAATTTCATTAAGGGTGAGTAACAGCTGGTGACATGGCTGTGTCCTAAAGTGTTTTTCTCTCTTAATATTCTGCATCTTAAGCAATCGAGCTTTCATAAGAAATACTTTAGTTAGTGGCAGTCCCTCCTTTGGGGAGAAAAAAAATGTCAGACCACATTTTCTGTATTTTGCAATCTTGTTTTCAGGAGTGTCATGTTCCTGTTTTATTAGCATGTAGGGTAAACAAGAATGATTTGCTGATGCTATTGAGAGAACTTCTAAGATTACAGTCTTTCTATTTAGATTTTGGATGGACCTTAATATTAATGCAGGCAGAGACATGTATATAAATTCAAAATAAATTAATTCAATTTATCTTTTTCTTTATCTTTACTGTTCAACAACTCTGAAGGTTCTATAGTGCTCAAGACGTATAACTGAACTATTCAGGTCTAGATCATAGACAGCCTTTCTTACCCAGATCTCCCATCCTAATTATTCCTTAGCATACAACAGAGCATATTGCCCCGCAATCCTTTCTAAAATATATTCTTCGTTCTTCCAAATTAAATAACAAGGCACACCACCACTCCGCAGTATCTATTTTAACATTCAGCTGCTCTCTCCAGGAATCACACGCGTCTGTTGGGGGCCCTATATGCAACTTTGTGAAGTGTACAGCGCCAATCAGAGCTCTCGGTCTGGTCTTTGGTTCAGCGATCAGAGCATTAGCAAAAGAAATGCTCACATTTGATACTTGCTAAAAAGAATATATCAGAAACACTAAATCCATCCACAGCCAAACAAAGGAAGGACACAGTAAAAAGTACTATTTCAGTAGCACTAGAAAATTATTAGTGGTAGTATAATAAAAAGACAATAGTAAGATATCCAGGAAGTAAGAGGGGAGAAAAAAAAATATTAAACTCCTCGTATAGATGATATTACGTGTTTTAAAAACCTCTTTGTTCTATGCAAAGAAGAAACAGTAAGGAAAAACACATGTGCACAAGGAGGAAGAATAGACCTACCTCTTTTTTTTAATGTGATACTTTTGCCAAAAAGGTGTTTCTCATAGGGAAAAATAAAAGAAATTACATTACTTTGTAGCCCAGCAATAAGCAAATCTCATGCAAGAAAGTCCTGAAGCTCCAAAGTCTGAATCTAGTTACAGAAATACAACCAAAATCCACATCTATGTAAGCCAAGATCAAGCTCTTCTGGAAAATCACCCCAAATATTTGGCTTACAAATCAAATTAATGGAAATTTCAACAAAGTTCTTACTCATTTCTACCAGCCTTTTGGTTCAGAAACAGAGCTTTTAGAAAAATGAACCAAAACAGCTTGAAAAAAAGCTCAGCAATAACAGGCAATATATTCTTTAAGACTGATTTTTACAAAATTCCAGAAGGTTTTATAGAAACTTGGTCTAAAATGTATTTTGCAAATGAATGAGTTATTCATATCACTTCCTTTACAATATATTCAGTTCAATGGTAAAATGTTCTTAGCAGAACCTGGGTAACAGTAGTCAATATACTCATGTTTCAATATACTCACAATTTTCAGTGGTGTATCAAAATATTCAAAGGGAAGTGTAAGCTCAATTATTTTCATTCTTTCATTCAGTTTTTAATAGATAGACCATAAAAAGAGATCTTTTGCCATTTTTTTACTCTACAGCTCCATTTATTTGCCCTAATAAACTGAAGAAAAACCTAAATAATATCTGTCACAAGTCCTCTACCTCACCTCTCAGGGTATGATGAAAGGCAGAGATTTACAGAAGAAGTTCATGAGATCCCTTTTTGGGAAAGGCAGCTTATCAGCAGTTTTCTGATTTGATGAACATTCTTCAGTCAGCAACAATGTCACCTGCAGCATTAAAAATCCACTCTGCGAGCGCTTGCAAGTCTGTGGGCAAGTCTGGTTTTGTTAAATTCAGCCTCAGCAGCACCCCCCCCTCCGCTTCCCCTAGCTAAAGGGTATCCATCTCCTACCAGAGTTATTCCAGCATCTAAGCACTAATCTGTCATCATCCCTTCTACAAAGACAAAGCCTCCATTACATATGCCTGGTATCCCGGCGTGAAGGGACAACCATCTGACAACTGCTGTTTTAACATTGATGAAGTAAAATACAATAACCTGATGTTTAATTTCATTTCTCTCTGTGTTCCCATTTATTCTTTAAATTCTCCTTCTTTTTGTGGGAATTCATCACGACTAACTCATTGCTAGTCTCTTCAAATAGCGTGGCATTGATTTAAAAAGAGACTTGGAGGACTGATTTGGATTTTATTTCCCATTACAAGCATACTTCTGACCTAATTCATCTAGTCAACGAGAAGCAACATACTTCTTTTTGATTCCAACCAAACCTAACAAAACCAACTAGTAACTCTCAGGAGGCCCAGACAGGCTGCTCTAGTGCGAAGTACAGACAATTAATTATTTCCTGAAACACTATTTCCTGAATCTTGGTTTCCAAGATTATCAAACAAGTTATTCACCACAGGTTATTTACCCTCAAACAACACCTACACGTAGCCTGGGAAAACCATAGTTTGTTTGAACAAGCAGCCCCTGGTGCAGCAGAGCTCTGCTTTAGATGAGAGACCCTGGGATGACATTTACCTGCTGTTTTCTCCATCACTCACTGTACTGCTCCATCAAGAAGGTTCTCATGGAGATTTTGTTAGATTTCTACCAAAAAAAAATTTGTCGCGCTGCTCACACTTTGACCTCTCTTTTTAGGGGTCTAATTATTGTTTTGTTTCATCCTATCCACACTGCAATCATGTACGTGGAGATTCCTTTATAAACACCCAAAAAAAGAGAGAAAACCTCTACTGTTGAACCCCTACCACTGCTCTGGACCTGATCCAGCAAAGCACTCTGCGATGGCCTTAAGTGTTTTTCTGGATCAGGGCCAGAACACTTCATTCTTTACAGGATCAAACTTACTGGTGGCAGCTTGAAAGATTGCAATAAAAGTACAAACTAGTCACATAAACTTTTGTGAAAACCATTCCCTCAACAGAGAAGGAGGGGTGACACCTGATTTAGTGATGTCTGCGGTCATTTTGCTCCCAGTCACTCCTGTAAGGCACTGACAATTGCTTAGATATAGAAACTTAACAAAGATGTATTGTAGCATTTCTTAATGGTCCCATCCCTTGAAAGACACCTAGGCAATGGCAAGAGAAAGGAAAATCCTGTAACATTTCAGTCACTGCCATGCTCAAAGTGATTTGTTTTAAAGATCTAGTCTTGGGCAGTGTGGCGAGTCCATCGTTATCTACAGAAATTATTTGGAAACAGCTCTGCTATGATACGGTTTCTCTCCTGCTGTGAAAGGCTCTGAGAAAATCCCACAGAGCTCCCCACTTGGAGAGGCTCCTTTGTCATCTCAGCAGATAAGGGTTTTCCGTCCATCCTCAAGAAACGGTGGCTGTCAAGAAAGAGCGGGAGCAACCCCCTTCCCCCTCGACTTGCTGCTGCGGATGCTCTCGGTGCATCAGAGCTGTGCATTAGCTCAGCAGAAGACCTCATTCAGCCCCAGGGAAAGCTCCCGTGTCCCAAACAACTCCTTGCCCGCAGCTGTGGCCACTGGTACTCCTGGCTTGCTCTGCAGCCCTTCTAACCCCATCCTCCAGGGGGTTACATTAGAACCACGTGGTGGTTGGGTTTGGTTTTTGTTTTTTTCTTCTTGCTCGTCCCACATAGATTTCTTTGGAAGAAAAGGTAATGGAGACTACAAGGCGGTATAATGTGACATTAGCTCTCTCTGCTGTTTTTTTTCCTCAGGCTTGCAGGGAGAGAGCGAGAGGCACGAGGTGCGGTATCAGTCCTGCCCCCACCAGCCCTCATTTGCTCCTCACCCTCCCTCCCCATCCCCAGGCCCCAAAAACTTGTTACTACACAGGTGACCAAACGCTTTGCTCAGGAATAGGAACTTGCATGGATGGAGCTTTTGTGTGCTGGCTACAGACCAGATAATCTCTCTGTGCATCATTTAATAAGAAAACCACTTCGCAGTCCTTACAGGCTTGAGTTTGTTACATATGACACACTCGCAGCAGAATCTACAGATGAAAGTCAGTGGGGGGAGAAAAAAAAACCAAGCAGGGTTGTGTTGCATTCCCCCTGCATGTCTCCCTTTGAGCACACTGCCCTCTATATTCAGTTCAGATCTCCAGAGCCTGTGAAAATAATGATAATAGTTTTACTTCCCTTGACCTCTTGCTCCCTTATAAATCAGAATCCTATAGACCTCTCCCACAGTGCGAGGGTCCTCCTTCATATTCGAGCCTGTGAAGGTAGGTATTTTATATCAAGGCAATTTAATCACGTGGGCGTGCTCCCTGGCTTCAGAACTTGCTGTAGACGAGCAACGCGGCGCTTTTACCGCTGGAGTATCTCGACTTATTCAGCCGCTTCATTCATGAGATAAAAGCTAGATAATTATTCAGATTCTAGTTTAAATTTCAGCCAGCGTTAATATGAACTGATTCTCTGCGATAAGAGAATAAATAATCGTGCTTGCTTACAAAGCATGATCTGCTTCTCACCTTCTTTCCCAAAATTGTCGGAGGGGTGCTCCAAATTTGGGGTATCCATTTTGGGCTAATTTTTTAACTCCAAGGATAAGCCTACAGCAGGAACTAGGTACTTCTCTCCATTAACGACTTGCTGTTTCCCAGGAGTAGATTTTCCCTAGAGTGGGAACCCTTTTGTTCCTCTCTTGCTACTCAAACGGACTTTGAAATTTGTCCAATTGATCCTTGCTTTGAGGGAGTCCCAGCTGATGTAGCTGGCTTCATTTTTAGCCTTTTCAGGAGTAGGAGATCTGCCAAAACCATATGTGGAAGAGGAGACAGCCACAAAAGGTTCTTACCACCCATAGAAGTCTGAGAAATCCCAAGGTTGCTCTAAATTTGACTGCAGGTCACTCAGATTTGCGTACCTGGAGACCAAGCTATCACAAAGGGACCAGCAGCGACGTTACCTATAATCCTCAGGATTTCCAACTGGAAATCAAACTGGAACCTGATCTCAAAGCTTCAGTATGGTTTAATTGTATTAAATGCAATACTCATTGATTCAAGAAAAGAACATTTAAAGTGAGGCTTTTTAAATATTTGTACTAGCCTTTTCTGATACAGCCTGTAATATGTAACAAAATACAGCAACACGCACACTGTGACAGTACTCATCTAGCCATACAAAAATATATATATTATGAAATAAAATATTTTGATAGGTTTCTTATTCAGATTTTTCTGTTCATAACACAGTTGTAACTTGGTTCACCACAGTATTAGAATATATTAATCTTAACTACTGCAGGTGCTTTGGTAAAATCACAGATGAGCAGGGCACCAATGATAGAGGAAATAGGGAGTAAAAACAGCAGGAAAAAAAATGCAGTAGACACCAGTATTTCAGTGTTCTTTGCCTCTGACATCTATGTCTGCCAAAATGTGCTCTTTGATGTTATGTCTATAAAAGGTAAAAATCAAAGTTAATACAGACAGAGAGTAATGCTAGATTATCTTTTCATGTTCCCTTTTAGATCTTAGAAAAATAAAGACAATAAATGTGAGAACTCAGCTATGACAGCAAACTGTGTCAGCAACTCTCACCTGAAACTGCACCCCTGAATAGCATTCTCAGGGCAAGGGGAAAGCAAAAACAGAAAAAAAAAAATCAACAAACAAAAACAAAACCCCCAAACAAACAAACATTAAAACTTAGTAAGTAAATGCGCAAAAAAAAATCCAAAAGAATTGCCTTTACAAAATCACATGCAGCACATACACTGCAATCAAAATGCACTCAAAAGCTCCGTCTGTCCTGAAAGGACTGTCTTAACAGAGAGAGCATAATTAACATTGATGTCACACTCCTGCAAGTCATCAGTTACTATATGCCATATAAATACCCTTGTATAAAATTATTAATAATATTCCCTGACAAATGCTCAGTCCTCTCTAGTGGACTGTACGTTAATGCATCTCTTTATCCTGCCTACCTAATTCTTTCTCTCAGATTTAAACAAGCCAAAAACTCACCTTATGCTACTGCAGAAGCAATTTTTATTTTTGAAGGTTAATCCAACTCAGCAGGATTTAGGGATGGCACTTTTCCTTGGTCGTAGGCATGTTGGCTCAGGCCAGACAGCTGTTTGGACATTCTCCACTGGGAATCTTGCCCTCAACACCCACAGTTGATGCACATACATGGTCTACTGGCTGCCTACTTCCATGGCCATCTGTTCAGATGGCATGGTGCCCACTCACAAGTTCGCTGGATCCTTGCCCTTAGTGTGTAGATGCCAGGCAATGATGGGCTTAGATGGGCAGCCTGCAAAACACTGAAAGTGATCATTTTTTTCCTGTAGGAAGTCCTTCCTCTGCGATAGCACTGAAGCATGGACACCACATGCTACCCTACACTTAATAACACCTGTGGACATATAAGTGCCAGAAGTACCAAGTGGGAGGTGGAATATACTGGGAGGGGGGGAGATACAAAACAGAGCAATGCAAGGAAATTGCAGAGATCCTTGTGTAAGAACATGCTCTCCATTGTCAATGGCAGTGGAAGGATACCCGGGCTAACTTGACACAAACTGGCTCAAACACCAGAGCAGCAGAGCTACGGCCACATGAACCAGAGCACAGCCTCGTCTGTACTGCTTACAGGGTAGCCTGCTTCCGAGACCCAGCTTAGCTTAAAACTCCCTTGGGCACTGCGCATCACTCAGTGGCCGTGGTGTATAAAAACTGAAGGTAGATCACACTGAAAGTAGTGTGAACCAAATCCAGACCTCTCTAAAACTGTTTATCCTCAATGCACATTCCATGTGTACCATACTGCATAAAATATTCCATGGTAAACAATGGCACCAGTAAAGGTAGATAGTAAAAAAGACATTTTTATAAAGATTCATTTTAATTTGTCTCATTGCCCTTTGAAATAATAACTGAAAAAAAACCCTACTTGGTAACGAGGGGGTCTTTTTATAAAAATTAGTAAAAAAAAAAGCTTCTGCCTCTGTTTTTTTAAGTCCAAAAGCCAACCTTACTGCAGATAATTTTAACATTATTTGTCTTAAAATAAAATATCCTTTCATTCCAAAATAGAGTTTAACAGCAAATCGAAACATAATAATTACTTTAAATAATAAGCTACATTTGAATTGAAATTATTTTAACAACTTCATATGTGCATATAGATCCAATGGTATTTTTAGAGGCTGTTCATAGTCCTTTAGCTGTCCTTCATATACAGTACGAGAGTCGTTAGAAAAGTTACATACTACAGTTTCTGCTCTCTGATTAGATGACTCAAACTTTTAAGAGGAGGGAAAGCAAAATCAAAGAGATGTCTGCAGCAGAGAATATTTCCAAAGGAGTCTTCCAGGACTCCTCCTTTCTGCCAACATTCTGGCGAAAAACTATCACACTTACAAACACTCAAGGAAAATTAATAAAATGAGTTGCAAATACCCATGAAACATATTCACGAAATTATTCTAACAAGTGTTTTTCTCTTTTTTTCTCCCCCTTCCCCTTGCGGAGCACACCCCAATACCGCTCTAACAATTACAGACACTTGCTAGCAGGCTGAATAGATATTTAAAAGCTACAGCATGGCTGGATCTGCAGCCTGGCTCGGGGCTCTCCTCTAGTCAGCAGTGGAAGCCTGTGCTCGAAGGCACATTTAAGCTGTGTCTAACTTAGTGTTTACTCTGGGGTGACTGGATTTCAGCGCGCTGTCCCTTCCCTAGAGAATTGTTTGCTGCGCGGAGACATCAGTCTTGTCTTTGAGCATGCTCCGCCGAATCAGTCATGTGTGACTACTTGATCTGTTTTGGTCTGGACATATTGTCAAATTGTTGCATCCAAGTTTCACAGGAGCAGTGCCGAAAACGTCCTGGCTCCCCAATGATATCAGATTTATAAGGAACACAAGCCAAAAAAGTCACTATGAACGTCCAGTGACAAAAGTCAAAGAACCTGAATAAAAACTATTTTGCTCTGACTTCCAAGCTTAGTTCGGCTTCTTTAATCAGAAGGGAAAAAACCACTAAGACCACCTCCTTTCTAACTTTTAGGTTGCTGATTCCAGGCAACGCGGAGGCAAAACATTGGATTTTACAGTGGAAAGTCCTTTGTTTTTATCAGCACAGGAATTTTCACAAAGTACATTTTTAATCTGATTGGAAGGAACATCTTCTAACACAGGTTATGGCTGAAATCCCCATAGCTAATTCTTAATAAAAACTATTCAGATATCAAAATTAAAGACTGTAATACAGAACCACTTGGATATCCGTCAGGTTGATAATATCTAGATGGCCATCTAACTTCCCACCTGCTCCCCCTTCCCTCTGCCCTAATAACCTGAGTAAGCTTGTGAATGCTTTTTTTTTCACCCGTTAGCTCATATTAGTCTCTCATATGATCACGACCTGCAATTTCTTAAAAAAAAAAATAAATCAGTATTATTTATTAGTATTGTTCAGAGGACCAAAGTGCATATGCAGCAGAAGAAAGAATGAAGCAAAGTTTTCAAACAGATTTTCCCAGGTACCGTTGTCAACACTAACATGAAAGACAGACAGTAATCAGAATAATGACCCATCTGCTTCAAGTAGCTTTATAAGCAAATGCATCATTCTGCAAAGGTCAATTAGCAGGACAACGCCTTCTTCTTCTATTTGACTTCACAATATTCTTCTAGGAAAAAAAATTAAAATATCTAAAAGCTTAACTTTTCTTCACTCTTCCTTTGAGATTTCTCAGTTTTATATTTAATCAAACTTGCAGCAAACCAGGTAGGACAGCAGTGACTGCTAATACCGTTACCCAGCTCTGGGATTCTCCACTTGCAACTTGCCTTCGTCTCACACAAAATTATTATCCTAGCTTTTGCCAAAACCTGCTGACACAGCAAAAGTACTGTAATGCAAAAGGTCAGGTTGTAGGGGTTTTTTTAAATATCAAAATTAATTCTTTGAATTCTTTGCATTGGGCTTCAGGGTTCTTGATTTGATTCTTTGACACACAGGTTAAAAAGATAAAGAAAAAAAAGAAAAAAATGCCATCCTTTTGTGTCTTGGCAAAGTAAGAACTACAATTGCAAAATGCTGTGGGCGATATTCCTTAAGTACTATTTCATTATTTGCCCTTCATAGACAAAGAAACATTTCAAATAATACAACAATCCCTTTTGTTCTCATGTACAGAAGAGAACATGTGGGAGAGGGAAGTGCATATTTCCGATCCAAGCATGCCCAATCTCCTGGTTTTACTCTTGTGGCATTACACTGACAGCAAACCACATAACGCTAATACAGCCGATAAAGAAAAGAAGAAATGGAATTATCCTGTTTGAAACTTCTGAAGCGTCTAGACAGACTGAAAATTGCCCTGATTTGATTTTCCTCATTCTGTCCTGATAGAGAAGTCACCTACCTTACGTATAATAGAAAACCCTCAGCAAAACAAAACAAGAATTATCCACTGCCACCCAAAACGTGGGCAGCGCACAAAGGCGGTACTTACTCTGGGTGCACTTCCAGAGAAGTTATCAACCTTATTAATATAAACGAACAAATGAAAACTAAATATTAAAAATTTTTATAGAAAATAAAAAGAGGAAAAAGACACCTCAAGAAAACAAATGAGCCAAATGTTATTAGAAGCTTTGGTGGTACGTGGAAACAGAACTTGGAGCATATATTTCAGTGCATCTATACCAAGCTGTACATAGACAAATACCACACTGTCAGCAAAGTCACCAACACACATCATGTAATGGAAGGAAAAAGGCTTTGATTTATCACTTATGTGCTGGGTTTCTTCCTCTTTCATCCGCAGTCCAATGAAAGCTTTCAAATAGCACCTGCCACTGGATCTCTTTGCTTCTCCACCCTTTGACATGGATGAGGAATTAAGATGGCACTGTTTATAGAAATGTTTATATAAATATTTTATGCAAACTGTGCTGGACTTAGCCTAGGAAATTTCTGTTTGATATCTCCCTGGAAGGGATCCATTTCTTATTTGCAGGCATGAAAAAGTGATGAATTCACCAATTCTCTTGATAGTTTCCCACTCGTCTTTGCAAAATGTACTGTAACTCTCATTTTATTTTGGGGGGGTTCCAACTTCCAGACGTTTCATCTTGTATTACCTTTTTCTGCTACATTAAAGAACCATTTGGTGCCCAGTGTTGTCCCTTAATGTAGGTAAGTAGGAAACCAATTGCCTTTCAATTTCTTTCAGATAATTTAAACATGCTGAGGTCTATAGGTCCTCCATTGGCAAGATAATTTACCTAAACGCTGATACTTTTTCTTTGGCCTCTTCCTTGAATAATCTGAATTATTTTAGTATCACTATTCTAGTCTCCTCCTCCTCAGTGCCACTGACAGGATGGAACGTTTGCCACCTCCCTTCTTCATTGTCACTCGCAAGGGTCAGCTCAAACTTTTTGACACGGAAACACCCGAGCTCTGTTTTGTAGTAAAACCTCAGAATACGGTTCCTAGTTCTGGGACCAGCATGGCCTGTGTTTCCCATATATACATATATTTGGATAAATTAAAATCACTTTCAGCCATTAAGCAATCCAGATCACTCTCCACAAGTGCCTTTACCCAGACTTATTTGCCAGTCCATCAATCTTTGCTTTATTTTAAAATGTTATTAGAACTGTTCTATTTACTTCCATATCGTGGATAAAAAGAGTGATTAGTGTCAAGCTTAGCACTAGTCCCTGGAGAACAACTCTAAAATTCACCCAGTTGATGATGATTCCCCAAGGACTACTTTCCAAAATGTGTAAATTAATCAGTTCTTAATCCATTTAACATGTGCTTCACTGATACAGCACATAGCTAATATTTAATCAGAATGTCACATACTATTAAGTCGAGTGACTTACAAACTTTCACCATACTTCACAAATATGGCTGCCTTTTTCAAGGAGAGAATTGCATCAGAAATAATGCTGTTCTGTTGTTCTTTTCGTGGTTTGTTCTCTTTTTTTTAATTTGTTTTTATTCAGTTATGATGATTGACATCAACTATATTCCTCAGTTCTTTTTTGATGAAAACTCTGCAACAATTTTTCCATTAGTTGACCCAATACTGTGTAAGGTTAATCTGCCTATAAAATTTTCCAAGTCATGTCATCATCCCTTTTTGAGTATTGGCACAATGATTGCCCTTTTTGAACCTTTCATAATTTCCACGACAACCCAATAGTTATTTAAGACTGAAATCAACCGGGAAGGACCACTTCAGAAAACTCTCTAAGGCTCCAGCTCGACATTTATTTACATTTCTTAAAATTCTGCCATCTTTTCTAAAATTACCAGCACTGGTAGATACCATTCAAATTATTATTAGCCATTATTAATTCGTCACCAGTTTCCCGTAAGCAAATCACGCCTGATTTTAAAACAGCCAAACAAAACTCCGCAAATATTTATTGACTGTTCCTGTCTTTTCTGCATCACTGTTCACAGCCGCAGCACCTTAACAGCACACCTGTAAAAGTGCTGTAACTTAACTATTAAAATTAGAGATACAACAAGATTCTACGCATTATTCCTGTGCACAGAGTTCAGAATTTAAAGAATTTGGAAAACTGCCGGACAGAGCGTCAGTTGGTCCAGCACTGCAGCGCTTGCAGGAGCCTTCTCAGCCATACAATATCTGGGTGAATTTTATTACAGGGAAGATTTTAAACACTGTTTAGCATTTGGCTGCTTTTCTCTGTGTAAAGGGCCCGTCTATCTCTATAAAGGGCGCCACTACAAAAACCAGTCGATTAGTCAGTATATCTCTGTCACCACCTACATTCAGTGACTGTGGATTTATAAAATGCTGAAGGTACAGCACGTTGTCCTACAAAAAGAGCAAAACTACCTGGAATCTACAATTTCCGCATGCTAAAATAATGAAGTTGATTTTGCAGTGCACTGCATTTTGTACAATTGTCTATTTAGCTGTAAGGAAAGTCGCCAAATCAAAAATGGGATAATTTGTCTCATTTATATAGTTGCACGTACATTCAGAAAGAGAGACGCAAGCTGGTATACTGAGTCATGCTGATTTTTTAAACCTCCAAGAAGATATAAGCAGATATTTTAGCATATGTGTGTGCATTAAAGTGAAACACAATGGAAGATAAATCCCCCTAAATCACAATTTCTTTAGTAATTTATTACACACTGCCATAGAAACTAATTTGCAAATTATTTTCTATGTGGCTCTAGAACTAACAAAATTTAAAACAATGCTCCAAATAGAAACCTTAAAATGTTCTAGTGTCCGTATTCAAAGGGCGATTCTCTTCTCACCTCAAATATCCAAAATGCTGTAAATGGAGACTGACCTAAGAAACTGTTCTCCAGATTTGAAGATCATCAGACCTATTACAGAAACCCATTGAGGCGCAGATATTGTGGTTGTTGTAAATGTTCAGAAAAATTAGCATAAAGACACGAGTAACTCTAATAGGTGCTTAAGTATAACCAGTGGGAAGTGGAAATGGTTGGTCGCGTATATACTACTGTGAGAATTCATCTCTTTATGGTGCAAATACACACACAAGGATGTGATGCTGATTTTTTCCCCTAAACTCTATTCTTTTAATAATTACTGAAAGATCAAGAGGTAGTCAAATGGTATAAATGGACTCTTCTTTTCTTAAAATTGCTTGCATATGCTTTGCAAGTGATATTTTTCTGAGCCTAACACCCTCTGTTTTGTAGGTCATATGGATATCTACAGACTGTGAGGATACTGAAGGCGCTTGTCCTTTAGCCTTCTGCCTCACCACATGATTGAGCATCCATATACCTTACAACCATACACCCTGTCGAGTGTTATTCTCTTACATATCACAATTTACCTCGCTTTCTCCACTCAAACATGCAACCAAGCTGAGCAACAAGCTGCTTCAGCTGCCATGTCATTTCAGTTTTTACACATCTTCTCTTTTTATGTGTGCTCTACATCTCCGTGATGTCTCATCTCCCCGTTCCACTGCCATAGGCTACAAGTCAGGAACAAAGCTCAGGCTCAATGTCAAACAGAGTGAAAATGGGAAAATATCATAGAAGAGAAAATTAATGGGCACAAACACAGCTCTAAAACTTCCATCCTTGTGGGCTCTGCAACTTTCCCTCATTTCTTGACAAAATCTGAAGAGAGTAATAATATTGGTATAGAAAATGCCTTAAAAAGATATTTAGCTAAGAAAAATATAAGTGAAAAAAAATTCAAGGTGGAAGAGTTATGCTTGCATATTAAAGTATAAATTATCCTGTGAATCGTGCAATCAGCCTCTTCTGATCTGAACCATTAACTTTTTTCCACTCCCCCCCAGTTCTCCTGCCTTCCTTGCCTGACCACCATGGCTTGTGGAGGTTCACATTTTCAAGAATGCCTTAGCAATTGATAGTCCTGAGTCTAAAACAGAGAAAGGGACTCCAAGGCTGAAATCACAGCATCTCTGCCTGAACCGAGGCCTTTCCCTCATTTCAACCAGGGAAATTTCAAGGTGAAACACACGTGAAATCTCTCTCTTTTCAACGGGTTCACCAGTTAAGTCTTTAGAACAAAAATAGTACTTTTCACTATTTTTTTTTTCTCTGTAATAAACATTTTTGTTTTCCTAAGGAAATTATGAGGTGTAGACATATATTGGGTGAAAAAAAAATATTAAAAAACACTGAAACCCAAGAAACAGTACTTTGAAGTGGTTGATCCTACCCACACTGACATGGCCAGCAGATACACAGATTTCCCTCATATGGAATCATGGTCTTATATGTCACTAGTCATTTGGTTACTGCGAAACCTAACTCATGGTCGAATACCTTAAAAATAGGGATTGTATATGTCTGTAAAAAAAGGAGAGGTCCCAGAGCACACTAATGTGTAAGGAAAAGGGAATAGTTTGGTTTTATTCACACATTGTAGAATTACCTTGTTCTAGAAAATATAATCTTCTTCAGAACCCTGTCTCTCTCATTCCTAAATGAGTTTCTATTTCAAAAAAAAATAACATTCCCCCTTTTTTTTGTAAATATATTTACAGAAGGGTAAATACTAATATGACAAATATTAACACTGGTATTCTGTTTGGATCCAGATACTTGACTTATCAGCTACATTATTTATTCAGGAGGCAACACCATACTTTATGAAACCCTATTTCTAGTTTTGTGTAAAGCTTACCTGAACATATTATACGTAAGCTTAATAAACCCCTTCACTATTAAATTTCAGTACTTCATCTTTGCACCATTTGGAGCACATGATATGTATTTTTGAACTAACATGCATTAACTAAGCTGAATGTAAATTATATCTTTTTAAACATCTTTCAGATGAGCAAACCAGAGTTGAAAAATAAAATCCCTCTTTTTTGGGGGTGCGAGCATTCATGATGCATCTTCAGTCTGTTTATTAAGTAATCATATCTGGGTACAAGTGTCAACACAATTTACGTTTTGAATAATGTGAAGCAGATAACCTCAATTAACAAGTAATTAGAGTCATTTTCCTATTAAGCAGTTTCCCTAATTGTTTTTGAAACCTGGAACTAAAATTGTAATAAATAATAAGCGGCCAAAAACATGTCCCTGCATTAGCTTAATCCAGGCTCTTCCACTGATGGCTGGGAAAAACACAGCAGAAATAAGGGCTGAATACCCACACGACACTGAGAGGAGAGGGAAGTGCTTTCTAGCTGCGGACCTCTGCACAGTCCACTCTTTTCTGAGGTTGTTTTGTGGTTTGTTTTTTCCTTCCCCCTCAACACGGTTCTCTTTCCTTCCCTCTGTCTTTTCACCCCCATGATTTCTTATATGAACTTTTAATGTATGAAATATTTTACTTATCACTGTCAACTGACTAGAGCTTTTCTCCACTTTTAAAAAATATTCAATAAAGTAGTAAAATCAAAACCAGACCTATGAAAATAAAAAGTGAAGACCCTAGGAAGATACCCTGAGAAATTCCAGGAAAAATTCTGGCAACTATGGGAGGACATGAGCTCTTCAGAAGGAATACAAACATTTAAATAATATATCTTGCTGGAAATGAGGCTTTGTGAGAAATCCCATTGATTTCTTTTAAGTCATTTTATTAAAAGGTCTATTAACGCTTGGCTTGCACTTTGTGGCTATGAGAGATGTTGGAATGAAGAGCTATCAAAGGTGGCTATCAAAGTTTTTTTTCTTTTTTCCATTTAACTTTTTCTAACTATTAAGCCGCTCATTTTGTAGAGACAATCATTAGTGTCTTTAATGTGAAACAAAGCTTCTGGATAAGAGCTGCTAGCTGAAGATCAATATGAAAGATATCATTTCAGTTACAGCTTTAATAACTGTAACAATAGGGAGCCTGGCATCACTGGCTTTATGCATTAATGTAATTTGGAATCTACCAGGTACAAATCTTATCAAATGTTAGCAGTGGCTGCGTTGGGATTTTCTAGGTAAGGAAACTGCATGATAAGTGGGGAGTATTTTAAAGGTAAACTTTCATGTAATCAGGCTCATCTGCCGTAACACCATGAAAGAATTTACACAAAGAAAAAAGCTAACAACAAAAGAGATTCTTGGAAAACGATGTCAGTATTTAAGAAACTGGTGACGCATGGGCATGTAAAGTGCTCAGAGTATGCTAGGATGTCTCTCTTGTTTAGATCATCATAAAAATCATACGACCCACACGACTGGAGGATTAGGAGTTTCAGCCAAATTCAGTGCAATTAGAGATTTTCTACAAACAGCCATATCTGGAAGTCCACACCTACCCGGACATGCATGGCAGAGCTTTCAGCTAAACCACAGAATAGGTGAGGAGCTTGTTCCCAGGCTGCCACCAAAGCACCAGTGCTGCAGACCAGGAGCACGCCCCTTCCTCCAGCCAGGGCCCACAGCTGCAGTAGATCCACCTTTCCCACCCTAGTTCTTCCAGCCCACCTGCCTCAAAATCCCTCAGCTCCCTACTTGCTCTGTGCTTTTCACAATCACTAGCCTATTGACCCAGTCTTTCCCCTGCTTTTGAAACATTCTTGGTGGTATCATCCATGTCCTTCTGCAATGGTTTATCTACAGTCATGTTATTTCCTTTCCCAGCTCTTCAATTTCTTGATAAAAAAAAAAAAATTCCCCACCCAAAAAGAAAAAAAATCAGGTCTGAAAATGTTAAAACACAAATTTTGGATCTTCCCTGCAAAGTTATTCTTAAAACCTGATGAAACCAACTGCCAGTTTTTAAAACAATTTGTTTAACTTGTGTCCAAATATCTTCAGGTTTTAGTGCTTACAGGTGGCTACTTTAGATTTACACTTTAATTTTGAGAAAGATCTAAACTGGGAACACTGAATTTTCAGTTTATCATTTGCTGATAAAAAATGGAAAGCTCAAAGTTGAAGTAGCCAACTACTGAAAAGAGTTGGCACCTGGCACTTTAATTTTTAAACACAGGGGTTCTTTGTGTAATGAGGTTATAAAGTAAAAGCCTGACTTCAGGACCACAATCAAGAAGAATGAGCTCTTAAGGATGACAGAACTGCTGATGTGAAGCTCATTTGGTCCAAAACCCATGTTTGGTCCAAATAAACACACAAAAGTTTGGATGCTCGTCTGGGTTTTCTACCTGCCTTGGGGCTAGAGATGTCATGAGAACAGATTCACTCATCACAGCTGCAGTACTTCCAGTTCTGGCCATGGATGAAATATCTGGGAAAACAATCTTTCTTGCAGAGCTCTGGGAGGTGGGGGAAGTACGGGAAAAATGGGATAGGGTATTTCACAGTCTTCCAAATTTGATTCCAAAACTGGGGGAAGATTTAGAGACTAGGAAGGATAACATGTTTTTGCTTTATTTGGGTTTTGGCTGTACTCTTAAACACAACTTTTTACTGTAACTGTCAGAATATGTGGCAGCTCAGTTAGTCAATAGTCATGAAAAGAAAGGCATAACTGTTTGTAAAGTTTAGGCGTATTCAGTACTGTCCTAAAGTAACAAATACAAAATAGTAGCATTGGTCTCTGAAATACAAATAATTTGTTTTCCTACAGTCTGTGTTCTGAACACACAAGCTCCTTCTTTCTCTCAGGGGTAGGATCCTGGGCCCTTTGAAGGGGAAGGTTTGAATTCCGGTCTTGCCATGGCTGTGAATCACAGTGTATGTATGCCTGCACAGCGATAAACGCAAAATCACAGATCATCAAGGCCTATTTCCATTAAGCTATGAACCTCACCCAACAAGAAATCAAACAGAAAATAAAATATTACCATGTTAACATGACTGGATCGGATCCTGTACTTATTGCTCCCGCAAGAAAAAAAAAGCTGACTTCAAAGGGAATTTGATCTGATTTAGGGCAGGAGAATGCTGCTGTCAACTATTTGTCTAAGAATAGGCATGTTGCCTAACAAGGACACTCTACTGTCTGTTTTAAAGCCTCTTCTCAGTGCATTAAACAACATTTAGTAAGCATGTCCATATATTGTGCAGCAGCACATGTATTTAGGGCATGCACAAAATAATTTGATCCCCATTTCATTGCATCAGTACTGCAATTATTTCACTGCAGTAATAAAACAAACAAACAGAAAAAAAACCTTAGTTTTTTACCTCTCCTGTCATGTTGCATTGGGTCATTTTGTGTCACATGATGTGATATAATGTAACTCAATGCAAGGAGACACATGTCCCTTCTCATTGGAAATTTAAAGAAATGGAGCTTACTTTTCCCCTGTGGGAAACTATGCAGGACAGGTGCCCAAGACTAGCTATGGGAAGTTCGATATCATCTCAGTTTCAGTACCTACATCTTTCAAATCTTATGGCATTTTGAAAGGAAACGTGTTAGATGCCACAATTCAGCTGTAACACAGTACTTAATAAAGATAGCATAAGAGGAATAAAATTCCACAGCTTATGTTCCTTGTCACGGTGTGCACTGACACATATTGCCAAAGAGGCTCTTAAACAATAGTTTTAAGTGCACTTTTTGAAATATGTGCTATAAAACGTGGAAGCCCTTAGAGAAACCTAATGCTGCTAAAAAGCACATGGGTGTAGAGTCAGGGGAACAGAACTGATTAATGATGAAGACAAAACAAGATTTTTTATGAAAAATAGTGACACAGTTAAGCACAGAGAATATAGATAAGGAAAATGTACAGGACCTGGGGCCAAATTCACCTCTCAGTTACACTAACATAATTGTGGAATAATTCTATTTCAATTAATAGAGTTAATACGATGAGAGTAGAATTATCTACGTAATGAGCATGATTGAAACATAACAGTCAACCCAGCTCTGAGGCAGACCATGTAATGTGTGCAAGGGAGATATGCATCGTCCTCGGTCCCATTCTACAGGCAGAGAAACAGAAGAAAGGACTCAAAATCTCCTGGCAGGCCAATGTCCAAGCTGGAACCAGGGGAAACATGGCAAATTCTAGTCCAGCTCCTTCACCGCTTGGTTGCAATAAGTAAATGTGACAGAACACTGTCATGGAAGCCAACTGAAATATTATATATATATAAAATATTATCTCTCTAACATCATGGCATGTTGCTGTCTCACTCCTGAAGCAAAGAGGTGTAGCTTTATAGTGCATTGGGATATTTAGCATCAGGGTAATAATCTCAGTGTCATTAACATCATATATTTGAGTGCAGGATACAGGATAAAATAGCAGAAAATATAGAAACCTGAGAAGCACATTCAGAACAGATGCAGGACATAAGTTTTTCCTGCTAGCAAAAAAACCCCCCAAGGATGCGTGGAATGGACTATGAAATAATGAAAATGATACAACAGAACTGGGATCGTTTCAATTTGAACGAGATGTTAAATTACAGAAAATAATACTATTCAGGGGGTTCTGTTTAGTTAAAACCTCACGTCTAGTTTTTCTTAGTCTGCTTACTTTCCTTAGCGGGACAGCTCAAAGGCTTCATTTTTGCAGAGTTCTGGAACAAGCAAGTTTTGAGCTACAAGCACTTCATTCAACCCCGTGGTTGTCCTTTGGTTTTGAACAAGCTAAGACAAAGGAGATAAACATTTGGAGCTGTTACAGTTCACCTCATTTAACATCAAATCCATCACTTCTGCACATTTTTTAATAGAAAATGAAAGGGAGAGCTCTTTTTTTCCTTTTTGCTTCTAAATTCGTGTTGGTTACCCAGTCACCGAGTACCACTAAGACATGGTAGCCTCAGCCTGCACCTGTACCCTGCTCTTAAGCAAGGTGTCACATCCTGTGTGATGTGGCCAAAAACTGATATTACCATGAGTTTCTACTAGTATTCCATAGATTACAATAAAACCAATAATTGTGAAAGAAGAAACACATATTTACCCCTTGCTTTTCCCTGTGTGTACTGAAGAACTACTAACACTACCCTAGAAGATACTTTCTGAATATTTCTTTACCTGCTTTTCTACCAGTTTGGGAAGCCACAGTTTACTTCTGTAAGTGTCGTGAAGAAAAAAAGGGATTCATTGACAGGGAAAAAAAAAATGCAATAATATTTTCCTATTCCAAAGATACCTGATAATGCAAGTGAACAGTAGGTAGCCTTAGATCAAAGGGAAGAGCAGTCAAACCACCCTGCACTGCAGGAACAGAATCTGATATTCCCTTGAGGGAAAGGATCATGTTTTAAGGGAATCCTCATCTGGCTAGGCGGAAGAGCAAGGTCTGGGCTGAACTGCCCATCATCGCCTTTCCAGCAGGCACACACACCCTGGTGCCACCAAATTTAGGTGGGAAGTCTGGCCAGGCAGCTTACAGGGTGAGCACAGGGTTCCTGGTCCTGCCCCAAGCTCCCGCACCGTGTGGTGACACCCCAAAGCGCCAGGTCCTTGAGAAGAGCCAGCACTGGCATCTCATGTCTCCACAGTTACTGCCAGCATCAGAGACAAAAAGGGCTGTTAAGAGGCAAGCACAGATGAAAAGAAAATATGAAACAAAAGAAGTGGAGCATGGGGTTTAGATGGTAAATAGTATTTTCACAGCCCAGGTTTCTTTTTTTTTTCCCCTCAAGATATATATATATTACAACGGAGAGAAATGCCACAACTGACGGAGAAAAAAAACCACCTCTGTAATTTTTTTACTCATTTTTAGTTTGTCCTATAAGCTTAAAAATATTTTTAAAATATTTACACCCTGCTTTCTATGAAACTCAGAGGGCTTTTCAGGCTTTGAGGAATGCATTGATCTTGTCAAATATCCCCCAAATTGTAGACAACTCTATTAACGATAATGCAAATGTTTCATTCTTTCACTAGATGCTAGGAAAACGACGGGGAGATATTCATAGAGAGGATGCAAAACTTCCTAGCAATGCATTCAGTTAGGAAGGTATTTCAATATTAAGCATCACTTCAAATAATCGTATTTTCAAGCGACGGATGATGGGACTATCAACGTTTTGGAGTCAGCAGCTCCTCTAGCTAACATCTCCCCAATTTTTGAAGGGGGGGGGGGGAGTTGGAAGGAGAAATTAAAAAAAAAAAAGCCAAGCCATTTGGTGTAGACTTGTGCTTCGGTAGCATCAGCTGCTTCACCTGTAATCTCTAGTGCTGCTCTGCCCCCTTGTGCTGCCGCAACTGCAGAGCAGCCGCCCGCGCCTTTGTGCGGGGACCGCACGCTGAAAATCCCCCACTGTCACTTCTCACTTTTCTGGCAAGTTCAAGGTCAGTGCCTAGCTATTTTCAGCTCATCCCTTCTTGATCCATGCAGAGAAATGACAAGGTAACGTGATTTGGGGTCAGCTGTATTACAGGAACCGTTACATAAACGGAGAAAGTGGAAATCAATCCTAGCTGACAGTGTCTTCAGGATAATCAGCGCTCACTCCATGCCGCTGTCAGCTCTCCTGCATCAAACACCATGTTACTTCTGTCAGATCTCTTTAACAAAACCATATTCTCACTTTTGGCAAAGTAAATAAATATTTCACCCGGGCTTGCATTTAATACATTGTTTAGAGAACTTTAACACTTTGGACTTGCAAAGAGTCCGCATTTATACGGGAAAAGACGTCTTAGCCTGTCACGTCCATTACTGCCTCAAAGGGCGTTGGCAAAGATACATTCCAGTCTTATGAAATACCCCATTCTCCGTATTTTGTGCTTGGTTTCTTCACACAGACGACTGTCCTCCAATTCTCCGTTACGGAGCAGACCTCGGCTTCCCAAAGCGCTTGCCTAACCCACGGTCATCCTCACCCCAGCCGTGTCAGGGCTTTTCCTCTAACGTTTCAGGACACCTTCCTCAATTTGTTTGATTATTATTACTTTATCTGAACCATTTCCTCCCCTAACTAGACATCTTCCCTAACGCAGAATTATGAACATATCATTTCACAAGATGTGCCGCGTTAGCCGCGTCTCGATGACAGCACATGGTATGTCAGTTTAGGGAAAGAACAGCAATTCTATCCCACCCACCTTGTGCTCCCATGAAACTGCCAAGCCCGCGGTACTCCGCCGAAGAACAATTTACCATAATATTAGTTGTCAGTAAATTCAAAGACGGAACTCCTAAAGCTATAAAATGGATTAGAAGCAATTTAAAAAAGAATTAACAAACTAGAGTAAGAGTATACTGTCAACAAACAAATGCTTCATCATAGCACTGTAATTTGGAATTTTAATTACCCCTCTGCTTCTGTAACAAAACAATGTCTGAACTGGCAGCCATTTGAATCTCTCACAGGTCATTGAGCATTCTAGTTAATTACTCTATGAATAGCCTGTTTTTCTCCCCTCTGGAAACACGTTTCTAATGGCAGTCAAGGTCTGACAAATGTGTCATCTACATAATTAGCTAGGAAGCAACACAAAACATTAAACATGCTTTGTGCCGACAACTATCAAAACATTTCATTTGTTGTCAATTATTCATTACTTTGTAGGTTCTGAAGGGGTTGTTATTATGGAAATAAGTCCAGATGCTAACAAGGTTAGAGTTTTTTATTCAAATTAGTAATCAGAGGACTAACTTTAAAAAATGTATCCCGTGTACATTTATGGCAGCATTCAATCAGTACTAAATTATAAACGAATTTAGTTAAGTTCCAGTTAAAATAGCCATGGCAGAGCACATACGCTAATTTGTAGAGTTGAATCTCTCTTTGAAGTTTTAGGATCTAAGCTGAAGTAGCAAACTTTCAGAACCTTTGGCAAGACTAATTTGTGCTTGGTAAATAGAGTAAAGATTTTCACAGCATGAGATAATGTAAGATTGCAAAAAAAAAAAAAAAAAAACCAGAAAAAAAAAACCTGGAGGTTTTTGAACCTTTTTTCTACCCTTCTGTCACACTGAGTAAAAGTCAAAATCAGCAATTCCGACTCATATAATATCTTGTCTGAACTTCAGTTTGGTTTAACAAGGGAGCCAAACCAGTTACACTCACCACTTCCTTAATAGAGCTGAAATGAATTTATCCTTGCTTTTAAGAAGAAATAGGTGCTGGTTATTTCTTTTTTCTATGATCTCATTATGATGCTGCCTATCAAGCTACGCAGCTGAAACGGTACAGTGAAAATGTCTGGTGGAGAAAGAAATGGGGAGGTTAACAATAAAATTAACTTCTTCCTTTCTAGCCAAGATTATTTCAGTTGAAGTGCTATAATGCAAATATACATTATTCTGCGTATTCTGCCCTTCTCACAGGGCATATATAAGAATAAAAGGAAATAAAAGTATTCAGAAAAACAACAGGCTCATTTTGAAGCTGAAAAAAACACCTGCACGCTAAATGTTGATCCTGAGAAAGGGTTGGGAGGAAACTTGCATTGCTCCATTGAGAAAAACTGCTTATTGAAGGTAAACTGGACCCTAAAATATTCTAATGCGTTAATATTCTACCTTCAGCCCCCACGTCAAAGGAGTTTATGGTATGTAGGAGAGACGTGAGCACGTCGGGGTGCATCTGGGAGCGGTGCCCAGCGGAGGCTGAGGGCCTCTGCCCCGGAGCTGGAGCAGCTCCTCAAGTGGGGACCAAGGGACACGCGTACGAAATGGCTGAAAAACTGGAGTCAAGGGCCGAACGAGTCGGTCTGCAAGCATGACACACACCAGAGAGCGGATCTAGGTTTTGAAAGCACAAAACCAGTTTGATTACAGTAAGGGGACATATGACACACTTCATTTCTCATTTTCCTGCACTAGAAAGGAGAACGACTAATGGTACTGAACAGATTTTTTTTTTTTCCTTACAATATTCATGTTCATGAAGTAAAACCGGACCGTGTTTATGTAGTCACTGTTTTCATACCTACTCTGAAATATTTGGGGGGAGCAAGGTGTAAGCTTGCATTTATTAACAATTCGCGCACTTATCATGGGAAGCTCATATATTTTTCTACGTCTCTCCCAATACTATTGTATGGTTTGTGTAACACCTTGCAGGGTACACAGCTATTTCCTTACAGCGAGGAAAGTAGATGCATCTGTAATGGACTAGTGTACGATAATAAAATTTGCAGAGAATAAAGCCTGGGCAGTCACTATTAGAACACAATAAAGAGAATATTTTTCCTTTTCCACCTCAAATGTACACAACTATGACAGGAGAAGGTTTTCTGCTTTTAGAAATATTTTGTCAAGGTTTGTTTTTCCCTCTGGGGAAAAAAGCAAACTGAGAAAAAAAAAAAAAAAGAATCCTCAAAAACTTTCCCTAAATAAACTGTAGTATAAAAGAAGCTCTGATGATCTCTCAGAGATTGAAATAATCCATTTTCAGCTAAAACTACCCATAGAAATGAAACTGAAAATTCTCTAGAAGAGGGCTGGAGCCTGTCTTGTAATTAACATTAAACAGATAACATATTTATGAGGAAGTCAAAATATTTTGGAAGCCGATAATCCTGTAAGCCTTAACATGGTATAAAAACAACAAATAAATGCAAAGTGTTACTGTTACACATGCCTGCCTGATCAATGGTTTTCACATATTGATCTATAAATGGAGTTGACAGTCTGTGTTGGCTGCACATTTTCCAAGCAGCTCTATTTTTGTACAAAACCAATACGGGCAATTACCTTTGTTTGAGATGCCAAGTCTTATCAATTCAATGTGATTTAGTGTCATTTTAATTAAATATCAGGATCTACTTCAGGACAATCTATACAAACAAAGCCTCAAACTTGACTATAAGCTTGATTTGAAGTAAACATGTACAAACCCTGCAATTTCAAAATATGGCTCAAAAACTCTGCGAAACAGAAGGCTTATATTTTTAGCAATTTTATTTCTGTCTTTTTGGCTAGCCATAACTTTGGCAAGTGTTCTATGATCACAAGAGTAAGAAACAAAAGAAGATTGCTTCCCGTTTCCCTGATAATGTATTAGAGAGATAAATAAACCTAGAAGTTTGTTTCACCTAATCAGAAAAAGCTCTAATACATTAACATTTTGGAATGTCTAAATAGGTTCTAATTCTCAATATAGACACCAATAAAAAATGACATTTCATTGTCTGAAGTTGTTCTGAATGAAGCAAAATGCGCTTCCCTGGGGTTTAACGGATGAAAATAGCAAATATTCATTTACATTGCTAGTTCAGATACTGGCATGAAGCACAGAAAGAGCCCTTGCTTACCACAGTCTGTGTCCAGCTTTGTGATTTGTGCTCTTTAAACTCTACATTAATATCAATTTCAACCTTTACAAAAAGCTCGAGCATTTCCATCAAAATAAAGACCGTAAACCCCCAAGAATCTACTTTCAGCCTTTGCATCAGCTAGCTTATGCATTCCACATTTGCATCTTTACTACTATAAAATGCACAAGTGCATATGGCCCTACTGACGTACGATGCATACCCTTCTTTGTCACACTATAGAAAATAATCCGTCCACCTTCAAAAGTATAGCCCCAGGTGTGCTTACAAGCATCACAGCAAATGCTTGAGAATACAACAAATCCCTTAGAGAAAATGATGTATTTTCTTCTCGATAAATCACCGGTGATCTTTCTAGTTTTGTGCCTGGATTTTACCCTTTATTGTCCAGAGTGTTAATTTTTTTTTCCCAACTATGTTTTAGAAATATATATTTCTATTCATTGTTCGAAATGTGCCAAACGCTGATTGCCTTAATCCAGTGAAGTCAGTAGGTTTTGCATAAGTTGGGTAAAGAGGATTTAACCCGTTTATTAATAGAACATAGAGTATAGTGCACACACTGAATATGGGTGACGAAAGAGTAATATGGAGTCCCTTATTCAGCTATTTCTAGTTTTTAAAAAGAAAAATCTCTCTGATGCTAGGACAAAACTATTCAGTCAATGTAAAATAGAAAATAAGCAAAATCAGTGGATACCTGATAGATTACATCCACCACCTAAACAGAGGCAGGCTGTTCAAAACAGAAAATTTCCAAACAGAAAATCAGGAAAAATCCTTTTTATCTTCTAGTAAAAGATCATTAGCTTTGCTGAACATACTGGTAATACGTATCTTTATGCAGGGACGTGTGTGCCTTTAAAGACAAAAGTGAAGATTGTATATATAAGCGCACTGGAAAAAAGCATCACGAATTTTAAAACAGGATTACTAAATGTATACATATACACAAGTATACATACGCGTGTGTATATCAGTTGGACCTTGCTTTTTCAAGACACGCAGACCATCAGAGACTACTCTCCTCCATCACTTTCCTCCAAATCCTTCACAAGTCACAGATTCAGACATGTCAGCATGCAATTGATACATGCGATTGATATTTCTCAGCTCTTTTCACTTGAATTTAAAGCACATTTTGAAAATGTTTGGATCCTTTCAGTTTGGGCATTAGCAAACAACTTTAAGAGGCTTATTTAAGTAAATACACCAAAACACTTTCAGTCTGTCAATATCTAGTCAGAAAATTCTGCATGGCAAAAAGAGATGAAAAGAATTGAAATAGAAAGGAAATTAGTAGCATGGCAAGCTTTCAATCTATTATGTTGGAGCCAAGTTTGCTTGGTAAAATGACATATACTCGGTAAAATTCCGCTTTTATATAATTAGCTACTAAACAAATGTAACACAAAGCAACTTTTCAGCTCTCAGCCAATGAACATATATTGTACCTGCTATGGTTATTGGAATGCGGCAGTGAATATTTATGTCTAATTTAACTTTTTAGAGCCCTTGCTCTCTAACAGTCCAGCATACTATCCCCAAAACTAAAGTTATGTAACAAGGTAATATCAACAATGAGAAACTGCATGATAAAATCCTGCCCAAAAGTGAAAAATGCTAATTTTGTCTCATTTAGCAGCTGGATACAGAAATGCTCATTAGTTTTAAGAGGGTTAATCCTTTTAACTTTTGCATATTGATATGCCAATTATGCCTAATTGTACAAGAGGCATCAGTCAAGGTAATAGTGCATAAACACATGAAAGTTATTAAGTACATCCCAACATGTAATAAAGTAGGTGTTAATTGGTAGCTGAGTTCTGCAGGCTATTGAGGTGGATAATTCATTGAGAGATGGATCACTTGTAATTTCTCTACATAATTCCTTTTGCAGTCTCATGCTGTGATGTTTTCATGCTTGTCAAAAACAACTGCAGCCTAGTGCCTTTTGTTAAACACAGCCAATAAAATATGTTAGGCATCATTAAATATACTTAACTTTTAAACTTTTTCAAAGGTACAGTTCTTCCTGATAATACATTATAGTATTCCAGTAAATTACTGTAAGCATCGTTCCAGGTTTGTAATGGAGGAACAGTTCACCTCAGATAAAAAGGACAAAACATGTACGGTGTGTCTGAGGTGAACAACATTGTTTAAATGGAAGGTAAATGAGTGCCTTATCAGCTGCTAATATCTAGATATATTTTCATTTCCAGAAATCAAGGTGAAATGAGTTAAGCTATACCAAAGAGATTAATTATTAAAATAATATATCTCTAAATAAGTCTGGCTTTTGAGTTCAAACTTGAAGTAAAAAGGGAAGAAGATACAGCTGTTATTGTAGGCTTCCTCCATTTAATAACTTTGTTAGAAAGCTGAATATTTCATAGGAATCCATTACATCAACACAACAAAAAATTAATGGCTGGCATGGTTGCGAGAAGTGACTGCGACCTGGGACTCTGTCCCCAGCCAGCAGAGTTTTCTCCCTCATTTGCATTCTCTGAGAACAAAATGGATCTGGAGTCCAAAAAGTGGCTAACATTGCATAAATAATTTTGTAACATCATATGGCCTCAGCTGCAAGTTGCCACCATTATGGAAGAAAATTAACCAGGGGAGACTCATACCAATCAGTTTGTTTAGTAGCTCAGAAGGAGTACAGGGGCAGGGACACAACTGGCAATAGAGTTCCTCACTATTTAATTTTTTTTAAAAAAAAAAAAAAGGTAATGGATAAGAAATGACTCAACTCTTTCAACTCTGTCAACTATTAAAATAATAAGAGGACTTCAGTGTCTGGTTCTTACAGTTCGTTCATTCTTACAGCAAGACTTATTTTTGTTACTGATGAAGTGGTCCTTTATTTACCAAGTTGTAATTTCTGTGTCTTTACATTTCTCTGATTTTAGGGTTTGCCTTTTGAGAAATTGTGGCATAGATCTGATACTGTAAGTACCATTCTCTACAGGAGCCGTATTTAAGTACTGTAACACTTGAAAGTTGAAATGCTGAGTAGATGCTATGATCCTGGCCACCAAAGCCGAATTTGGTCTTTCAGTGAAGGAAAATTGTTATTCCCATGCCTAGCCATACCAATAAAAATGAATTAGCACCACTAAATC